>NC_139031.1:30511099-30656232 GCF_964662115.1 Mustela nivalis | reverse complement strand
TGGTTTCCAGAGTGCTGTCTCTCTGTCTTGGATGGTGTCTGCTACTCAGTATTTTTCAAAAATCCTTTAGAAAGGGCATTAAACAGATAAAAATCTTTGTTTCTCCTTTTCACCAGCTCATTCATTCTCTTGCCCAGACAGACTAAGAAGCAGCACCCCTCACAGCTTGCACACATTTTGTATTTCATTCTTATAAGTAAGCAAGGTGACCATATAATTTATTGTCCCAATTGGGGCACCCCTGAGAGAGAAAGGGAGTGCTATTAATCATTATGCTGGGCTATAGGAGAAAATCAAGACTCTCCCAGACAAACCTAGACATATGGTCATCTTAAGTCTACTTGCTTAAAGCAGTAATACCAATTAAACTTAACCAATCAATTCCAAGATACCAATTACAGCCTCTTAATCAGTTTTTCTGACAGAGAATTATACCTTAATGCCTCTTAATCTATGAAGCCAATTATAATTCTCCTACTGTCCTCTATTTCTTCCTCAATATTTCCCCCACCTCCCATTCCCTTAATTAAGCCTGTAGTTTTCTACATAAGGTCCTTGGTCAGAAGTATGAACAGTATCTGGGAACTCATTGGAAATGAACATTTTTGGCCCTACCTCTGATCTACTGACTCAGAAACTGGGGATGTGGCCTAGTAATCAGAATTTTCACAAGCCCTCCAAGTGATTCTGACATGTAGAAAGTCTGAGAAGCACTGCCTTCAGCTAGGATTGTTAGAATTCTTTTCCTTCTGTTCAATTCCTTCCCGTCCCCCAACTCCCAATTCCCTCTCTATTTCCCCTCTGCATGTCGCAACTTGTGATGTTATTAGTTCTGTTCTTCTGCTCTGATTGGCAAAGTTGAAAGGGTGGGGGAGGACGTGGGGTTTTATTTTTATTTTTTTAAAAGATTTTATTTATTTATGTGAGAGAGAGAATGAGAGAGAGCACGAGAGGGGAGAAGGTCAGAGGGAAAAGCAGAGTCCCTGCTGAGCAGGGAGCCTGATGTGGGACTCCATCCTGGGACTCCGGGATCATGACCTCAGCTGAAGGCAGTCACTTAACCAACTGAGCCACCCAGGCGTCCCTTAGGGTTTGATTTTTAAATGAGATCAGTTTTATTAATTTTTTACACAGTTTTGGAGCATTCAGTATGTGTTAGGCCTTGAGGATGGAAATGGAAATCAGATGCAGATTCTACTCCCTTAGACTTGTGAGCTGTCTACTGGAAAGACAGAAATGGAAACTAATAATCACAAGGAGGTAAGTACTATGGAACTGGGTATCCAGGTTTCTTTGTAGGAAAATCTTGTAGAGTTCTCATGGAAGAAATTCACTTGGAACAGATTGCTGGAGAGTCTTCAGACCTCCTAGGTTCCCCATCCACCTTCTACTATGAAATTGTCTGGGTCTCTCATCTCTGTTTATCTCTATGAGTCTGTTCCCTCCTCTTCTCTCACTACCTTATCCTGATTCCCTCTCTCACACAAGATCCTTCCTTGTCATTTCTCAGGGTCTAAGCATCCCTTCATGATCTTCAACTGACATTTTTGTTGAACACACACACACACACACACAGAGAATGGTTTTGATCCACTCCAGTTTTTTCTTTTTGAGAAATAACCCTCAATAAACAGCTTATGGTTTGTTTCCACTTGAACCATGGCTTTTAACCTGAACGGGGAGTTGGATTTGGCAAACAACTTATTACGTGTTGCTCAAATTGTTTAAATCTCTCTTTAGTTGAAGTGTATACTTCAATCCATAATACCAGAAATATATTCTTCATAAAAATTAGTTTCGAGATAAGTTGTAAATATTGCCTTTCATGGTCATGCAAACTATTTTTGTTTTATTGTTCTAATATATTCTCATAATATTGTTCTCATATTTAACTAGCTTTGACTTTTACATATTTCATATGAAATTTCTTTTGATTTTAAAAAGCATTTTCTCTAAATGAAAAAATATGTATTTTTTAAAAAGAGAAATTGCCAAATTTAGACCTGTTTGGATATTTCTTTATGGATTTTGCTTACACTATCAATAGTGTACAGTTCATATCAAATAGCTCTGGATATTGCAAATTCAAAATTAATTTTGTTTTATGTGAAAGACCACAATTTTTTCCTTGAAGATCCGTTATTTCACTTAAGTCTTATTAGGTCATCTTTTTCTGTGTCAGTAACCAAACTGTAGAAAGAGCCAAGATGCCCTTCAACAGATGAATGGATAAAAATGATGTGGTCCATATAAACAATGGAATGTTACTCAGCCATCAGAAAGGATGAACACCCAAACTTTACATCAATGTGGCTGAGACTGGAGGGAATTATGCTGAGTTAAATAAGTCAAGCAGAGAAAGTCAATTATATGGGTTCATGTATTTGTAGAACATAAGGAATAGCATGGAGGATATTAGGAGAAGGAAGGGAAAAACAAAGGTGGGGGGAATCAGAGTGGGAGATGAACTGTGAGAGTCTGTGGACTCGGAGAAACAAACTGAGGGTTTAGAAGGGAAGGGGGTCGGGGAATGGGTGAGATTGGTGATGGGTTTAAGGAGGGCACAGATTGCATGGAGACTGGGTGTTATATGCAAACAATGAATCATGGAACACTCCATTAAAAACTAATGATGTACTGTATGGTGACTAACATAAGATAATAAAAAAAAAATAACTCAAATTCCTTTACTAGGATTTAGTTGACATTTCTATTATATGCCCAATAGTTGTAATGTCAAATTTGATTTATGTTTACTGAAGATTTTTCATCTTTGAGCAGATTCATAAAATATTATGTCTTATCTCTGACCTGTTCTGATGAATGTCAGAGCTGTAGCTACCATCATGGTGATTTTACCTACTGACAAATTTAAACTATCAGCTGCCACGTATGGCACAAAGAATGCATCTGTATTTAAGGGAAAATTATTGCTTTCATAACGTTCCTTATACCAGTGAAACTACGACATTACCAAAATGGCTAAAATTAAAAAGAATCACAATAATAATTGTTGACAAGGCTATGGAGGAATGGGAAGGCTCATTATTAGGAAGTATTCAGTATCTAGTCTGAAAAATAGTATTACATTCATGCATGTTCCTCTAGACTAACATTTATGCAATTTAAATAGTATTATGAATTATTTAATAGTGCAAAAATTCTCTGCCATATGCAAGTGTTTCATATACTACACTAATTTTTTAATACCTCTGCAAACTCCATTTGGAACAAAATGAGAAGCAAAAAAAAAAAAAAAAAGGGCAATCGACATTACTTAGAAATATTAGTTACTCATGGAAGAATCCATTTCTTTCATGCTTCCTGTAAAGAAAGAGTTGACAAGTTAACTGATTTGCCTCTCCTCTTCCCTAAATGTTTCTACCACTCAAATCCTCCTCAATATTCCAGTTTCAGATGCTTATACAAGCAATAGCACAATCCTTAAATCATTATGGTGCTTGGACTTAGTTGCCTTTGTTTTGAAGACGCAGGTCAAGTGACACAGAGAATTTTCCTGGGATTTGAACCAAGTTTGTCACGCCAGAGCAGAGTTAACAGGTGTCTCTAAACCAGCCTGAACCCTGGAACCTGAGTGACTAAGAATTATAGATAATCATTGTCCAGTGTTCATGCCGATATAAGAATACTTCATGCTAAATATTTTAAATGGCGGTTAAAATCCCATTATGAAAAATTCTATGGACTATCCAAAAACTATTTATATGTAGGTTTTATTATAACTTTAGATTGCATTGAGTGTTGCTCTACAGTAATGGCCTGCCACCTGGGGCTTTGAGTAGAGAACAAAAACCTAGATAAAGTACAGATAAGTACATAGAACTGAGCTTGCCACATGGTAGTTGCTCAATATCTTTTAAGTTAGTGCACATCCAAACCAACAATTTTTGTATAGTAACACTTCTAATTGGACTGGTGTTCAATTAGCTCATTTTTCTGCAATATTGAAGGAAGCATGATGCTCAAGGACCATAAACACAAAACAAAAACAAGTAAATATGTATAATATCCACAAATGCAGCATCCTTAGCTGTTTTAAAGTTATAACCATGGGATCATTTTGCAAATAGATTACAATTTCCAACAGGGAAAAATTATTAAATTATTTACAATTAGTTTTTTTGGTCATAAGCTGATATTTATCAATGTGGAAATGTGCCAAAGGTTAGATAGAGAGTAGGCTGCTGTTGGTAAAAAATATTTCTCATCAAAGTTATTGAAAATTTGTTCAGCATAAATTTAGTCTGATTTTCTTACTTTTGGGGCAGAGGTCAGATGAAACCTGTGAAAAACAGTCCTTTCTGAGTATATGAGAGCAGTTAGAATTCACCAGAGCTGCTCTACTCTGCTGGAAAAATCTCCTGGGAGAGGGATGGCAGGCCACCGGGACTGCAGGCTTCCTAAGGGTAAAAACATCCTGGGGTTTATTTTCAGAGAGCAGATAAAAAGGTACCATGCTGGGGCCTCCACTTTTAAATTTGTTTAGCTGCAGGATAACTACTACCTTATCTTCTTACAGTTTTAACAGTTATCAATTTCTAGTCTGAGAGGATTTTTTTTTTGTCAAAATAAATACTTCACATACCTAAAAATCAAACTGCAATGAATAGCTCTATTTGGCTTTTAAAATGACCTTACAAGAGTGACCTTAGTCCTTATTATTTAGAATCTCCTCTTCCCACGTTCCTCATTTGCAAAGACTGTGTTAGAATAACAGCACCTTCTCTCCAAGTTGGCATGAAAATCCAACAGTGAGAGGCATGCCAGGTGCCTACCACATGCTCAGTAAGTAATATTGTTATTAATAAATCGTTTAATTTAAAATAATTCTGTACTTTCAAAACAACACCATGTGTGCTGCTCTTTGTGTCTTTGCATAAAGTCCATTACAAATTCAGAGATATGTTGGAGGAGGCACTTACAACCTACCCATCTTTTGTTATAAACATTGATTCACAGACCATGGTAAGAGGCTCAGACACAGAACAAGGCAAGTTGATTAGACTAAGTGGTGTGAGATGAGATACAAACTTAAGTATCTTGATTAGGAGAAAATCAAGAAAATGGTTAGTTCTGTTTCAGAATCTATCAGTCTGGCTGATTGACATGCAGACACAAAAATGATCAGACCTGACTTGTTCACTTTTCAATTAATTTAAGAATTATAAAAATTTAATGACCGCATGCTGTTAAAACTCCATTTAGAAATTAGCAGTTGATGATGTGGCACTTCGCAATTCTTAAAGTCTCTTCATTAGTATGGAGTGTAACCTAATTACATTTGTAGAGCTTTAACTATGCCTTTGGATGGGGAGATAGTCTGGAGCCAGAATTGGTCCTTCCGGAATATCAGGGTTAAATACTGAGCTCTACTCAGACTTTCTGGAAGGTCCTTCTTCACTGATTTCAGAATCTCATCAAGGTCAAGGTGTTAATGGTTTAACAATACTTCGCAGGAGTGTTTTTGTTTGAAATAAGAAACCTATAAACACAACAGTGGCATAAATAGGAATTCAAGGAGAATCAACCATTGGTTGAATCTACAACCAATTGTAGATTCAACCAATCTACAGAAGAATATATATATATATTTTTTGGAAGTTGGATTATCAAGTAGGTAACTGCTTTCTCTCCTCTCTCTCTTTCAGTATATATATGTTTATGTATAGACACACACATATGCAATACATACATACACAGAAATATCTGCGTGTTTATGCCTACATATATACAGAACATATCATTTATACAATATATAATGTATATCTCCCTATATACACATATAGATACATACATTTGTATCTATATGTATTATATAAATAGTTTATCTGTCCTTGGTCCTTCTGGGGATTCTGATGACTGAAAGTCCAGGAGAATAATTGAAGACTCTCCATTCTGGGCTGCAGAGATGGAACATCTGGGAATTGTTTAGTTTACGGCTCCCCTGACTTTTTGCCCAGCTCTTGGTGTTTCACTGCATGCATGCCCTGTCCTAACACTCAGAGGCACCCCTATGTGATAAGTGGGACTCTTTCTTTGCATAGCTCTCCTCTCTGTCTGGAATTCTGCCCTGTATCTTCCAGCCACCTTGGCCTCACTAAACCCTATGGGATCTGACATTTACTATCATTTTGCTGGGTTATATAGCTTCCAGCATTGCTTCCTGCTGCCTAAGTGATTTTTTTTCCTAAAAATTAGACTCCACAAGAAAAACAAAAATGCAGTTATTTTCCTCGAAGAAGTACTTTGAAACCTATATAATCTCAGGATTTATAACACCTTTATCAAAGAGGAAATCAATAACTTTTATTTGATTCGAATAATAGTTTGTTTTGATAAGTAATAATAAAGAAGAGTTGACTTATTGTATGTTCCAAAAGAAGCACATTACATATACTTTTTACTCTAGGTTATATATGGGAGTCATTCTAAGCATTAAAGTAAAAAAAAAAAAAAAAGGACTCTGGAAGTTAGCTCAAGGCACTTTTTAAAAACTATCAGATAGATTATTTGTGTTTGTTTTTATAGTTTAGTTCAGCTGAATTTTTTTTTAAAACTACAAAACAAAACCTGATTAATGTTCAACTTGATTCTTTATCTCCTGGGCTTTAGAATAGAATGATTTTACCCTTGGTACCTGAGTCCTTCGTATTTATGTGAGGGCAGTAATTCCCTCATTCCCCTGACTCTGTACCTCCACATGTCACTCCCTCCCCATCCCTACCTCCAAGACAGGTCACCTCTATCTCAGGAAGCCAGATCTAGTCTGAGCCCAAGCCTTTGCCACATCTCAGTTTGTGAGGATTCTAAGTCTTCCTAGACTTCCAGCAAGGTCAACTTTTCAAGGGCTTGACTAAAGACTACTGAACATTATAGTTAGTAATATAATTTACTGTACATACTGCGTCTTTCTTGGCTGTCAAGGAAGGCCCAATATATGTACCAGAAAATTTATCTTTAATCTCATAATTTCATATATTTCAAATGGCAAACACAGACTGCTTCTGTGTCCCATAACCGTACCCAGCACAAAAGCAACAGGCCCTGACACCATTCATTATAACAACTTTGGAAAGCCCCACCCACCCACAAGCCTGGGTGGCTTCCTGACTTAAGAATTGATCCTTGGGGAAAAGTTTTAGTTTTATATATAAAACACAGCCCCTGGGAATTCTTTGGTGTTTAAGGTTAATATTATTTCCAGAAAGTCAGCCTCAAAAGTGATTTTAAGAGATATTAATGGTATGAAAATTTTGAAAAAGAGCTGGGTGGAAATAAATGAAGAGAACCCAGATGACAACAAAGGCTGTTTGTTCAGAGCTTGCTGCAGAAAGGGAAGCAGCCACCATCACTGGTGTTGGTGTCTGTGTTGCAGAGATTCAAAGGCAAGCAGGAAGCAGGAACACGGTAGAGTGAAAGAAAGGGAAGGCTTTAGGTAGCTCTGAGTGGAAATGTCGGGGTGCGCTACCTAGAAGTGGACAGCTTAAGTGACTGGTTTAGGAAGCACATTTTCTTGACTTTCTCTGGTTGGTGGCAAAATAGGGAAGGCATAGTCTTTGATCATGGCTCCAGGGGTGGGGGGCTGGCTTCCTAGGCTGGTTGCTGCAGTGGTTGTCCATTAGTGTTAAAGATGGTCTAAGCTTTGTCCATCTGTATACCCACTCTTTAAGATGTAATGCCAGGGAATTTGCTTTAATAGATATTAAAACATGGATTACAAAGATCAAATTATGAAAACTGTCAAATTGGTAGGAGGATAGTCAAAACAATAGGACAAAACAGATAATCCTGGAACGGACTCTGATTTGTATAGGAAATTAATATTGAATAGAAGAGGCCTCATATTATGAATAAGAAAAAATGTTTGTTTTTTTATTGTTTTTTTTTAAATTGTTAACCAAATAACATTGGAAAAATGAGCAAATTATTTGGAACCCTACTCGAGAGTATACTCCAAGGAAAGTCCAGGTGAACTAAAGCATAAATATAAACACTTTAAAAATCTATGTAGATGAATATTCATTTAGTCTCCAGATAAGTATTTTCTAAACATATAATCTTTAATATATATCTTGAAGAGAAAAGTATAGATCTGAACACATAAAATTATAAAACTAGCATGTGTTGAAAAGGTAATATTCTTGATACATAAAGTTCATAAAAATCAATGAGAGGCACCCCTAAAGACCCCAGAAATATGAGAGACAAAGAAAATACAAATTATAAAATTTGAAATAGATATTACCAATAAATATAACCTTAAAGATAATCAAAGAAAAAAACATAGCCGTAATAGTAAACCATTTTTTCATCTGAGTAAAAAGAAGGCTTAAAATTTTTCCTATTCACCACTGAGAAGGTCATGGAGAGATAGATTCATATGTATTGCTGGCTACAGTTTAAATTGGAACACTCAAAGGTACTTAGAAAACAATTTGGAAGTGTGTGTAAGTGGCTTAAATATTCTTACCCTTTATCCTAAGGGACCTTATTGTAAAGAAATACGCAGAAAAAGATATTTACTGCAGCATTATTTATAATGATGAAAATGTAGAAATAGCTTGAATATTCAATATTAGAGTGATAATAAGTAAGTCATAGTATGCCAGTATAATGGGACATTATACATACATGATAAAATAAATATGAAAATATATTTATAAGGGCTTTTGATAGGAATGGAAAGTGTTCATGCTGCAGTGTTAAGAGAAAAAAAAGAGAACACTGAATGTTCTGCTGAATACTCATGAGATATCCTTTTTTATACATTTGTGGTTATTTTATTAATTACTATTTTTTATTATTTTATATCGTGTTGTTTCTTTCTTTTTGATTGCTAAGAATGCTTCATAGTTAGAAGAGAAAATACCTGGGGTGCCTGGGTAGCTCAGTCAGTTAGGTGTCTGCCTTCTGCTCATGTCATGATATCAGGGTCCTAGGATCCAGGACCTGCTGGATCCAGCTCCCTCTGCTCTGTCCTTCTTCTGCCCTTTCCACCCACTTGTGCTTGCTCTCTTTCTCAAATAAATACACAAAATATTAAAAAAAAAAAAGAAGAGAAAATACCTGATGGTTAACTTTCTCTACATACTGTATGAATCAAGGCACAGTAGAGGACCTTAAGTTTTTCTAATTGATTCAACATGTATTTATGAAATTACTGTTATATAGGTTATGCTTCAAAATTCTGTAAGGACCAAAGAGATGGAATATTATGTAGTTCTTCACCTGAGCAAGTTACAAGTAAAGTGGAGAGATTAATATATACATAAATTGCCAAGGCTATACTGAGTCATGGTGAGACTGAGGAATTTTGAGAAATTTGAGAATGAGGAACAGTTTTTTAATAGCTTTATCTTTAAAGTGTGCCTCAAAGGGAGGGCTTGGTTTATACCTAGTTGAATAAAGGCCATTTCACTTGGAAGAGAACATGCAGGAAAATCATAGGAAGAACTCCTGCAAAGAGGCCAAGGTCTGTTGCCTGGAGAAACCTGACTCTTCATCCCTCCAATCCATGAGTCACCCTGTGATGTCTTCATGGTCCAGATACAAACTCTCACGTATTGAGGGGGCAGGAATTCCATCTCATATGTGTTCTGAGAACCAACTGCATTTAAGGAAGCGGACATATTATTCAATCTCAGAAGAACCCTATGTAGAAAATCAAGACTGTCTTTCTTTCTTTCTTTCTTTCTTTCTTTCTTTCTTTCTTTCTTTCTTTCTTTCTTTCTTTTTCTTTCCTTCTTTCTTCCTTTCTTTGGTTTTATTTATTTATTTGACAGAGAGGGAAAGAGAGAGCATACAAGCAGGGGGAATGGCAGGCAGGGGATGTGGGATAGGCAGTCGTCCCTCTTAGCAAGGAGCCTGATGCAGGGCTCAATCCCAGGACCCCGGATCATGACCAGAATTGAAGGCAGGTGCTTAATCGATTCAGCCACCCAGATGTCCCAAAAATCAAGATTTCAATTTAGTTTAGTTAGAATAAAAATGTGGAAGTGAGCTGGATATTTGTGTTAATCATACCAGTGTATTCACTCCTGGTAAGCATGTTACATGGAGGCCATTAAGAGTATCAGATTTGATGAAATCAGAACAAGGGTATGGCTTGTAAGACTCAAGTGTCAAGGTATCCCTGACAGCCGACAGGTTACTTGACATAGAAGGGAACACTTTTCTATGGGTTCACATTACCAAAATTTACCTCCGAGTGTCTCTTTTTCTCATGTTCTACGATTGTCTTTATCTGATTATGATGAATACAGTCTTTTATTTAATATTACTTCCAATCAAGTTACAAGGAAATGCTGCAGGCTAGGAAGCCAGTCTCAGTCAACTGGAGATTTAGCTTTTTCTTTATCAATACTCTACTTCCCAGGTAGAATACTCTCCCACCCATAGCCTCTCTCATGGGAATCCGTGATTATGAACTGGTTTCGGAGTGAGGGAAAAGGGCTTGTGTGTAATACGAAAAGTCAGGTCGGGTGTTCTGATATATGTCCTTCTTACTCCTCTGCCATGACCCCGGCCCTAAATAAGAACATGTACACCATGCAGGCCTGTAGGGGTCTGGAGGACTGCAAAGCCATTTTTAGGCAAATACCTCTTATCTGGGCCCTGATAAAGATTGAATACTTGATCATGCAACAGCATACAACATATACCAAAATAAATTTTAGGAAGAATAAAGACCCATAGGTTACTTATAAACTATGAGATAACAATATAGCAGATTATGTTTATGTATTTGAGGTAGGTGAAGGATATCTTAAAGAGGACACAAAAAGCTCACATCTTAGAGATTAATTGATTTAGCAGTATTACAATTAAAAACTGTACTTTAAAAAAAAGGATTTTATTTATTTATTTGACAGAGAGAGACAACAGCAAGAGAAGGAACACAAGCAGGGAGAGTAGGAGAGGGAAAGGCAGGCTTCCTGCTGATCAGGGAGCCTGATGCTGGGCTCAATCCCAGGACCCTGGGATCATAACTTGAGCCAAAGGTAGATGCTTAATGACTGAGCCACCCAGGTGCCCCTAAAATCTGTACTTTAAAAAATCTAGTAAAAAGACAAAGGGAATTTGAATGTGCTTTTTTGAAAATAATATAATTAAGATTAGTATGCAGAACATATTTAATCCTAGAAGTCAATAATCCAATCACCAAATATTGAGTTGATTTATAACAGAGGACAAACAAATGTCCCACCCACAAATATGAAATGATACTTACCCTCATTAACAATCTGGAAAATGCAAATTAAAAGTTGAGATTATAATTTATGACTATACATTTGTCCTAAATTAAGAAGTATGACAATACCAATTATTAATGAGACCATGAAGCAATCAGAGCTTTTATAAACTACTAGTAGAACTCCATATTAGTACAGACATTTAGAAGAGCAATTCATAAATAGCAGTAAAGTTAAAGGCATGCATATTTATTGGCCAGGAATTCTATTTCCATAAAGGGAATGTTACCATTATAAATAAAGCTTTATGTCCAAAATTGATCAGTGCAGCATTTTGTGGTAGTTGAAAACTGAAAAGCACCTCAAAGTCCACTGACTAGAGAACAATTAATATAAATCAAGATATGTTCATACAATATACAATATATTTATCCACAATTACTATAGTTTCAGGGAACAAAAAAAAAGGGAGTTTTGCAGAAGGATGTCATTAATATAAAGTTTAAAAACAAATAAAAAAATATATTTTCATGGGTCACATGGGTGGCTCAGTGAGTTAAAGCCTCTGCCTTCAGCTCAGGTCGTGATCCCGGGGTCCTGGGATCGAGCCCTACATTGGGCTCTTTGCTTGGTGGGGAGCCTGCTTCCAAGTCTCTCTCTGCCCTGCCTCTCTGCCTACTTGTGATCTCTGTCTGTCAAATAAATAAATAAAATCTTAAGATTTTATTTATTTATTTGACAGACAGAGATCACAAGTAGGCAGAGAGGCAGGCAGAGAGAAAGGGAGAAGCAGGCTCCCTGCTGAGCAGAGAGCCCGATGTGGGGCTCGATCCCAGGACCCTGAGATCATGACCTGAGCTGAAGGCAGAGGCTTAACCCACTGAGCCACCCAGGCACCCCAATAAATAAAATATTTAAAAAATATGTATATATATTTTCATATACATATAGATAATTGGTCAAGTATGGAAGCATATATTGGAATAAAAAGATTTATACTATTTTTTATGTGGGAGGAGGAATGATTGGAATAGGATTATAGAGTGTTATTCAAGGATAATTTTAAAAGGACTTGAAGCAAATATGGGAAAATACTAAGATATGACAAGGAAGTGAGATATATCAGCAAATGCTTTTTATCATTCTCTCTACTTTTTTTTTTAAAGATTTAATTAATTTATTTGACAGAGAGATCACAAGTAGGCAGAGACAGGCAGAGAGAGAGGCAGAAGCAGGCTCCCTGCTGAGCAGAGCCTGATGTGGGGCTCAGTCCCAGAACACTGAGATCATGATCTGAGCCAAAGGCAGAGGCCCAACCCACTGAGCCACCCAGGCACCCCTCTCTCTACTTTTCTGTATGTTTAAAATACATCACAAATATTTGAACAAGTGTTCTTTTTTTGTTAAAATGACCATGAATTAATATTTGTTATAATTTACATCTCTTTCTTCTTGTATTTCTCTCATTATTAAAATTAGGTGTATTAGATGTAAAAAGATGTATCTTGTCTAAAGCTTTTGAATTTAACTCACTCCCATATGAAGTCATCAGTGAAAGATGAGATCGTTTTTATTTTTAATTTGAACACAGATTTTGATTGTGTTCAGTATGACATTGTTTCTGATGGGGAAGGACCACTAGAATTAGGAAATCTGAAGGGGGCCAGTTTAACTTTTTAATTTTATTGGAACAAGACTTGGTAAACATTTCAAATCTACACATGGAAACATCAGTTGTGTTCGTTCTAACAACCACCTGAAGTTTGCCCTGGAAGATTAAGTTTTGATGGAACAGGAAAAAGCACGAAGGACTGTTTTTGGTTAAATTATTTGGCATGAAGGAATACATGATTAATAGTTTGAGGTACTGCCAAACAAATTTGTTTTTGAAATTATTTGATGCTTAATAATTCATTTTAAAAAAATCTATTCATTTGAGAGAGTGTGTGCATGGGGAGAGGCAGAGGGAGAAACAGGGAGCCCAATGCAGGACTCAGTTCCAGGATCCAGAGATCATAACCTGAGCCAAAGGCAGATGCTTAACCATCTGAGCCACCCAGGTGTTCCTCACCTTAATAATTCAAATGAATGCATATTTTTCTGTCTCTTTTTTATAATACCATGTCAAGAGTACATCTTTAATCAATTTTATTTACCACTTCCCTTCTGAATTTGATAAACATACTGATGAAAACTCTAAATGGTTTTAAACTGTTTAACTTTCCAGTACTAGAAACTTAAAACAGAAGCTGCTGTAAATAGTGGAAATGTATCCACAGCAGGAATTACCATTGTTAACATCTTTGTAATCAGGGATTGAGTTGCTACTATGTGTCAGTCATAGTGAAGTTAGTTGGGTCTTTGCCCTCAAGAGAGGTTTAAAACTCTCTTGAAAACAGAGAATTTCTTTCTACTGAGAAATGTTGAATATTCTCAAAGGGTTTGAAAATTCCTATTCATTATGCCTAACAATGAAAAGAAAAAAGTTACTGGAACATTGGAGGTATCATTTGACTTTTCTAATGTAAAGATTGTGTCTATAAATATCGCTAGGCTATCTAACTTACTCCTGTCCAAACACAGTTTTAATTATTGCATTCACTTTTTAAAAAGTGCTTTACATTTATGAAATCACATTCCCTGCTCATTCAGGATGGATATGTTCTTGTTCTTTTTCCTATGTCATTAGATCATCAGCATTCAAAGCAGGCAGAAAGGACATCCAATGATAAAGTATCAGCGACAATTTCTTTCAAATAAGAATATCACTTTTAATTTCATTTCTATTTCAGAACAAAATTAGCTAGAAACCAATTATTTGAAAAAAGAGGTTTAACATTTCTCTAAGTAAAATATGTATTTGTATGAGTACCTACAGTTTTGTTGGATTTTAATATTGCATTGATTCAATAATATATTATGA
The DNA here is from genome assembly GCF_964662115.1 of Mustela nivalis. NCBI lineage: Eukaryota > Metazoa > Chordata > Mammalia > Carnivora > Mustelidae > Mustela > Mustela nivalis. The sequence continues at coordinate 30,642,096 of NC_139031.1, read as the reverse complement.
TTTCATTTTTTTTCATCATTGGAAGAAAAAATTTAGTATTTACATGTCTACGGAAACTGAATTTTCGTCTATAGAAAGATAAGGAATAAGATAAAAGGGATAGTTGTAAGCAGTCTATGCATATCATTTAGTAGGGATGGGGCTAACGTATAAAATTAAGGTCTTCATAATAAAATATGACTTATTTATTTAGAAAGTATTTATGAATCACCTTCACAGAGCCTAATATGTACTCTGGTTTATAGGACAATTTATGTAGAATAAATAAAGGATACGTACACATAACTATTAAGCAAGACTGGATTTTCCAAAAACAGATTCTGGGAGCAAACCATGGGAATCAGAGCCCTGAGAGTTTATTTCTTGCTTTGTGGTGATGGTGTAATTCAATTCTGATTTTAAAAACAAACAAGATTTAGGTGTAGTGGTGGCAGGAAGTGGAGGGTTCATTTCCAGGGCAGGAGAGAGTATAGCAAAGGTACAGAACCCACAAACAATGGGATATTGATAGGGACCTGTGAGGTGGATTAGAATCTAATCTGCATACAAAGAAATAGCAGAAGAAAAGGCTAAAAGACAAGTGGAGACAGACCAAAAAGCATATTAAAAAGCTTGGTTTTAAATAATGCTAGTAGATAATATTACTTAACGTTTACTGAGTGCCAGTTTCTGTTCTGAGCACTTGCCATGGATTAACTCATTTAATTCTCACCACAACTCTGTGAGCTGATTCCTATAATTTTCCTCAATTTGTAGATGAGAAAACTGAAATCCTGAGTAGTTTAGGAACTTGTCCCTGGTGAAACTGTCAACAATTGAACCCAGTTAGTTTTACTCTGGAGCACTGCTGTCCAATATGGTAGCCATTAGCCCTAGGAAGCTGCTAAGCACTTAAAAAATGGCTAATATGACCAGAATTTTAAATTTTATTTAGTGTTGATTAATTTAAATTTAAATACCCTACTGACTGGACAGTCCAGCTCTAGAGTGTGCTGTCTTTATCATTCCATTTTTCAGAACAGGGAGAGAAGTTATGCTCTATAGCAGTATGTTCCAAAGTATATTCTATGGAATAATAGCTGAAAAGATGGTCTCACATAAACAAGTTCAGAGTGCAAGTAAGAGAGGGAAAAGCTGCATAGTATTTACCCCTGCTGGAAACTCACATTCACATTAGTAGAATTCAGGCTGTAAAGTAAATATATCAGTTTTGTTTCTTAAAAAAAAAAAAAAAAATCTAGTTTTCCCTCAATTTATTTGGCCAGAGACTTTTATTCTCTTAACATACTGAGTCAGTGTTTTTCTTCAAATGCTTTGAAGTAACCCTGCTTTAGGATGATTGAAATGACAGCAAGAATTAAGAGGCTATGCAGTGAGGGGAGGCTATAGGCTTCTAAGCCACGTGGCTGGTTACTGACTTGGTGAGGTAGGAATTAATCAGGGTTTCAACTAGGCACACGGAAACAAAAGTGGAAAGGGGTGTGTGAGTGTGTGTGTGTGTGTGTGTGTGTGCAAGTGTCTGTGCATATCTGATGTGGGAGACACATAAGAGGTTGACTAGGATTTCAAGTCTGAATAACTGGGAGGATGGTCTGCCGTGAACAGAAATGTGGAATAAGAAAAAATAGATTTATGGGGCACATGTTTAGGTTTGTATATTGCTAGATTGAGGTGTTTATAGAACAAGTTTATGTAGCAGATATACCAGGTATATTTAGTAGAAAGTTTGAAATGTGGGTTGATTCTAGAGCATAGAAGAAATGTGATGGTTTTTAGGTAAGATTTTGGAGTCATCCATATAGAGGGGCTAACTGAAACCTTAAGGATATATAAAATTGCTAGGCAGACATGGGCAGACAGAGAAAATAAGAGGACCCAGTACAGAATCTTATATTAAGAGTTTATATGTAAATAATGTAGTTTACATATTGTGTGTAAGTATATATTTGTGTGTGTACATTCCATTTGAAATACTCCAAGACATAAGGAATAACTAATGGTTCAAATAAAACCTCTAGATTTAATTTTTATATCAATTTTAAATTAACTTATATTAATTTTATATTAATTTTAATTTCATATTAATAAATTCCTATGCCTAATTAACTTTCATTAAAAAAATCAATAAATATACACTGAACATCTACTATATATTATATTAGATGCTGAACCAAATAGAAAAGCTTTTCACCTCCATGGAACTTACATTCACTGAAGATTTTTAGCGTTTGGCTTACTAAATTTCAGCCATGTCTAGTTACTTAGGTAACTCTACTTAGGTAGAGTTTGGTATAGTTTCTTCAAAAAGGATATGCAATATTAGTAATTTCATGGCAGAGCAGTAAAAACCACTCATAACCTAAAATGGATAAAAGATAAAATGCATTTCTTTTTAAAACGTTTAAAATATTTATTTATTTGAGAGAGAGAGAAAGAGTGCACAAACAGGGGAAGAGTGTACAAACAGAGGGAGAAGGAGAAAGAATCTTCAGCAGACTCCCCACTAAGCATGGAGCCTGATGTGGGACTTGATTCCGTGACCTGGAAATTACAACCTGAGAAGAAATCAAGAGTCAGATGCTTAACCGACTGAGCCACTCAGGAACTCCAATAAAATGCATTTCTCTATAAATTTCTCTTGAATTAAAAATATGGGAGCGCCTGGGTGGCTCAGTGGGTTAAAGCCTCGCCTTCAGCTCAGGTCATGATCCCAGGGTCCTGGGATCAAGCGCCACATCGGGCTCTCTGCTAGGCAGGGAGCCTGCTTCCCTTCCTCTCTCTGCCTACTTGTGATCTCTCTCTCTGTCAAATAAATAAATAAAATCTTAAAAAAAAATATGAAGAAATGGGCTAAATTTGAGCATGAGGGGTGGCAGAACTCATAACAATGAACTTTCTAATAGAAATTAGACACACACACAAAATTTCTGAAGAAGCTACTCAAGCTTTTTCATTGGAAAACACTTAAAAAAGTAAGTACAGAAAACTCATGTGTGGGAACATGAGGCCCTCTGTACAAGATTCTAACACCTTTCCTTCCAATTTTAGATATTTTTACAAATTACACTGGTTAAGAAATTACATTGGCTTTCATGGGCAGGAATCCTATCGGCTTCAGTCTGGAAGTTAGTATCATAATAGGAGAAAACCCACACATATCCCTGTAAGTTTAGTATATATTTTTAATATATTTTTTAAAATATTTTATTTATTTATCAGAGAGAGAGGGCGAGAGAGCAAGCACAGGAAGACAGAATGGCAGGCAGAGGCAGAGGGAGAAGCAGGCTCCCCGCGGAGCAAGGAGCTGGATGCAGGACTCGATCCTAGGACGCCGGGATCATGACCTGAGCCGAAGGCAGCTGCTCAACCAACTGAGCCACCCAGGCGTCCCTATATTTTTAATATTAAAGCTACAGTGATTCATGATGTAAGTTGTGGTAAGATACTAAAGAGGTGAAAATTTTAATCTTTATTTAAAATTTATTATTTAAAGTTTGAATTTAATTTATTAAATCTAATAAATTTTATTTATTATTTAAATAATTTTGATATGTACTGTATTTTAAAAAATAGTAATTAATACAGCTGGAGGAGAAATGAGCTTCTTCTCTCCCATCCCCTTATCATTTTAGTAAATATGCACTGCTTATTAAGTAGGGGCTTTCTTGAAAGTTAAACCTCCTCTTCAGGATCATTATACTTGCCAGGAGATGGCACTAATGCACTTTGTTCTGTAGTCCAGAAAACAAATCTACAAGCCAAAGGTTACCTCAGCATTGCATTATGTAATATTGTGTGAATGAAACATTTTGTTTCATTCGACTCCATACCCTTCAATTATTTCTGTTGCATGTTAAGGTTATTAGTTATCTCACCATGTCTGTATTAAAAGCCCAATTTGTTTTACCTCAGGAATACAACACATGCTTTAACTAAATGACCTGTTTCATTTTGCAGCTCGTTTGAATGGAATGCTCTAGCCTTAAAAAGAAAAAAAAAAATAATATTTATGTATTTAAAGTCCAGAGGTTACTAGGTTTATAAATAATGATAAACTGCAAGGGTGCCAATGCAGTTCAAACTCAACATCATTTGGGTGGTAAAAATGTGAGAGTGGCTGTGAATATTAATTTTCTCCATCATTTGTAATTCTTGCAATGTTAGTGGATACACTACTTTCTCTTATGAAGATATATGACTTTATATCCAATAAGTTATGAGATGATCTCATTCAAGTATTCACTATTTAACACATTTTTATCTTAGTAATAATATTTTAGAGAATTTTATTTTCATGTGTTGGTATGAGAATTTGTATGGTTGCTTGCCAAATCAAAATGAAAAAACTGGAAGCTTATTTAGGAATGTAACTCACAGAACTATTACTGTATTATATGCTTTGTGCCTGACATTATGTCAATTGTGGGGGGTAAGAATATGAAAAAGCTTACTTAATATCCCAGGCCTCCCTCAAGTAACTCACAGTCTTATGTGTTATGCAGTTATCTGTATACTTTAATTAATTTTAATATTTTTGATCTGTAATGCTGCCAGATTGAACTAATGAAGGGCTCATATTGCTATTAGGAGTTAATTGATTAATTAAAATTGGGAATTTGGAAGATACTTTCATTTTGTGAATGTACGTCCCCTTTTAACTCATGTTTTAATATTGTGCCTTTATGTAATATTTACATATACTGCAGACAGTTCCTTGTTCAATAAAAGAGTAAACCAAAGTATTTTATTATAGGAAAACTTCCATTTTGAACTTTGGAAGGAAGCTTTGGTAATACAGGTAGGAATAACTTTTTATAACTTCAAGGGGTTATGAAATCACTGTGTTGTATCTAACCCTCACAGAAATGCTATATATTGTTATAACTCAGAAAGAATATATTGTATAGTGTTTAGAATCTTTAAAGAACAAGTAAGTGAAAATAAAATGACAAAAGAGAAAGAAGCTTGCAAAAGATGGTTTTGACAGTTCAAGTTCCAAAAGTGTAGTCCACACAATAGGCAGAACTTATAACCATAAAAATTTGAGATTTTATAACCCTGGAGAGACAGAATAACATGGAAAGGGCCTGAACTCTTGAGCAAGATTTGCTTTTGTTCAAGCTTTTCAAAAAACGTCAAGTATATTTAGTATTGTGTAAAATCACCATGTTATAGTTGTATATAGATATCCTGTTAAACTAAACAATATTTGATAGTCACAATAATTTCAAGTGTGGCAAAATAAAGGAAACTATAATTTTCATCATTTCCAGATAGATGTTCCTATCTACAAATGAGTGGTTTTCTGGCTTATCAGAAACACAGGAAGAGATGTATATACACACACACACACACACACACACACACACAATCTAGACAACAAGCAAAAAAAAATTTTGGTTTCAAATTTATTGATGAAAAACCCATTTTGCATTGCTATGATCAAATAAAGAAGCGATTTCCAATACACCTTTAGATGCAGAAACTTTTCGTTAAAGGGAATTTTTAAAAGATGATTAATATGTAAAATACATAAAAATGTTCTTCCTTCTGGTTGAAGAGATATTGAGACTCTGGGAGACCCACCTTGATTGTTTCTTTTAGACTCTGAATCATATAGTAACTTATCCCAGAGTAACTCAACCCCAAAGCTACAAATTTCTTAATGAAAGATAGTAACCCCCCCCACCACACTTCATAAAAGTAACCTTTAATAAGGCCTTTATCTCCCTCTCTTCCAGTAAGAAAAATATTAAACATGAAGTTCTTACCCTTTCCCTACTTGTATCTGGGTGTATGTGTTAAGAACTTAACATGAAGTCTATTTTTTACCCAGGAAACCAATTGTTCCTGCACTATTTGTTGAAAAAACCATCTATTCTTGTTGAATTGCTTTTCCACATTTGTCAAAAATCAATTGTCTACATATATGTGGTACTATGCTTGAAATTTATTCTACTCTGTTGATCTATTTATCTTTATGTCAATATCACAATGTAGATCACAGAAGCTTTATAAGTCTTGAAATCATGTAGATATAGTCTTCCAATTTTGTTCCTTTTCAAAGTTGTTTTCGGTATTCCAAGTCCTTTATATTTCTTTATTAATTTTAGAATCAACTTCTCAATTTCTAAACAAAAAACAAAAGCAAACAAAAAACCAAGCAAACCCTACTAGGACTTTGATTGTGATTGCATTGATGTTATAGATCAATGTGTTATGTTTTCATTTTCATTTTCATTAAAATCAAATCTTTCATTCCTCATTAGATTTCTTCTTTGGCCCATGTGTTATTTAGAAGTGTGCTATTTGGTTTCCAAATGTTTGGGGGATTTTCCTGATATATTTCTATTGCTGAATTCTAATTTCATTCCACTGTGTTCAGATAATATACATTATATGACTTGAATCCTTTATTTTTCTGACTTGCGTATGGACCAAAATATGTTTCTGTGTACACTTGCAAAGAATGTGCATTCCATTGTGCTGAGCGGAGTGTCCTGGAAACAAATTAGGTGAACTTCATTGGTAGCATTGTTCGTTTTCTATTTTCTGACTGATATTCCACTTACACAATCAATTATCAAGTATGGATAGGTTATTGAAATATATTACTTACTGGTGGATTTGTCTGTTTTTCCTTGTTCTATACTATTTTTCTTTCATGTATTTTGAAGCTCAGTTATTAAGTGCATAAATTTTTAGGATTTTGTCATTTGAATAACTTGCTTGTCATTATGAAATTGGCTTCCTAATATTTTTGTTATGTGAATACAATCACTTCTAATTTTAAAAATTATTGTTAGCATAATGTCTTTTTTCATCCTTTTACTTTTTGCCTCTTTAATGGTTTTATATATATATATATATATATATATATATATATATATATATTTTTTTTTTTTTTTTAGAGTGGATTTGTCTAATGTGAATACAATCACTTCTAATTATAAAAATTGTTAGCATAATGTCTTTTTTCATCCTTCTACTTTTTGCCTCTTTAATGGTTATATATATATATATATATTTTTTTTTTTTTAGAGTGGAGGAAGGGCAGAGGGAAAGGGAGAGAGAGAATGTTAAGCAGTCTCCATGCCCAGTGTGGTGCCCAGTGCAGGGCTCAATCTCAGTGTCCTGAGATCATGACCTGAGCTGAAATCAAGAGTCAGACACTTAACTGACTGAGCTACCAGATCCCTTTTATAGTCATATTCAAACTAATTTTCTTATAAGAAATATAAGTGTTTCTTGTTTTTTTGTTTGCTTAATATAATAATCTGTCTTTAATTGAAGTGTATAGATCATTTTAATTTACTGTGATTGTAGGTATAGCCAGTTTCATTAAGAGATATATCATATGGGAGCTTAAATCTTTGGGGTTTCTCTTTCTTTCTTTCTTTGGTTGGATGTGGTTGTCTTGCCCCTACTTATGTAATTTGAAAGTGAGAGGTGGACTACTAATCATCTTTTTTGGGATAACTGGTATAACGTAGGAAAATCCTGACCACAACAGGTCATACATTCACCCTATTTGCAACTTTCTTTTTAAGTATTTCTTTGGGTACCTATTTAAGCAGACATTTTGAGTAAAGTTGAGACCTGAGGAGACAGGCCTGGTCACCGTATACTCAGCATCTTGTGTCTCCTGAGACTAGTGCCAACATTATACTATATGATTATATGATTATATATAGATTATATTATTTAGAGAGCAAGATTGTCACACACCTGCAACTTTAGCACTGCATGCTTACCAAGAGTCACGAAATAATACATATTAAGATGTGATGGGATTTTGTTTATCCCATGTTAATCAGCAAAGTTATGAAACTCATAAAGAATATATAAATTAAAAAAATAAGTCAAACCTATCTTTTTGAGCCACATAAAATATTTAATTCCATGACTCTCATACTTCATAAAAACTTAGTTTAACATTGTATAGATATTTTAAAAGTAAGTTAGTATGTGAGTGTAATAAGCGTGCATACAGATATGTATAAGGAATAGTTAAATACTTTGAAGATTTTGATATTCTCAATCATTTTTCCATAACACATAGTTACCTGGAGACAACAGACTGTAAACACATTTAGTTTTGTCTGTTCACTTCAGTTTTATCTTGCTATCATAAAATTGATACATCATGCAAATGAATTTCAGAACAGTTTATAAACTGTTAAATCTGACAATTTATCTGTATTTAAAATCCTTTTTACTTAAAACATTTCCAAATTCTGTTTCATAATCTTTTGTTTCAGAAATTCCCCCTAAAGGTCTTCTTTGCATTGGTATAAAACATACCTCAGAGGACTAAATTTTCAGAATTGTAATAACTGTGTTATTCTTATATTCATTTTAGGAATTCTCTTTTCAAACCTTAATGATGAAAATAATGATTTCCTATTTTCCTTATTCTTCCTACCTTGATTTCAAAACCTTCCTGTGTACATAATTTCATTAGAGATTACGTGAACAATGGCAAATTATTATTTAAAAAAGGACTTCATTGAAATTTGTGCTAGTTTTATGTGAATAACAGCTGCCAGATAGAGTTCAAAGCTTAATTATATATAGTTTACAAAGATAGATTTGTATTCACAAATGCATAAGCATTACTGACAAGGAGAAAGAACTTTTGAGAAGCAATTGTTTCATTGTGAAAACAAAATTTTAATTCATTCCAGTTCCTTGAGGCTCAACTTTGATAGATCTCAAGTTGGTTAAAATATAACTAACTATACATTCTCTTATGTTCTCATGGTTTTTAAATGGCTCTTTGGTGCTGGGAATGGCAATGTGGGACTATTTCTTACAGGGTGTCTCATTCTCTGCTGGGAGTGGTCCCTGCACAACTTCTATCCCTACCATCCGTCCTGCCGACTTCTCATCCATCAGACAAAATACCAGTAAAATAGAAGTTCCAGGAATGCCCAAACATCACCTGCCATGATTACTTGAAGAGACCAAGTGCCCCTGTTATCCACTCTCTGCAACATTAGTCTTTTATAGTTGTAATAGCAACTGTGATTATAATAACTAATTATGTAGTTATTGTCTACTTTGGGGGCTATGATGTAAATGCCAGGATGGTAGGAGCTATGACTTGCCACTGAATTCCTAGTACTTAATCAAGCACAGAGTAGGTCCTCACTGATTATAAATTGACTTTATTCATTTTTGATTGGAGAGAGGAAGGTGAGTGGATGAAGGGACTAGGATTGATGCTTTTAAGGAAAGCATGATTAGACAAGAGTGTCTTTTTGAGATCTAAAATCTTCTTAGTATATGAAAGAAGAGATACAAAAGTGCTTAAAATTGGGAGTATTATTTACATACTCATGGCAATTATTTTCTTACAGTAGATTTGTTCATAGCTTAATTGATATAGATGCTTTAGTGAGGTTCATCTGGTTTATTGGTCACGACCTAGGGCACATAAATTTGAAGCTAGACATTCTTATAGTTAATTTCAGTTAAAGAGGTACTGTTTCTATGGATTCACCGTGAAAACCCCTACCAGTGTAATACATGGTCTTGATATTCATCAGTGGCTTCAGTCAAAAGAGTGATGGTGTCTCAGACAACTGCATATGGTCTGTAACTTCACTGAAAATTCAAGTTAACCAATATTTATGGATCACTTGAGATTGCTGGCCTACAAGCACAGTACCCAGCAGAAAATCCGCACTGAGTTCATCTTCTACAGACAGTTGTTGACATTTTATATGTGAAGTTTTTCTGGTATGGATCTACTTTCTCTTTTTTGTTTGGATTAAATAATGTCTAACAATTCTGCCATGCCAAAAATAAATAGTAATCTCTGTTAATACGTATAATTTATGGTAAGATTCTCAGTCATGCATATTTCAGCTGCATATTTCTGATTTACTCAAGTAGTGTCTCCAAGTTTGTGATTATTTGAGTACAAGTTTTTTTCAAATGGAGCTGAATTTATATCACAATCAACAACTTGTTTGGAAAACTCTTCACAAACCACAGAGTAATAAAAGCAGGGATAGTGGAACAAACCCCAATAAGTAATTTTTTATTGACTTTCACAGGAATATTTGAAATGTAGGCAATTGCTTCAACTATATATTTCCTAAATTAGCCATCTATGCAAATTATAGCAAGCCTAGAATTTTTAGCAATCTAGGTGCTCATTACCTGTTGCAGACTAGTAATACTTCATATGTTCTATTCTGGTTTCCCTTTGCTACTGGTTTTATGCCACCACTGAGTACTGTTTTATAGATACTATATTATAAAGCAAATAATTTATCAGGTAATATAAATGTAAATCTGTAGATATTAAATTATAGAGACAAATTACTATAACAGTTACTACAAAAATAACTTGATGAAATCTTTTCCACACTGAAACTTGAAGGGAAAAAGAAGACATTATATTAAGACAGGCTCAAGAGGGGCGCCTGGGTGGCTCGGTGGGTTAAGCCTCTGCCTTTTGACTTGGGTCATGATCTCAGGGTCCTGGGATCAAGTCCTGCATCGGGCTCTCTGCTCAGCAGGGAGCCTGCTTTCTCCTCTCTCTCTGGCTGCCTCTCTGCCTAATTGCAATCTATGTCTGTCAAATAAATAAATAAAATCTTAAAAAAAAAAAGACAATCTCAATAAAGGAAATCTATCTACACTGACCTAGAAATTTGAATAGCACATAGTCAATGAAGGGAAAGGGGAAAAGAAAGAAAAAATCAAATCAATTGGACTCTCATCCTATTCAAGGGAAGTATTTTGATACCCTTAATGATCACAAAATCCTTTAGCAAGTCATAGTTTCTTTTTTTTTTAAACTTATGGACTTTTGTTTAACCACTTGTGAAAACAGTCTCTATAAAGATGTGATGAAGCTTTTATCAATGATGTCACATGGTTACAGGTAAATGTTACTCATTACAAGGAGATAGGGTCTTTTTATTTTCTTTTTTTGTATATAGAAAAACTGAGAAAATTTATTCAAATATTAGTAGATCAATACAAAAATATTTTGTTTTCTTTTCTTAGCAATATCCTTCAATTTGGGGGTTGCATAGAGTCCCAGAATTATATGCCAAAAGTCACATGGTGATCTATCATCAAATACTATTTATACTTATATTTATATACATATTTATATTTATACATGATCTATCATGTGGCAACTCAACTAGGTTACTTTTAATATTTTTTGAAAGCAAAGAAATGGAAATCATATGATTTGTTAGCAGTTTTGTTAAGACAGTATTAGAGGTACTCTCTCAACAAGGAAAGATTTATATCAGCCATAATCTTTGTTTGATTCAGGGTAAGTTTTACTTATTAGAGCAAGGCACTGTATTAAGATCTAGGAGGATGCCTTGCTTTTAGAGTAGAGGGAGACGAGTAAGAAACGTAGCATGAATTTCAGTCTCTTTCTCAGATCAGTTTTCAGAAAGAGTATATATGGCTTTGATATTTTGCTTGTAAACCCTTGGAAAGTCTCTGTGTACTCCGGGGAATACCTTGCTTAGTATGAAGATCAATGGTTCAAACTAGAACATCAAGTCTCAGCTCCCTAACCTGGCACAGATCTTCCTAATTGTGGCACAATCCACCTTCCTCACCTCCTCCAGCAAGGCTTACCTCGGGTCTCCAGGGATGGGCTTATACTGATTTATATGCCAATACCTAAAATCTTTCCAGTCTATGTGCCTTTGCAAATATTGTTTCCATCTTCAATTAAGGAAACTTCTTGTTTTTCAAGATCCTGCTCATGTTCTATCTCCACAATGAGACCCTCCCTGACTTTAGGAAGCAGAACTACTCTCATCTGGTTTGCTCATACTAATTTAGTAACATCTGTCATGTTGCACTGATATTGTGTGTTAAACTTTTTATTAAACTGTCTTATTCTAGAGATTCTGGGCTATGCCTTATTTATTATTTATATCCTCATTGTCTAGGTTGGGGGTATTGAATAAATATTTGATGAATAAATATATTTGACTAAGGTAAATGCATTAAGAATATGCATTAAAAATGTGACATATAGTCTACTGCTATATAAATTGTGTATTATCGACTCTGTCAGTATTTCCCTTTATAACTCAGTTTCTTCTCTTGTTATTTTCCATAATTTTTCTATAATATACAAATGAATTATGTTTAGTACAGTTCATGGCTATATATATATTTTTTCATGACTATATTTTTAAATACTTCTCATATATCATAGTATGTTACCTGGCCCACTGTAATGTTTTCTTTGTATATTTGGATTCCTATTGTTTGAATTTATAAAATACAGTGGGTCCAGCAAAACCTGCTTGACTGATATTAACCTAAAATATGGTATAATGGTACTCTTCCGGGTTTATTTAGTACAAAATCATAACACCGGGAGGAAGTTAACTCTTTATTTTCTCTAATGCATTCTGATTTTTAACTGAATAATGTCAGAAATATATTTCTAGAGATGTTGGAACTCACATGGGTTGGGGAAGGGTTAAAGGAAAAAAGAAGGGAAATGTGGCTTACTTCTGTGCTCTTCAGTGTGGCCTGCTCCACATTAGAGAGGCAGAATCTCAGGGTCACTCCCACTGAGTCAGAATCTGCATTTTAACAAGAGGCCCAGGTGATTCGCGTGTACACTGAAGTTTGAGATGCCCTGAAGACCAGCAGTGGCTCTTTTTCTTTTTCTGTCTGCATTAGAAGAGGAATATCTCTGTTGGCAGACATCTACAAAAGAGGAAGAACTACTTGAAACCACTGATTTCTGGGAATTGTTAAATTCAGGGCAAAAGAATATTTTTCTCATAGGGTTGATGAAAGGATCCAGTATCTCTCTACCAGACTATATGGCTCTTTGGTAAAAAGGAAGAATAAGTGTTTGGGATAATTAAAAATCTGTTGGCTTAAACATGTTTGCAAACTAACTAATTTTTTATGTATATGTATGTACATATACACTACTATGATTAATTCAGAATAGAATTTTTATAGAAATATAAAAATAAATATGGCATAGCAAAATAAATATTCCCAAATAGCTAAATAAGAAGAAAAGAATGGATAACAAACCCCTCAAATTTATGAATAAATGATGGAAACTTCAAATTCAACAACTATATTAGGTTGTTTTTAACAATAATTGAAACTGTATTAAAAGGCATAGAAATGAAGTATATTTGTTGTACATTAACTAGGACAATATGTTTATGAAAAAAGACTCCTTTACATCTCTTTCATTGTTTTCTGGATGATCATTTTAAAATTGTTTTCATATACCCTAACAGAACCAAATATGGTTGGTAAATGGCATCTGTAATTTAGGTTCTTTTTTTTTTTAATTAATTTTTTATTTTTTATAAACATATATTTTTATCCCCTATGACCCAGCAATTGTAATTTACGTTCTTAACCTAGCCTTCTTCCTTGTGCCAATTACTATTAGCAGTAGCTGCATGATAGATAATGCAGTATTGGAGAATAGCTCCTCTGAACTTCACTAACGTTCACTCTATATACTGTTGGTAAACATAGTCAATGTTTAATGTACTATTTATCTTTAGTTTCCACTGAATAAGGTTCCATGCGTTATCTTTAAATATATGAAAAGCATCATCATATATATCTTTTGACATTTAAAATTATGTCAAACATTGTTTTTTTTTATTTTTTCAGATGAGAGATGTGTTTTTATATGAAATTATGAGTAATAAGTAGTGATGAAGTATTAATACCTTCATCTTTCTTTTAAATTTCTAGCCAAAGATCAGAAAAATGTTTCATTAATGAAAAAAACTAAGAAAGAAACTAAAATTAAGTTCCTTCTTAATTCAGGGAGATCTCATGATGTTGCGGAAATAGTTCTCACTGTGCTAGGGTTAAAGAAACAACCTTGAATCTTCTTGTGCACCTCCTAACTTTGTGACCTTGAAACAGTCATTTACCATCTCCTGGGTTGAAAGCAGATTTTGAACTAAAATCCTGCTTTAAAAACACTTCTAGTTTTAGATCTATAATTAAGGAGTAGTTGTTTTATCTTATATATATAACTTTTATTTGTTTTTGCTAGTATAGACATAGGTATGGAACATAAATCAGAATGAGGTTTCAAATAGTAAATTCAAGTGTCAATATTAGTTGTTTTATTTTCTTAACTAAAGTAAACAACATAACAGCATTTTCACTATTTAATATATGGGTTGAGAAACACAAAGATTCAAGAGCCTGCTGGTTCTTTATGGCACAGTTTATCTACAAAATGTTGGTATTAAACTTTTATAATATAAGCACTTCAATTTTTTTTTAAAGATTTTATTTATTTGACAGAGAGAGATCTCAAGTAGGCAGAAAGGCAAGGGGGGAGAGAGAGAGAGAGAGAGAGGGAGGAAGCAGGCTCCCTGCCTAGCAGAGAGCCCGATGTGAGACTCAATCCCAGGACCCTGAGATCATGACCTGAGCTGAAGGCAGAGGCTTAACCCACTGAGCCAACCAGGCAGCCCAAGCACTTCAATTTTTATGATGTTCTAGGTAGTAGGTATCTCAATGTTCAGTTATTCCAGGAATAGTAGTTTAACTTTACAAATTTGTTATGGTACCAACTGAATGTAACAATAAGTCTACCAACAAATTCTGCTTTTTGAAACGGTCCATCTGTGACATGGAAAAAAAATTAGTCCACCTTTCATTATTAGCCTGACGATAAATTAAAACAGTTTTCCTAAAACATATTTCCTAAGATTGCAATTTCAATTATAGATATGCTCATGGGGATCCTACAAATAGGATACTATAAATCTTGAATAAATTCAAAATTCCATCTGTTGTGTTCTAAAGAAAAATAGTATTCTAAAGGAAAAAAAATCATTTTCTCAAATCATTTTCTCTCTACCAATTTATATGCAGGACAAGAGTTAAAATAGTTTCTAAAGAAGTTCTTTTTTCCCCTCACATATAGTCATAACTGAGTTGTGTACTAAATTTAGTTCCACGCTATAAGTAACTGACTTTCTTAATAGCATATGACAATTATTCATTTAAAATTGCTTAAAACATGTTTTTTGGTATTTTATAGATGATAGATGATCTGAGTAGAGTACAGTGAGGTCGACCTATTTAATTATATTTTCACAGATACTTTTTTGTGCTTCCACTAGTCAGTGAGTTCTTTAAAGGTGAAGATCATATTTAATTTACTTTTGTATTCATATCATTTTTTTGAAAAAGATTATATTTATTTATTTATTTGTCAGATAGAGAGGGAGAGCGCACACAGGCAGGGGGAGCAGCAGGCAGAGGGAGAAGCAGGCTCCCCACCCAGCAGGGAGCACAATGTGGGACTTGATCCCAGGGCCTTGAGATCTTGACCTGAGCTAAAGGCAGATGTTTAACCAGCTGAACCACCCAGGTGTCCCTCTTATCATCCTTTTAAAGCGGAAGAATGCCTAAATTACATTAGCTGATCTTAAGTTGCCGGATTTTCTAAAATAATCATTACCAAAGATGCTTGCCTCATTATTATAATTTTATATTCATTCCCTTTTTCTTTTAAATAATTTTATTTTCTATATTTCTTAAACACGTGTTTGTGCTGTGATCTGTGGTGCCGGGAAGTCTTTATGTTTCATATCATGAAATCTTTTGGAAAAGAAATATCCTTCCATTATAGTATGAGTGGTGTAGATTATAATTTACTGAACTATGGCACTGGGAGGTAACTTCCTGAGGTGTAGGGGCAAGGATTAAAGATGACTTCATTCATGGTCCAAAGTATTATTTTCCCTTGCTTGAACAACTAAAATTATGTTTAGTGCTTTAAGAATATATGTAATAACATGTTTACTGTCTTTGCACATAACTTTTTCCTGAGTTTCTATTTCATTAGGAAAGAGTCCTTGAAGGGGAATTACTAGGACAAGGATTTAAACAATTTAAACGTCATGGTATGTAATGTCTGCAGGGCATCCTTAAACCTTTGAGGTCTTCTCATTTCTTTACATTTGATCATTTAAAAAGTAAAATGGAATTTATTGTTTTAATTTGTTTCTGAAATTGAGCATTTTTCAAGTTTGTGGGACGTTTCTCTTTTGTTTTCTAAAAATTCTCATACACTTTCTGTTAATAGGAGCATTTTTAGAGAACAGTTGCCACTGTTACTCTTTTAAATCTCCTTCCTGGGCTGATGTTGTTTCTCCTACATCAGAATTTTACTTACCTTTTAAAAGCACCATGTTAAAAAAATATTCTGTAAAGCATTTTTGCTTGTCTTAATTTTTGTTTTCTGATATCTCATATATACCTTTAATGCTGCAATTCCCTAATCCACTTATTATTTTATGCACATCACTATGTATTACTTATTTTGCTGACAAAGTTATTCTCACGTTCAAAATCTTTCAGCAGCTCCTTATTGTCATTAGGCAGAAACTTCCTTCTCTGCTTGGCAATGAAGGCCTTCGACAAAGAGGATCCAGCTTTCACTTTTCCAGTTTATTCTCCTGCACGTCGGCTACCCCCCAACCAATCTGAATTAACTATATCCATTTTCCTTTGAATTTGTTAAATACATTCTTCTACTCATCATTTGTTTCTTTGCTGATTTTGATCCCATTCTATTATTTCTAGTGAAAAACTCTCTAAGTCACATGGCAAGTTTTACATTTCTTCTTGAGAGCTAATTTGATCGTTGGTGAGAGTTTATGGGAACCGCCATTTACTGACATTTTCCGTGCTGATTTGTATTGAAGTTGTCCTAAAGAATATGTCCCCAGGGTAATAATGTCAGCACCGGTTTTGTCTGCTCCTCCTCATGATACTTTGAGACTTTGTGCAAAACAGATCCTCAATACACGCTTATTTAATTGAATTAGACCTAAGTGCTAGTTGGTTAAATCCAGCTTTATTGAAGAGCTTGAATTAAGGCCTACAGCTAAAGGTCTCAGAAGTTCTTATGGATTTTCATATTTGATTTACACACTGAGCCAGAAGCTTTGGAATTATTACTGCCCTGGCTTAAAGAACATATTTATAAATATTCCTCGGGGAAATGCCTTTCCTCTTTTTTGAATAAGATAGACTCACTGAAAATAATTCCATAAGTAACCCTTCCTAAGTTACCATGTGCTGTGGGCAGTAAAACCTCAAAATATAGTTAATATTCGAAAAGGACAGCCTGAATATAAGGAGCAGTGGAAATATCTCTTGATGCTTACCTACAGAGATTTAATTTTTTCACTTTTCACCTTAAAGAAAAAGGCGAAACAGCTGGCAATATTAACAGGAAGTGATCTTTAGAGCATTACTTTAACAAACAAATAACAGAAAAATCTACACAACTACCATTTTAATTAGAAATTGGTACTTACCAAGGATTTAAATGTGAGAAGACATCTTCTGACCAAGATGGAGTAACAGGGATTGGATTTATGCTACCACCTGAAATAACAAAGGAAATAAAGACCAGGCTGATAGATGTAAATGTGTATATATGTGTACACACACACATACACACACACACACAAACCGGGTTCCGATAAAGGACAATAACCCTTGAAAAACAAGGAGCAAACAAGATGAGTCTTATTATTACCCCAGCATACACCTTGATGAAGTTTTCAAGCTGGAGATCTCAGGCAAAACCTGGAAGACTCCTCTTAAGAAGATGGAGTAGAGAGCCTGGGGGAGGCCAAAGTGGCTAATGTTTGCAGGGCAGAATACCAGAGAGGAGAAAGCTGTACAGAAAATTCCAGAGATCTTCAGAAGGCCCCTCACCAATATTCCACTGAGTACAGATCAGCACCAGAGTCTGAAGGAACTGCCCAGGGCTAGTGAGAGAAAAATACTGAAGGAATAGAGGTGACCTTGCTTGGGGCTCCTCTGGGACTGAAGAGTATGCCTATTCCCACCGGGCCACATAGAAAACCTCATGATTCACAGGGGATTGAGAATAGTACATAGCAGTGTCTTGCCTCAGTTATGGGGAATAATTAGCCTAGACTGATTCAGCTTGGTCCTCCCTAACAAATCTTAAGAGCAAGACCTTAAAGGATCACACTTGCCCCCAACTGTAAGCACAACTCTACCCCTTCCTGCTGGAAGAGGCAACTGAAGTTCAGTGACCCTCCTTCCTGACTGATTCCTAGCTACATGGAGACTAAGAGGCAGCCAATTCTTACAGACAAGGGACACTTACTCCCTCCTCTGGGGAAAAGAGGTCTCCCTGGGAGACCTCTTACTCAAAATTGTTAAGGTAGGAAAGTCTCCACCCCTGCTATCATCCCAAGTTTCCCAGATCCAAGTTTCTGTCCTTTTTGGGACACAGCAGGTTACAAAGTTCTGGGATTTAGATGTTTGTGTTGATGCTCCATCCCCATGGGGGGTTGCTTTGAAGTTGGTGCATTTGTGTGCATTAGCAGACCATTTCAAAAGGTCCGTTTAGGCTAGCAGCTTCTGTGTTGTGCAGGATAAGACTAGCAGATACCAAGCCCATAGTATCTTATTTCTTGGAAAGTGGATTTCCTGGTGGGATGCCCATCTTGTGTGGGATCAGGTATTCTGTAAACTCCCAAGTAGTGGTTCTGATTGATGCCCAGTAGGCGGGAAAGTCTATAACCAGAATAGTTATCTATGCTTGCACTAACAAATTATTGCCCTTTCCAGACAAAAGGGACCCAATGTATCCAATCTGTCATGAAAGGGTTGTTGGTGCCTCAAGAAATCATACCATGCTAAGAGCTCAGCACTGGTCCCCAGGGATGACATGTCCTATTAACCATCTCTATAACTCTTCACAGGTTAGGCATTCCTGGATGCCATTCTGATATTGTTGCTCATTAAAATAATTATAATCCTTTGGCTTCTGGCAGTTAAATCACAGAACCTGACCTTTATTGCATCAGGGTCTTACTTCCATCAGCAAACTAATTTCTGTGACAGCCTCCACCATCAGCCCTGGCCTACAGAGAATTATCTTGAACATTTTATGATGCTAATGATGCTCATACCAGTCCTTTCCTTATGGTCTTGGTAAATAGTGTGTTCTCTAGGCCTTCTTAAGGAATGCAGTCTTTTGGATATTGTGGCCTCACATAACATAACTGTTCCAGCAGAGCCAAATCACTGAGACTTTTAATCAATTCCTCTACTAGCTGCCGCAGGAATTCACATAGTTCAATCTCATTCACCCCGGGTGACTTTTTCTGGCTTCTGCTAGAAATCCAAGCAGCAATTTGTGCCATTGCCTAGCTTTTCACCAGAATATTAAATCCCATCTCCAAGTCAATACACTCTTCCTGATCCAGAATTATGGTCCAGCTCTTTTAATGGAGCACCTGCTGTATCCAGTTCCATAAGTACATGTGTGTAAGCCTGCTACCTATCATAGCTCTTTGGGATACTGTTTCCCCTCTCATGAGAGCCAACACTTCCTTAGCTGCATTGTTGTGTCTTAACACTTGCTGTAAGTCTGTTTGTCAGGAGAATTGGTCAGGAAAACTCCTGAGAAGTCGTCTGTTGCTTTGTTTGGGAGAAACCTCTGTCTTACCTTTCCTTGTGGGAAGAGTGCTAGCTGTTCATGGGGAAGGGTAGGGACATTTTGTACATTCAGAGAATGATGGGGACTCAAAATCTTCATTAGATGTTCCTGGTGTAGCATCCTAGGAGCTGATATCAGCATAACAGCCCTGACTCTGTTGAACATTCAACCATCTTTGAAGTTCAGTAACTGACTGTTAAATACTGACCTTGGTCTTCATCTTTTTCTGCTTGCCAACTGCATGAGTGGAGGGCTGCTTTTTAGCTGCTAAGTAGACTCTCTTGCTCTTATGCTTCACTTTCTATTATTTCTTAATTTCTGCCAGATTTTCATTATCCACTTTTAGGGCAGCAATTAACTCAGTAAAGATTATTTAATTCCATTATCTTTATATTTATTAACCATCCTCCCCTCCCCTGCCCCGTAGAGTTTGAATGCCTGAATCCTCAATGCTAGAGTGTAGCCATCCCCAGATAGTCTCCCAGGTGGTCACAGGTAAAAGTTTGAACAAGTAGAATACTCCCTTGTGCCAGAAGCTGCCCATGCTCCACTTGCCATTCAGGGTAGGATCTACATTGTCAGCTGAGGAGTGAGGGACAGTTACCCAGACCCCATCTTACTGCTTGCCTTCTCAGACCATTCCTGGTACCAGCTATGCTCACTGGGTGACCCAGACATCAGATGCTAAGACAAAATTTTTATCGGAGGGTAAAGCCTATGAAAGGAAAAGAGTAAAAAAAGAGGCAATCAATCTACATGAAGAACTAAGAATGTCTCTGCCAGCTTGGTAGGGTGCTCTGGACCAAAGATATAGGTTATCTGGTGTAGTCCTGTCCTTTGCTTGGCTCTAATCAGTCTTTGACTGAGAGCCAATGTAAAAAATTTGATCCTAGATCAAAAGCTAAGGCAGACCTCGAAGAAGCTAAGAGCTGGAGGTTATCAGCTAACCACATTCCTCATAGCTGGACAGTGAGTCTCTTCTTGAATGATCTGCAGGCCGCATCATTGTGTTTGCCAGAGCTCTCAAAAATACCTGCTTTTGTACTTTGATTTCTGAATCTGTTTCTGATTGTAACAGTAAGTCCAGGACTAGGAAGTTTGAAAGAACACCTTGCTGGAGGTGTTCTTCACTTCTCCAAGGGAAAGGCTGACACACATGGCGGGTACCTGGAAGTGTTAAACCAAGAGAAAGGGCCACAAGGGAAAATGCACTCATCTGTACTGGTTAGGTCATTATCTTGATTTCAAGTGTGTACCTTAACCTGCTATTTACCTTTCCTTGTATCTAATTGTTAATTTCAGTGAGATTGCAGAGTTTGAAATAGAAGGATAGAATACTGCTAACACATCTTACATTAATTAATTAATTAAGCGATTTGGGTATTTAAAAAAAATACAATAGAGATTTTGGAAATGTCTGAATTAGAAATACATTACTTGTTTGAGAAAGTCCCATGGAAAAATACTAACAATTAGATGTCTAGAATATGTGTTTTCCTATCTAGACTACCATAGTTCAGATAATGTGGTAAATTAAGATTGGATTATTTGAATTTTACTTTTTTACTCTCCATGAAAAAGAGATTACCTAATAGAGGAGTAGTTACTGAATAATATTGCAGAAAATCTAACTCTTTTAAAGCCATTTAGAAGCATACAATTTGTGTCTCTTCTGTCTACTTCAACATTTATTACACTTGTTAATTAAAGCATGTCTCCAAAGACCTCTGCTTGCCAACCATGTATAACCCTGGCTGGAAGTGCCCTACGTATCTGAAGGTAAAGATGTTTGATACAATTATTGTCTAAGACACTCCAGATTGGCCTTCCTCTTCAGAGGAACAACATATTCTTGAAAGAAAAAAGCTCTTAAATGTTGTATAAATGATATTTAACTAATCTACATTGGCCTTTGCCGGTACATCATGCATTTATTTTTGAGTGTGGGTCTCTTAAGTTTGACCTAGCACACACACACACACACAAAATAAATAAAAAGAAAGAAAGAAAAAAAGGTAAATTTACTACAGGAGTGATAGGGAAAATTGCCATTTAAAACAACTGCTGCCTAAGGAGGGTGGACACTGTAAAATTAATTTCTTTTCTCCTGCATCCTTGGAAGGATTTGAACATGTAAATTTGAGCTTTGAGCTAAAATTCAAAGCAGTGCTCGAGGATAATTTGTAGCTCTCCTGAAGAGATATTAAGGAGGTTGAGATGGCATAGAGGAAGAAAGGAATCAGTATGACGAGGAAAAGCTGGAATTCTAAATAGGGAACAGGGCCATCCTGGAATGGGGTGTTCAAAAATTTAATACCAAAAACTCACTGCTTCCATTTTTTTGTTGTAAATCTTTTTTCTGACTTCTTCAAACCTTCAGTAGAATCTGTTGTGCCTCCAAATTCTGTATTTGAGAGCCAGAGTACTTTGTTGTTGTTTTGAAGTTTAATTGTTTTTAAGAATTACAGAAAGAGATTGAGGCTGAATCCCATGACTAGACTGACACAAATCAGAGAGGAACATCATCAGTCAGAAAAATTAACAGGATTAATTCAGTAGATGCCAAAATGACCATGAAAATCAAAGCCACTTCCACATTCCATCCCCCACCTCCCAAATCCTAGTGATTAATAGAAATCTTGCAAAGTTTTACAAATGATCCACAAATAGTGGAATTAGGATTCAAGTCCATTAGCCAGGCCTCAAGGGGCAGGTGACCCTGTTAGCATAGGGATACTGGAATCTAGGAATAAAGATACACATAGGTCTTGGTAATAATAAAAGCAAAACCTCAAAGTTTCCTCAGTGGCTCATCTCAGTGTCTTTATGTGCATTAGCTTTTTTTTTTTTAAATAATTTTATTTATTTATTTGAGAGAGAGAGAGAGAGAGAGCAAGCATGAGAGGAGAGAGATCAGCAGGAGGAGCAGACTCCCTGCTTAGCTTTAGCAGGGAGTCTGGTGTGGGACGTGATCCTAGGACTCCAGGATCATGACCTGAGCCGAAGGCAGTCGCTTAACCAACTGAGCCACCCAGACGCCCCTGCATTAGCTTTTAAAATTTTTAATTTTACTGTGCTAAGAGCACTTAACTTGAGATCTACCCTCGCAACAGATTTTAAAATGAACAGCACAAATTGTTAGCTATTTGCAAAAGTCAGAACTGTTCTCACAGATAAACATCTAATCTGTTTTTTAAGGTCCTCTGTGGGAAAGTAAGTTTTCAATGTCCAATAGACACAATTTTTTTTTAAACAGGGGATCTCTAGAATGTACTTATCTTGTACAACAAAACTTTATATCTGTTGTATTTGTTTTTCATCTTACTTAAGACTTTTTTCTCTACATAGTAGAAAACTTGACTTTCAACCGCTACCAGGAAGGAGTGATCACACTTGCTGGGTCTCAAATCTTAGGGAAACATATGATTATGTTTGACTAAGACCATTTCTGATGATATCCTCTGTACCAGCCAACTGTGGTATTGTGTAGTTTGCACTGTACACTAGGATAAGGATTTTTTTTAAGTACCAGCATTTTTAGATGTACTATTCCTATATTCCTGTAGCCACCCATTTATTCTTCTGATGTATGCATCAGGAGTTTTGCATCCCCCAAAATGTAGCAAGTGTTTTAATCCATTAGTTACAGAATATTATAAACTGCCTTTTCCAATAATAAATCATGTCAACATTGAAAAAATAACATCTAATAAGAGAATTTAGGACATAGCAGCAAATTATTAATAGAACAATTGAGACAAGGGGAAGGATGCACTTATTATAGTCAGGAAAAGATGATTGATGGTAGAGCCCATTTTTTTCATGAAGAATTTACACTCCCCAAAGACCATCTGGAAAGCCTTCTCTGGATGTTTACCTGTGTGTTTTGTGTTTAATAACAGTTCTAGACATCTCTTAATCACATCTGTCAAATGATGTTGGAGATAGACACCTAAACATAATGTCTTCAAGGACAGTCACACATTAGTGACTAAGACCTTCATTCACTCAAAAAAAGGACATGAAAATGTGATGTATACTGATTTTCAACTGCTCTATCTTAAATCTCACAGAACATAGTATCCTTAGGGCATGTATAAATATATGTGTAGGTGTGAAAGTGTATACTTGTGTAAATATTTTTGATTGGTGATATTTCTGATCTTCATCACAAACATTATGCTCTTATGTCATGCAAACATGATGGTGTCAGACTGGCTGTTGTTTCTAAATTGTGTTTCTATGGGGGAGGGGCTGGGAGGAAAAACAATTCCCTTTTATTTGCATTGTTCTTACAGTTCTTTCATTATTCTTGAAGTTCTGCTATAATATACAGAAGTAATGAATTAACCGTAAAATCTCAGCGGCTTAACCTAACAATATTTTCTTCTTGCTCATGAAACAGATCTAGAGCAAAGCTAAAGTTGTGTAGTACCTTGGATTCAGTCACTCAGAGATTTTGGCTGACAGAAGCCCCACTATCTTATAGCTGAACCATCTGGAACACCTGGCTTCTTCCCCACCCATGTGATGGGCAAAGAACGCTCCATAAAAACTTTCACTGGGAATGAAGTGTTTTGCTCTGGAAAAGACATGTAATTCCATTGACCAGAACTACTCATATGGCCTCACCTAACTGCAGAAGGCCTGGGAAGTATAAGAGTACATGAAATAATTGGTGATGTGTCTTTGCCACACTATATTCCAGACCGATATTTGTTGGGCAAGAGAAATTTTAATGAACCAAGTGAAAATTTTAAATACTAAACTCCTATTCCTTCCTTTTTGTTCTAATGAACAGCACATATAAAGCATGATGACATATTGATTTAGAGTCCTAATTCACTTTCCTCCTGATTTTTATGCTGAGGGCACCATTCTTCTTTCAACAGTCCACTAGCTCATGTTGGGTATGGATTATTCAGTTTGCCAGAGAAGTGCTGAGAGCTATAAGGTGACTCTGGTTAGAGAAAGTAAACATACAAAATCCCGCACATACAAAACCAAACCAAACCACTGTTTATGTGGCATGAAGTTAATTTCTAATTGAGAACTTATTGTTTAGGGTTAAAAAAAAGTTAGCCTTTATTTTTGTACCTCTTTGACCCATTCTTCACTTTCTCATTTGTCCTCTATTCCTAATCTCCTTTTAATGAGGAACAAGTTGAGCTAACAGAACCAATTCCTATCTCTAGCTATTTACCATAAACCACTGCTTCTTTAGGGGCGCCTGGGTGGCTCGGTGGGTTAGGCCGCTGCCTTCGGCTCAGGTCATGATCTCAGGGTCCTGGGATCAAGGCCCACATCGGGCTCTCTGCTCAGCAGGGAGCCTGCTTCCTTCTCTCTCTCTCTCTCTGCCTGCCTCTCAGTGTACTTGTGATTTCTCTCTGTCAAATAAATAAATAAAATCTTTAAAAAAAAAAACAAAAAAACAAAAAACCACTGCTTCTTTATTCAATCTTTCCCCATCTGACCCTTTTTAGAATTGGAGCCGATGAAAGCCAAATGAGATGTGGGTGAGCTACAACGCTAATCAGAGATAACCGGCAATGTTTATGTTGTAGAAAAACATTAAGCCTTCTTTTAACACCTTAAAGATTATTCTTTTCATTTAATACCAATGTAAAGAGTAATCCAAAAGGAAGTGCTGGTTTTAATAGCCACAAAATGTCTAGCTATTTAATAAAATTTCACAAACTGGTCTTAAATTACATTCAGGAGCAATTCAAATTACATGCAGAGAAAGACATATTCTCTGGTGGAAAAGCCTGTAGTGAGTCTTATTTATGAGATCAAAGTCATTTTTGCTTCATTAAAATATGAATATATACTTATACAACAATTTAGGAAAAGACTTTGTGGAATATAGGTCTGGATGAATTTCTTGTGTTACCTATTTTTGCAAGTTTTTAAAAACATTGAAATCAGTATTGTGGGTTCTTAGAGATGAACCATCTGTCACATATCAGAATCAACATTTATTGTAGCTTATTAAGAGGAAACGTTGCTAGCAAAAACCATTTAAAGTGTAAAACTGGATATTGAAAACTTTCTTTCCCATAGAGGTCTTTAAGAAACAGATTAGATGTTCATCTGTGAAAATAGTTCTGACTTTTGTAAATAGATAATTATTTCATATGGTAGAATCACTAAAGGTGTGAAATGCATGGGGACAGAAGGAAGGCAGAAGAGCACAAGCACGTGTACGCATGTGTGGGTGTGAGAGAACGAGAGAGAGAGTGCGAGAAAGGAGGGCCTACATTTCTCAGGAGAATTACATTTGTTTGTAGGTAACTGAACTGAATATGAAATTGCTTTTGAAGATAGCCACAAACTAGAATATACATTATAAATTGGAGTTATAAATTAGAAATAATTTGTATTCCAACTTAATATGTTATCACAGTTCAAATATGTCTACCTTGTTAAAAAAAAAATGTCATCATAGGAGTGATAGTATCCAGATTTCGACATAGGTCATTCCCAAGTTTGGTCTCCCTCACAAGAAGATCAACTAGTAATTATCCATAGATAAGACACCATTGTGAAAATCCCAGAAACTGGAGATGAGGCTAAAGGACGCCTTGGACCACAGATACCAGACAGGACCATGTTTGATGGGTAAGAGGAGTGGCTACACTCTGACTGCATTCATTGCCTTCCCCATCCCCTCAACACCCCCACCCCCCACAAGAACAACACTGCATTGCACTGAGATAGCCCCTCTGGATCTAGGTTTCTCCAGTGGAAAAAAAAAGGGGGGGGGCCCAAGATGAACACCCATCTCCCTCAGCATTTTGAGGCACTTTCTAGGAGGTCCACTCAGGTCTCACTTCACAGAAATCACTGAGGAAATCTGCAGGGCTTGACCATTGGAGATCAGATAGAAATAGAGAGGAGGAGTGGGGCTTATAGCACCTGGCACCCAGGTCTTGGCAGATTGCAATTCTCCTCTGAGAGACACTGGAGCAGATGTTCTAGCCAGATGCTCTGTCCATCTGTCGAGCCAAGCTGGTGGCACTGTCTGGCCGAGACATAAGCTCATATGTATGTGGTCAACTAATATTTGACAAGGGAGCCTAGAATACTCAACGAGAAAAGATATTCTCTTTAATAAACAGTGCTTGGAAAACTGGATATTCCCATGTAAAAGGATGAAACTGGACTTTTATCTAACACACTCAAAAGAAATAACTCAAAATGGTTAAAGATTAAATGTAAAATCTCAAACCATAAAATTCCTAGAAGAAAACACAAGGAAAAGCTCCTTGATAATGGTCTTGGCAATGATTTTAAGGATATGATAGTCAAAGCATAAGAAACAAGAGCAAAAATAAATCAGTGGGAATAACTATATCAAAGCAAAATGCCTCTGTATAGTAAAAGAAATGATAATGAAATGAAAAACCAAAGTTTTATCCAAATAATGAAATCAACTATTCATTTCCACATGAGATTATAAACTCTTCACAGGCAGGGAACTTATTATACTTTTGAATTTTTCCATAATATATGTTAAGACATGTAAGTATATAATAAATATTTCTTGTTTAATTAATTATAGTTAATTCAGTCAACATAAAGTCTGACTTTTGCTAAAGGATACTTTTTTCTTTCTTTCTTTCTTTTTTTTTTTTTTTTTTTTTGGAGAGAGAGAGAGAGCAAGCAGGTAGAGGGAGAGGGAGAGAGAATACTAACAAAGCTCCAGGCCCAGCACTGAGTCCAACACGGGGCTCAATCTCAGGACCCTGAGATCATGACCTGGGCCAAAATCAAGTCAGACACTTAACTGACTGAGCTACCCAGGTACCCCCATAAGGACACTATTCAACCTATCAGTGCTTTGGAGGTTTGTTTTCAGAGTAGAGAAAATTCTTTATACAAAGAAGGACTTGGTGACCTTTTCCATGAATGTATTTTACAGGTAGAAGAGTACTCTTTTGTACTTTGAAAAGTATGACTTATTTAATATCAAAATAAATGCTTTGCTCATATAAAAGCTGCAATAAAATATTAGCAATAAAATAATAAAAACATTTTTCTTAGAAGAAAAAGAAAGGAAAAGCCAACACATAGAATGGGAGAAAATATTTATCAGCCATGTATCTGATAAGGGATTAGTATCTGAAATATATAAAGAATTCCTACAACTCAATAGGAAAAATACAAGTAGTCTAATTAAAACATGGGCAAATAATCTGAATAGACGTTTTCCCAAAGAACACATAAAAATGTACAGCAGATACATCAGAAGGTGTTCAACACCACTAATCATCAGGGAAATTCAGATAAAAACTAAATGAGTTAGTGACCGTGCAGCTGGATATCAGAGAGGTCTGGGCAGATCAGCTTTGGAATGGAAAAGGAGTGTGTGGAACAGTTTACTCTGCAACACAGAGCCTAGCAATCTGTAACGTGCAGTCTTCTGAAATCAGAAAAGTAAGGAACTTCAGCTATTTTCAGTAGAAATCTGGAGGTGCATTTTCATTGGTTAAAAAATGACTACATTTGGGGGCACCTGGGTGGCTCAGTGGGTTAAGACGCTGCCTTCGGCTCAGGTCATGATCTCGGGGTCCTGGGATCGAGTCCTGAATTGGGCTCTCTGCTCAGCAGGGAGCATGCTTCCCTCTCTTTCTCTGCCTGCCTCTCTGTCTACCTGTGATCTCTCTCTGTCAAATAAATAAATAAAATCTTAAAAAAAAAATGACTACATTCAAAAGTTTAGAAACCAACCCAGTCTGAGGAGCAGGGGATGGAATAAAAACTGAGGAGCCACCTAAATCTGTTGAGTTATGGCTGGTGTCCAACCCATAAAACATCACATCCTTCAGAATCCATGAAAGAAAGTAGTTCCATCAGAGATCCTAGGAGTTCAACTAAGGAAGATTTTCACAGAAAAAACAGTGGAAGTTGAAACTGTAAGAATATTAGTTCCCCATCACCAAAGGCAAGGGAAGCAAGGGCCAGAATGAACAATTGGGACTTCATCAAGATCAAAAGCTTTTGCACAGCAAAGGAAACAGTCAACAAAACCAAAGACAATGGACAGAATGGGAGATGATATTTGAAAATGACATATCAGATAAAGGACTAGTATCCAAAATCTATAAAGAGCTTAGCAAACTCAACACCCAAAGAACAAGTAATCCAATCAAGAAATGGGCAGAGGGCATGAACAGACATTTCTGCAAGGAAGACATCCAAATGGTCAACAGACACAGAAAAAAGTGCTCCACATCACTCAGCATCAGGGAAATACAAATAAAAACCACAATGAGATACTACCTCACACCAGTCAGAATGGCTAAAATTAACAAGTCAGGAAATGACAGATGCTGGCGAGGATGCAGAGAAAGGGGAACCCTCCTACACTGTTGGTGGGAATGCAAGCTGGTGCAGCCACTCTGGAAAACAGCATGGAGGTGCCTAAAAAATTTGAAAATAGAGCTACCCTATGACCCAGCAATTGCACTACTGGGTATTTACCCTAAAGATACAAATGTAGTGATCTAAAGGGGCACGTGCACCCAAATGTTTATAGCAGCAATGTCCACAATAACCAAATTATGGAAAGAACCTAGATGTCCATCAACAGATGAATGGATCAAGAAGATGTTGTGTATATGTACAATGGAATACTATGCAGCCATCAAAAGAAATGAAATCTTGCCATTTGCGATGACGTGGATGGAACTAAAGAGTATTATGCTTAGTGAAATAAGTCAATTGGAGAAAGGCAACTATCATATGATCCCCTGATATGAGGTGTGGAGACGCAACGTGGGGTGTAGGAAAAGAATAAAGGAAACAAGATGGGATTGGGAGAGAGACAAACCATAAGAGACTCTTAATGTCACAAAACAAACTGAGGGTGGCCGGGGGGAGGTGGGTAGGGAAAGGGTGGTGGGGTTATGGACATTGGGGAGGGTATGTGCTATGGTGAGTGCTGTGAAGTGTGTAAACCTGGAGATTCACAGACCTATACCCCTGGGGCTAATAATACATAATATGTTAACAAAAAAAAAAAAAAAAAAAAGAAAAGAAAAGAAAAAAAAATATTAGTTCCCAACACTACTATAACGCATGATATCCCCCCCAAAAATGGAAAGGTTAAGTCTTTGGGATGCGTCATAAGGGAAACGTCCTTGGTCAGTCAGAGGGAGTTGTAGAAACCAGAATGGAACTACCTGAGGTAAAGAATATACTGGAAATCTCAAGAAGTCTTAAAGTTTACTACAGGACAAAAATCTTTCAAACCATCTCAGTGTACAGAGGTCAGCTGTGAGTTAAAGTTGCTAGTTAAAGTTGTTTGGGGACAATCTTCAGTATCACTTTGTCTAGCCTGTAAGAAAAAAAAAAGGCTTATTTTATTTTATCTTATTTTAAGATGAATTTATTTATTTATTTGATGGAGAGAGAGAGAGTAAGAGAGAGAGAGAGAGAGAACATGTAGGGAGAGCAACAGGCAGAGGGAGAGGGAGAAGCAGACTCCTGGCTGAGAAGGGAACCTGTTGCGAGACTCAATCCCAGGACCCTGGGATCACAACCTGTGGCAAGGTCAGATGCTTAACGGCTGAGCCACTTAGAAGCCCCCAAATTGGCTTATTTTAGAAATTGAAGCCCTAGGGGCACCTGGGTGGCCCAGTTGGTTAAGCCTCTGCCTTCAGCTCAGATCATGATATGACGGTCCTGGGATCGAGTCCCACATCAGACTCTCTGCTGGGTGGGGAGCCTGCTTCCCCCGCTTCTCTGCTTGCCTATCTGCCTGCTTGTGATCTCTCTCTCTTTCTCTCTGTCAAATAAATAAATAAAATCTTATTTTTAAAAAAAAGAAAGAAAAGAAAATGAAGCCCTAGGTCAAAACACAGCTCAATTTTCTGAATAGTTAGAACTTATGTGAATATACTGTGATGTGTGGCCAAGTAAATTCCTCAGAAGAAGGATTATAGTAGATAACTTAACCAATCCAGAGCAGGTTTACAGCATCAAAACCATGACACACAGAGTGCTATTCAAAATCTACTGAGTGAATGGGAGAAGTTTCATGAGGAAGTGACAGTCACCCAGAAGTTGTTGGAGAAGCTCTTAATCTCCTTGTAATGGGGAAGAGAGCATACCTGCCACCCTAGTACAAAACCTCATACCAGAGCAGGACTAGCATCAACACATCCCAAGCTGGTGAAAGCAGTAAATGCCCATCTACTGGATAATGTTGGCACTAACAGTTAAAAGAAGATTCCATCAACAGTTGAATTCTGCAGCACCCCAGCAGAAAAAATGGCAGAAGGGGTTCTACTCATTTTGGATCCAGTTACCTATACAAAAATCTCATCTGATAATGCATTTTCTGAGTCCTCACCTTACTTGATACAAAGAAAAATAATGGACAATTTCATCCCTGCACAGAAAGGAAAACAGAACCTTGAGTTGCCGCAGTCACTGCCAGGAAGAACTCACTGTCCTGTTCAGTATGTTGGAGGCATGCAGCAAATACTTGCTTCTTACCCAAGGGTTGCTATTATTTGGGAACTGGGGTTCTTATAATGGTAGAAGTAATATCACTTTCTATTTAAGTAATATATGTCCCTAAAGATGTTTCAGTGGGCCACATATTAACCTTTCTCAATAACTATGTGAGGGTGAGAAAAGAATGAAACTGTGAGGCTATATTTAAGTAGATGATATTTCTCAGGCATTATGTAATGCTTTTTCTAAAGGACTCTGAAAGAAAAAGTCTACCTTTGTTTTAGACTCTAAGATATATCTTGCTCTGTATTTAATATGAGCAGATTTAATGTAGTACTCCAACGCAGAGTGGGTCTTAGGAAGCCATGGCCATTCACTTACTGTGGTGGTTGTCTATGGTGGTGTTTTTTTGTTTTTGTTTTTGTTTTTGTTTTGTTTTGTTTTAAAGATTTTAGTTACTTATTTGAGAGAGAGAGGTAGCACAGTAGGGGGAGGGGTAAAGAGAGAGGGAGAAGTTGGCTCCCCTCTGAGCAGGGAGAGGACACTGGGATCCTGACCTGAACCCAAGGCAGCTGCTTAACTGACTGAGCCACCCAGGCAACCCTGTCTGTGGTTGTTTTATTGTTGCTGTTGTTGTTTTTTTTTTCCTTGCCAACAGCAAAACTGAATGGATGTAACAGGGCTTGTAAAGCCTAACATACTTCCTATCTAGATATTTTCCTATCTTTACAGAAAAAGTTTTTTGGCCTCTAAAGGAGTAAAAGAGGGCAGGGGGATGGCAGAAGGGAGTGTTTGTTCCCATTTTGATGATTTTGGGGGCTACAAATAGGCTTATGGAAATACTACAGGTGAAGGGACTAATCTTTTAAAACTAAATGCTGTATGTTAGGGAAATTAATATTTTACAGCCACAATAGCAAGTGTTTCAGTAACACATATATTGGTTTTTGTGTGGGGAACTCCATAGTTTGAACAGATGCAACTTGACATATATGAAAGAAACACATTCTACTGAGCTCATTTTGACACATGCAGCACAATAGGAATACCCAATTTGATAAAAATTGGTGAAGACAGTAGTTTTCTAGAACATTGTACAAATTCAAAATTACAATCCATCAATCAATTTATATTAACATATATTATTATTTACTTGTGATGGATGTCATGAAATATCTTTTCATAGGCCTTTAAAAATATCCACAATATGTTTATACCAAATTATACTATATTAGGTGCAGAATTGCCTATCAAAAGAGAAATCTTCTAAAGACAAATCCAGTTAAATAATGTATTTTAATGTTAATAATTTTTTTTTTTTTGCCTGATTCATCAGAGTTATACTTTGAAATGGCAATAAATTTCTCTACATTCTTTAAAAAAAGAACAATGGGATATCATCTGACACCTGTTAAGATGGCTATTATCACAAGATGAGAGATAGCAAGTGCTGGCAAGGGTATGGAGAAAAGAGAACACTAGTATACTGTGGGAATGTAAATTGGTATAACCATTATGGAAAACGGTATGGTGGTTCCTTGAAAAGTTAAAAATAGAATTACCAGATGATCTAGCCCATTCCACTTCTGGTTATTTATCCAAAGGAAATGAAATCACTGTTTTGAGATGATATCTGCATCTCCTTGTTCATTGTAACATTATTTACCATGTACTTACAATACACACAGTAGTTGTCTTTCTCTATCAGGCTTATTTCACTTAGCGCAATGCCCTCCAGGTTCACTCAGGTTGTCACATTTCTTATAGCTGAATTGTTTTTCCTACTTTTTTATAGCTGAATTGTATTTTATTTTATATAAAATATTAATACCTATATATTTCTAAAATCTCTATAATTTTCTTGGTTATTTGTTGATGGACACTAAGGTTGTTTCCATAGCTTGGCTATTGTGAATAATAGGTTCCTTAGGCTCACTTGTTTTTCTTGTACATCTGTGGGTAAATATGATTGATTTTTATTTCCTTGGGGATTATATAATAATTATGTTTTTGTAATTTGTGAATTTGCTTTTAAATACTATTAATAAATAATTGAATAGAGCTTCTCCCCAGAAACTTGAGACTATAATGAAAAGTTTGTTGCCAGTGCCTGTGTTTCCCAGTATTTGTATTCATAACAGACACAGAGGCTTTTATTTTATCCTAAACCAAGCACCATAAGGGATCCTGATGAGTTCTGTGCTGGGTTACTTACTATTTGTAAACAAATAAAAAATATGCCATAAGGCTATATTTTATTGTTTGTACTTCACCCTAGATAAAATGATTTGCTGCCCTTGTGAAATGATAATGCAGGATCAGCCATTATTCAGAATTTTAAATTTCAGGACCTTGCTCAACTGTAAAAGAGTAGGATCTGATTCGATGATGAGACACTGCACCATTTTGTTCGTTTCTTAAATGACAAGTCTCCTGGATTATTGTTAGAGAGTTTTTACAATAAAGAACATCTTGAATATGTCGATTCTCATGTTTATAATGGTCTAATAAAAGTCCTGATTTGGCAAGACTGCATCAGAACATGTCTCAGAGATTAAAGGAGAAGCTTCTATTGTGAGCATTGTCCATAAAACATACAGACATTGGCCTTTTTCCAAAAGGTCGATAGATAGCAGTGAGCACATCTTTTAAAACATTTTCATGTGTTCAGAACTACCAGCTGGCTCAGGGATGTTATCAAAGGCCCTACTTAAGAATCATGGTTGTGGTATGAAGAGTTTGTAAAAACACTGAGTACACTGAAGACCATGGTTTTTCAAAGAGCATTATTATTATTATTTTTTAAAGATTTTATTTATTTATTTGCCAGAGACAGAGGGAGAGAGAGCGAGCACAGGCAGACAAAGAGGCAGGCAGAGGCAGAGGGAGAAGCAGGCTCCCTGCTGAGCAAGGAGCCCGATGTGGGACTCGATCCCAGGACCCTGGGATCATGACCTGAGCTGAAGGCAGCTGCTTAACCAACTGAGCCACCCAGGCGTCCCTCAAAGAGCATTATTATTAAGAGATGCTAGTATACATCCACTACAAAAATAAGCTGCAGATGAATGTTTCAGGAAGTCTGCATGCCCTATTTTTTACTGCTCCTGATACAAATTTTATTTCAGTAATTTTTTTTTTATAAATAAGAAGTTAGAAAATTCTACTTTAGAAAATTCTACTTTGACTTTTTGATGAAATTTGTACATTTAGCATTATAGTTGACTCTTGAAAAATGTGGGGGTTAGGGGTCTCAACCCCTGAGCAATAAAAAATCCCCCATAACTTTTGACTTCCACAAAACTTAAGTACTAACAGCCTACCATTGACTGGAAGATTTACCAGTAACACAGAGAGTTGATAAACACATATTTTGTATGTTAAACATATTATATACTTTATTCTTATGATAAAGTAAGCTAGAGAAAAGAAAATGTTATTAAGAAAATCATAAGGAAGCAAAAATAACATCTACAGTACTGTACTATTAAAAAAAATCCACATACAGACAGTGCATCCAAGGGTCACATGGATCTAACTGTTGTTTCAACAGTGTTTGGATGGGACCAACCCAGGTACGCCCCTTCTTCCAGCCTCTAACCCCTCCCAACCTCTTTTCCTGTGGCACCTTCAAATCCATCCTCTCGGCCATCCTCTACTTCTGGTTAACAACCCCAACACTGTTTTTCAAGCTTGGCCCCTTATTGCCAAACAACTACCAGCTCCCAGATTCCTCAGATTTATTGTACTGAGGGGGAGCTAATGACAAACACCTGGTCAACATGCATCTATGGGTCTCTACACTTACCTGTTTCTGGGCTTCTATTTGGTCCAGGATGTTATCGTGTTGGAGGACATGGACCACTTTTTCCCCGCGTTGCCCAAAGAGAATTGAGAGGGCTCCCAGCATCTTGAATATGCAAAACCAGTGTGTGGCCGCTTTCTTCCAGGACCTGCAGAAGTTATACCAAAATGAATAGGATAAAACCTTGGAGTCATGCTGACTGCAATAGTCCTAGGGAAGAAACTGAACCAGTCCTTTTCGGTCTGCAGATCCTGGGTCCTGTCTGCACCGACCTCCAACTCCGTGGCTTCCTGGAGAGCCACTTCCTAGAGGAGAAGGTGAAACTCATCAAGAAGATGATGAACACCTAACTAATGTCTGCAGTTTGGCTGGCTGGCTTCAAAACTGGGCAAGTATCTCTTTAAAAGGCTCACCCTCAAGCATGACTAGGAGCCTCTGGAGTCCCACAGCCCTTGAGGGGTTCCTCTGGCAAAGGCATTTTTAGATATTTACCCAACTGAGTTGAAAACTTGTATCATCACAAAATTGTGTATGTGTGGCTTTATTCAGAATTGCCAAAAGCTGGATATAATCAACATGTCTTTCAACAGATAAAGAAACTGTGGTACATCCATAAAATGGAATGCTCTTCCAAGATAACATGGAATGAACTATCAAGTTCATTCACCCAGAACATGGATGAATCCTAAATGCATATTGCTAAGTGAAAGAAGCCTTTATGAAAGACTCCGTACTTTATTATCCTATTTATATGACATCCTGGAAAAGTAAAATGAAAGCTCCATGGTTTCAGGAGTTAGGAAAAAGGGGAAGGGTTGAATAGATAAGCATAGGGGATTTATAGGTGGGACAAGTCTCTATGATACTGGATACATGGCACTATACATTTGTAAAAACCCATAGAACATTAGACCACAAAGAGTGAACCTTAATTATATGTAAATAATGACAAAAAGTCAATTAGGAGATTGGGGGATCCCAAGAGGAATGCAGACTGTGATAAAATAATCCATATTGCAATATGTGATATAATTGAAAGCAATGGAAAAAGAAAGGTGCCAGTATAAGTACCTCTGGAAATAAGTGGGGACTGCAAATTTCAGAACTGTACCTAATCACTGTGCTCTGTCTGGCAAAATTGTTTGCCATGAGGTCGTGGGTTAACAACTCTGACATTACCGTATAGGTATGAGGGATTGAACAAGTAAGTAATTGGATGGCAGATGACGAGAGGGAGGCTCCTCATGGTTGTAGTGGCAGCTTACCTACAAACAAAGGGTGGGGTAGAGTCTAGAGTGAACTTTGTGGTACTCAATGAAAATCAGAAACTTCATTGTGAATTCATGTTTACCTTTAATATAGATATAGGTGGATGTCAATAAGCATATGTGTACATACACAGGTTAGTATGCACGCATACGTTTCCTAGCTCTGTCTTCGGAGTGAAGGCAATGACTCCCTTACAGCAACAAGTACACCTAGCACCTAAATCTTGATACCTCATATTATACACTAACAAAAGGCACCAAGGCACTTTGGAGAAATGGTTATGAGATTTAAGGCAGATAATATACAAGATGAGCCTGGAGCATTTTATAGTGTCTGAAAGAAAGTAATGCTAAAATCAAAACAAAACACAATCATGGGCTGTGTCAAAGGGTATATGAACCAAGTATATGAAAAAGTCCCAGTGGCAAATCTGGAACAACTGTAATCTGGAGCTTCTTGTGTCAGAAAGTAAAGAAGTGCTTAAAAAAAAAAACGATATGGGTATGTCAAAGGGACACAAGAAACAACTGAAAATCTCCCAGTGCCAAAGGTGGAAAAACTGAGCAATGAAAGAAATAACACACTTTTGGATCATAAACAAAGTATAAAATATTCATGCATCCATACAGATATAAATAAATTATTGAATAAAAAATGAAAACTGAATGAATGGGAAGAATAGACTAATCTCACTTGCAGAAGAATTCCAAATAGTTTACGTAGATATCATGCCTTGTCTTAATCCTTTTGGGATGCTATAACAAAATGCCACAAACTGGGTGGCTTTAAAATAACAAAATGCCACAAACTGGGTGGCTTTATTTCTCATAATTCTGGAGGCTAGATCTCGTTTCTCCTTTTATCCTCAAATGGTGGAGGGGGCTCTGTGTTGGCTCAAGAGCCCTAATCCCAATCACGAAGCCTCCACCTCGTGCCCTCAGAAGCACTTCCCAAAAGCATCCCCACCCTGTATCATCACCTTTGGGGGTTAGGATTTCAACATATGAATTCGAGGGGAACATAAACATTTAGACTATAGCACTCCTCAAATCCTTACCGCTTAACTGTGGAGTCCATATAGTGGCTTTTTAAAAATAATTCAGTATGAAAATGGAAAAACAAAGAGTAACTTTATAGCAGAGAAACCTGGTAGGCATTATGACAAGGTTAATATAATAAGTAATAAGTGATCTTAGCAGCATATACTTTTGATACAATCTGGTAAGAATAGCACTTTACCTCTGGTCTTTTCCCCAAACTTTTATAACCCCTGTACAATCATGAGAAAGACATTAGGCAAATCCAAATGGAAGAATATTTTAAAATTGTCTGACCTGTACTTGAAATTCTTAAGGTCATCAAAAACAAGGACAGTCTGAAAAAGTGTCACAGCCAAGAAGAAGCTAAGGAGACATGACAATGCATCCTGGAACAGAAGAAGATTGGGTGAAAAATAAGGGAATATAAAAAAATATTAACTTTATGTGTTAATAATGTATTAATATTAGATTTTTAGTAGTGAAAACATACCACAGTAATGTTAACAGTAGGGGAACAGAGGGTATGGGGGTTTAGAGAACTGTGAAATATTCTTTCAACCCTTCTATAAATCCAAAATTTTCAGAAATTAAAAGTTTGTTTAAAAATTCACTTTGCAGCCCAATAGTCTAAGGTTTCAATTAAACAGAAAAATTATATATTGACCCTCTGTTATAAATCTTACATTACTAATCACTTCAATTAATGATAATTTTTTGGGTCAGATTTAACCAAAGAACATTAATGATAGAGAGTCAGAATGCCTTTTTGTAACATTTAGGAGGGCAAAGGATTTTGCTGACATTCAGAAGACAGGTGTGCATATCTATTGCCAATTTGGAAAATAAATTGAATCTAACTGGTAGGATTGCTATTTAGGTGAGAATGTTAAGCTTAAAAATATCAGCAAAACAGGATGTCAAAACTCACTTTACTTTTAATTTAAAAGTTGTCATTTAAAAAATTAAAATAGAGGACACCCACTTAAATTTGAATTTCAGATTAAAAACTGACTATGTTTTTAGAATACATATATCCCAAATATCAAATGAGATATTTATACTTATATTAACAAAAATTTCCATTTTTCTGAAAATAAAATTTAACAGTGTCTCTTATTTATTTATTTAAATTTATTTGAGAGTGAGAGAGTGTGCATATGTGCACATGCATCTAAGTGACTGGGGAAGAGCAGAGAGAAAGAAAGAGAGAGAATATTAGCAGACTCTACACCCAGCACAGAGTCTGACATGGGGCTCAGTCTCAGGACCCCGAGATCATGACCTGAGCCAAAATCAAGAGTCAGATGTTAAGCAATTGAGCCACCTGGCAGCCCTGGGTCTCCTATGTTTTATCTGGAAACCCTATTTCAACTAAAAAAATTTTATAGGAAGAAGCCAAATATATTTCAACAGAAATTTCCTGTAGATTGCTGTGCAATTTATGTAATATGGTTACTAAGAATGTTTGGTTCATAGACTGAACCCTTGGATTTGAATTTCTCCTAATTCAAATTACCTGATTGTGTTACTTTAGACAAATTACTGAAGCCTCTGCTCTGAACTTTCCTTTTCTGTAAGAGGGGAAAAAAAAGAATTGACATTCAGAAGACAGATCTGTATACCTGTTGTAAATTTGAAAAAAAGATTGTGAGTATTAAATGAGTTCAATGCAATTAGAATTATGCTTTACACATAGCAACAGCTTCATAAATGCTAGTAGAATAACAGCATTGTACTGGAATTTGATGTAGAATAAGCCTCTGCCTCTCAGAACATTCAGTTTCTTCATTTCACTTTTTATAAACCAATACTTATTTAGCAAATACTAAGTAACTGGCACTCTCCCATTATCCCTTCCTTTATCAGAGACTTTAAAAGACCATTATATTTGCAATCTCCCTTCATTTAGGTATAAAGTTTACATCTAGATAGAAAATATATATTTTTCTGATGAAAAGCATTCCTAATAAAGAAAAGACACATTCTTTATGAAAATTCATAGACAATGGGTAATTTTACTTTGAACCATGTGATATTATCATTTTTGTAAGTAAAATATGGCAATTTCACATGGTTTAAACTCATATCAATAAGCACCTCTTTATTCTTTATTTTGTGGTATATTATAATTATTTGGTATATCATAACTAATTAGAATTTGGAGAAGAATGTTATTTTTATTGGCTGCTATTTGTTTTTTGTTATTTTGAAATAATTTAATATGATTTTGTAGCTAAAGAGACTTCCAGGTAGTCCTGCTATTTTATTTGGTGTCATGATATTATTATTATTATTGTCAAAACATGAAATGTATAATAATTTTTTCTTTCTTTGGGTTTAATTTACTTAGAACATATTACTCTCTTTGGAAATCATAGCTGACAAAAATGCAAAATTAAGGCAAAAAATGGGAATATCTAATAAGGATGTGACTCCTAGCTCGATTGTAATAATTAATACCAATAACTTTCATTTTACAAAGCAATGCACATATTGACTATACTGAACACATCAACCCACAGGGTATCTAGTGAGGCAGATAATAGAATTTGTGTTTCATAGCTATGGCACAGAGTTAAAACAACTTAGGGCAGAGATGGAATTAGAATTAAGTAGTTTGATCAACTTGAACCTAAATTTATTTAAAATACATCAATAATGCACTGTAGTTTAAGATAGCTTCCCAAAAGAAATTCACAGCTGTATGGTCAATAGAGTTTTGCTGTTAAAAGAACCACTTGGATGTGGAGTGTATAATTTGCATATGAAATATTCACTTTCAAAGTCTAGATATATCTGTATGCATTTTTATCAAAATGTACTGCTTAATAAGAAAGGGATGAGAAAGGATTTACCAAATGCAAGAATACATCTAGAACTCCTGTGACATGTACCCATGCTGAAATAATAAGATCTGGAAACTTGTTTCCCTAAAAATTTTCCTGTACCAATCATGTTTCTAGACGCCTCCCCCCCCCCCTTATGTCAAGCTGAAATCTGTATCTTTATACTTTTAGGATTGCTGGATAAAATACAAGATGCCCTGGCATTATTTAGTATAATAAAAAATGGGGAGGGCCTGGATGGCTCAGGTGGTTAAGCGACTGCCTTCAGCTCAGGTCATGATCCTGGAGTCCTGAGATTGAGTCCTGCATCAGGTTCTCTGCTCAGCAGGGAGTCTGCTTCTCCCTCTGAGCCTCCCCCTTCTCATGCTCTTTCTCTAATAAATGAATAAATAAATAAATCTTTAAAAAATGATTTACTGTTTATCTGAAGTTCATATTTAATGGGGCATACTTTATTTTTATTAGCTAAATGTGGCAATCTTATCTTTCTACCCAGTGGCTGAAGAAGGTGAGAATTATAGAGAGCAAGTCTATTTTTCTTTTCTTATACTATTCATTCATTCATTCATTCATTCATTTATCTGTTCTTTCATCTACCATGTGTCCATTGACCATAGTTTGTATCAGATCCTAAATGTAGAAATGGATATTAAAAATCTTTTTCTTTGGAAAGTGATCAAGCTAAATAATCATTAGCCAATGTGACCAATACTATGTTGGAAATAGATCCAGAATTCTTAAAGAAACTGCATGAGGAGACCCTTGACTCTCATGGGT
This sequence comes from Mustela nivalis, assembly GCF_964662115.1. NCBI lineage: Eukaryota > Metazoa > Chordata > Mammalia > Carnivora > Mustelidae > Mustela > Mustela nivalis. The sequence goes on along the minus strand of NC_139031.1, from coordinate 30,601,380 downwards.
GAGGTTAGATGTGGAGAGTATGTGAAAGAGGAAGGGAAGTTTTGGGGTAGAGCAGCTGTTGTCAAAGTAAACTGGAGCATGAAGGCTTAATAAGAAAGGCAACCTCTGAGGGAGGAAGCGAGATGGTGGAGCGTAGGAGACTGAAATAACATTAGGTCCCAGGAGTTCAGCTACATAGCTATCAAACCATTCCAAAAACCTACAAACTCAACAGGAGATAGAAAATAAGAAGAGAAGCAATTCTAGGAACAGAAAATCAACCACTTTCTGGAAGGTAGGACATGCAGAGAAGTGAATCCAAAGTGATGGGAAGATAGACTATGGGTGGGTGGACCAGCTCCTGGTAAGCAGTGGAGCAGTGAAGCACAAAATCAGAACTTTTAGAAGTCTGCTCCACTGAGGGACTTTGCTCCAGAAGCTAAGCAGAGGGTGGAGCTCTGGTGGGGACAGTGTGGTCTCAGGACCTGAGGGACCACAGAAAGACCAGGGGTGTCTGAATGTGGCAGAGCTGCCAGACCAGATATTGGAGTGGGGAGGCTAGCTACAGAGTGGAGCTGGAGCCAAGAAGTGAGCTCTCAGTTCAGGGTCACCTTAAACCATGATCCGGGGCAGAGTCGGACCACTGCCCTTCAAGCAGGGAACCCACAAGTGGCAGATCCTGAGAGAACCCCTCTTCCTCTTCTGGGAGGAGCAGCATGGGAGCATGTGGCAAGAATGTGCTGGGTTTGGAGACTCCAAATGGGGCCATGCGCCAGAGATAGAAACATTTGGTCACAGGCTGGGTGAGCTTGGGGCGTGGCTGGAGCAGGGATATGGGAGTGATTGACTGTTTTTCTCTGAGGGTTCATTGAGGAGTGGGACCTTGAACTTTCAGCTCCTATGGGGCCAGAGACTGGGAGGCCACCACCTTCATTCTCCTCCCCCCAAATAATATGGAAAGTGTTCAGGGAACAAAAGCTCCTACAGAGAACCCAAGAAGATTACTTAGCATGGTCCCGGCAAGAAAGGGGCAATTCTGCCTCTGGCAAAGACATTTGAGAGTCGCTGCAACAGGCCCCTCCCCCAGAAGATCAGCAAGAACATCCAGCCAAGACCAGGTTCTCTGATCAATGAGAACTGCAGAACTCCAGAGCTAGGGGAAAGCAACAAGTAGAATTAATGGCTTTTTTCTCCGTGATCCTTTAGTCATACAATGTTAAATTTTTAAAATTTTATTTTTTCTCGTTCTATTTTCTTAATTTTTCCTCTTTCCTCTTTTAACTTTTTAAAAACTATTTTTATCAATCTTTTTTAAAAAAACCTTTTAAAATTCTCATTGTTATAGTCATATTTTATCCCTTCATTGTATTTAACCTTATTTTTTGTTTACATATAGGTTTTTTTTCCTTTAAAATTTTGGGATACAATTTCTTCTAATCTAAATATATACCCTAAATCTAGCTCTAGTCTGATCACATTCTCTCCTCTTTTTTTTTTTTTCTTTTTCCAACCAACTTATCAATTCCTCTTTTACAATCTTTTAAAATTTTCATTTTTATAGTCATATTCCATCCCTTCTTCGTGTTTACCCTTATTTATGTATATATGTAACTTTTTCTTTCTTTAAAATTTTGGGAGGTAGTTTCTTCTAAGAGACTAGAATACACCCATAATCAAGTACGTGGCTCCATTCTATTCACCAGTCTAATATGTATATATATATATATATACACATATATATATATATTTTTTTTTCCACTTTCTTCTCCCCCAGTTTTATGTCTATTCTGACTTGGTTAGCATATATTTTTCTAGGGTCTTTGCCACATTTTTAGTATTTTACTGTCATTCATATATTCTTATCTGGATAAAATGACAAGTGGAAAAACTCACCATACTAGTGACTAGGGACCTAACCAATACAGACATTGGTAATATGTCAGAACTAGAGTTCAGAAGGATGATTATCAGGGTGCTAGCTGGGCTTGAAAAAGGCATGGAAGATATTAGAGAATCCCTTTCTGGAGAAATAAAGAAACTAATATCTAACCAAGTTGAAATTTAAAAAGCTATTAATGAGGTGCAATTTAAAAAAATGGAGGCTCTTACTGCTAGGATAAATTAGGCAGAAGAGAGAATTAGTGATATAGAAGACCAAATGACAGAGAATAAAGAAGCTGAGAAAAAAAGAGACAAACAATTACTGGACCACAAGGGGAGAATTTGAGAGATAAGTTATACCATAGGACAAAACAATATTAGAATAATTGGGATCCTAGAATAAGAGGAAAGAGAGAAGGGCAGAAGGTATACTGGAGCAAATTATAATAGAGAATTTCCCTAATATGGCAAAGGGAACAAGCAACAAGTCCAGGAAACACAGAGAATCCCCCTCAAAATCAATAAGAATAGGTCCACACCCTATCATTTAATAGTAAAACTTACAAGTCTTAGTGAAAAAGAGAAAATCCTGAAAGCAGCTAGGGACAAGAAGTCTGTAACATACAATGGTAGAAATATTAGATTGGCAGCACACTTATCCACAGATACCTGGCAGGTCAGAAAGGACTGGAATGATATATTCAGAGTACTAAGGGAGAAAAACAGACAGCCAAGAATACTATATCCAGCTAGGCTGTCATTGAAAATAGAAGGAGAGATTAAAAAGTTTCTAGTACAAACAAAACCTAAAAGAATTTGCAAACACTGAACAGCCCTACAGGAAATATTGAAAGGAGTCCTCTAAGCTAAGAGAGAGCCTAAAAGTAATAGACTGGAAAGGAACAGAGACAATATACAGTAACAGTCACCTTACAGGCAATACAATGACACTAAATTCATATATTTCAATAGTTACCTTGAATGTAAGTGGGCTAAATGCCCCAATCAAAAGACGGAGGGTATCAGAATAGATTAAAAAACAAGACCCATCAATATCTATAAGAAACTCATTTTTTAAAAAAGATTTTATTTATTTATTTATTTATTTATTTGACAGACAGCACAAGTAGGCAGAGAGGCAGGCAGAGAGAGAGGGGGAAGCAAGATGATGTGGGGCTCGATCCCAGGATCCCGAGATCATTACCTGAGCCGAAGGCAGAGGGTTTAACCCACTGAGCCACCCAGTGTCTCCAACAAGAAACTCATTTTAGGCCCAAAGATACCTTCAGATCTAAAGTGAGGGGGTAGAAAACAATTTACCATGCTAATGGATATCAATAGAAAGTTTGGGTGGCAATCCGTATATCAGATCAGCTATATTGTAAGCCAAAGACTATAGTAAGAGATGAAGAAGGACACTATATCATACATAAAGGGTCTCCAACGAGAAGATCTAAACATTTTAAATATCTATGCCCCTAAATGGGAGCAGCCAACTATATAAAGCAATTAATAACAAAATCAAAGAAACACATTGGCAATAATACAATAATAGTAAGAGACTTTAACACCCCTCCCCCCGCCCCACTGAAATTGACAGATCATCTAAGCAAAAGATCAACAAGGAAATAAAGTCTTTAAATGACACACTGGATCAGATGGACATCACAGCTATATTCAGAACATTCCATCCCAAAGCAACAGAATATACATTCTTCTCTAGTACACATGGAACATTCTCCAGAATAGATCACATCCTGGGTAACAGATCAGGTCTCAATTGGTACCAAAAGATTGGGATCATTCCCTGCATATTTTCAGACCACAATGCTCTGAAGCTAGAACTCAATCACAAGAGGAATGTTAGAAAGAACTCAAATATATGGAAGCAAAAGAGCATCCTACTAAAGAATGAATGGTCAACAAGGAAATTAAAGACTAATTGAAAAAATTCATGAAAACAAATGAAAATTAAAATACAACTGTTCATAATCTTTGGCACACAGAAAAGGGGTCCTGAGAGGAAAGTATATAGTGATACAAGCCTTTCTTAAGAAACAAGAAAGGTCTCAATACACAACCTAACCCTACACCTAAAGGAGCTGGAGAAAGAACAACAAAGAAAGCCTAAACCCAGCAGGAGAAGAGAAATAATAAAGATCACAGCAGAAATCAATGAAATAGATACCAAAAGAACAGTAGAACAGAACAATGAAACTAGAAGTTGGTTCTTTGAAAGAATTAATAAGATTGATATCCCCTGGCCAGACTTATTAAAAAGAAAAGAGAAAGGACCCAAATTAATAAAATCATGAATGAAAGAGGGGAGATCACAACCAGTGTTAAAGAAATATAAACAGTTATAAGAACATATTATAAGCAACGATACGCCAGCAAATCTGACAATATGGAAGAAATGGGTGCATTCCTAGTGATGTATAAATGACCAAAACTGAACCAGGAAGAAATAGAAAACCTGAACAGACCCATAACTAATAAAGAGATTGAAGCAGTCATCAAAAAACTCCCCACAAACAAGAGCCTAGGGCCAGATGGTTTCTCAGGGAAATTCTACCAAACATCTAAAGAAGAATTAATACATTTTTCTCCTAAAACTGTTTCAAAAAATAGAAATGGAAGAAAAACTTTCAAACTCATTTTATGAGGCCAGCATTACCTTGATCCCAAAACCAAAGACCCCAGCAAAAAGGAGAATTCCAGACCAATATCCTTGATGAACATGAAAGCATAAATTCTCACCAAAATACTAGCCACTAGGATCCAACAGTACAATAAAAGGATTATTCACCATAGCCAAGTGGGATTGATTCCTGGGCTGCAAGGTTGCTTCAACATCCACAAATCAATCAATGAAATATGATACATTAATAAAAGAAAAACAAGAACCATATGATACTCTCCATAGATGCTGAAAAAGCATTTGACAAAGTACAACATCCTTTCTTGATCAAAACTCTTCACAGTGTAGGGATAGAGGGTGCATACCTCAATATCATGTACCCATCTATGAAAAACCCACAGCAAATATTATTCTCAATGGGAAAAACTGAGAGCTTTTCCCTAAGGTTAGGAACATGGCAGAGATGTCCACTATTACCATTGCTATTCAACAAAGTACTAGAAGTCCTAGCCTTGGCAATCAGACAACAAAAAGAAATAAAAGGCATCTGAATCAGCAAAGAAGTCAAACTCTTACTCTGCAGATGATATGATACTTTATGTGGAAAATCCAAAAGACTCCACTTCAAAACTGCTAGAACTCATATAGGAATTCAGTAAAGTATCAGGATATAAAATCAATGCTCATAAATCAGTTGCATTTTTATACACCAATAGCAAGACAGAAGAAAGAGAAATTAAGGAGTTTATCCCATTTACAATCGTATCCCAAACCATAAGACACCTAGGAAGAAATCTAATCAAAGAGGCATAGAACCTGTACTCAGAAAACTATAAAGTACTCATGAAAGAAACAGGAAGACACAAAGAAATGGAAAAATGTTCCATGCCCATGGATTGGAAGAACAAATACTGTGAAATTTCTATGCTACCTAAAGCAATCTACACATTTAATGCAATTCCTATCAAAATACCAGCAACTTTTTTCAAAGAAATGGAACAAATAATCCTAAAATTTATATGGAACCAAAAAAGACCTCAAATAGCCAGAGGAATGTTGAAAAAGAAAGCCAAAGTTGGTGGCATCACAATTCCGGACTTCAAGCTCTATTACAAAGCTGTCATCATCAAGATGGTATGGTACTGGCATAGAAACAGACACATAGATCAATGGAAAAAAAATAGAGAGTCCAGAGATAGACCCTCAACTCTATAGTCAACTAATCTTTGACAAAGCAGGAAATAATGTTCAATGAAAAATAGACAGTCTCCAGTGTGAGGCTTACTCTACTTTATTCCCTATACACCTACTATACACTCTACACACATGGGTATGTGGGGCATGTTTGCAGTTAACTGGTGAGGGGTCAGTTTCATTTATAACTAGGAAAAATCAGATCCCAAATGGGTACCTGGCATTTAGAACTTCAGTTGATCCAATGTGGAAGCCTCTCATTTGAAATTTTAATTTGGAAGGAGAAGGGAAAAAAAAAAAGACAAAAAAGACAGTCTCTTCAACAAATGGTGTTGGGAAAATTGGACAGCCACATGCAGAAAATGAAACTGGACCATTTCCTTACACCACACACACACAAAAATAGACTCAAAATGGATGAAAGGCCTCAATGTGAGATAGGAATCCATCAAAATACTTGAGGAGAACACAGGCAATAACCTCTTTGACCTCAGCCCCAGCAACCTCTTCCTAGAAACATCGCCAAAGGCAAGGGAAGCAAGGACAAAAATGAACTATTGAGAGTTTATCAAGATCAAAAGCTTTTGCACAGCAAAGGAAACAGTCAACAAAACCAAAGACAACTGACAGAAAGGGAGAAGATCTTCAAAAATGACATATCAGATAAAGGGCTAGTATCCAAAATCTATAAAGAACTTATCAAACTCAACACCCAAAGATCAAATAATCCAATCAAGAAATGGGCAGAAGACATGACATTTCTGTAAAGAAGAAATCCAGATGACCAACAGACACATGAAAAAGTGCTCAAAATCACTTGGCATCAGGGAAATACAAATCTAAACCACAGTGAGATATCATCTCATACCAGTCAAAATGGCTAAAATTAACAAGTCAGGAAATGACAGATGCTGGCGAGGATGCGGAGAAAGGGGAACCCTCCTACACTGTTGGGGGCAATGCAAGCTGGTGCAGCCACTCTGGAAAAAAGCATGGAGGTTCCTCAAAAATTTAAAAATAGAGCTACCCTATGACCCAGCACAATCATACTACTGGGTATTTACCCTAAAGATGCAAATGTAGTGATCCAAAGGGGCACGTGCACCTGAATGTTTATAGCAGCAATGTCCACAATAGCCCAACTATGGAAAGAACCCAGATGTCCATCAACATGAATATATAAAGAAGATGTGTTATACACACACACACACACACACACACACACACACACACACACACACACAGTATTCCTATGCAGCCATCAAAAGAAATGAAATCTTGTCATTTGCAACAACATATTATGCTGAGTGAAATTAGTCAATCAGAGAAAGACAATTATCATATAAGCTCTCTGATATGAGGAATTTGAGAGGTAGGGCGGCAGTTGTGGGGGATAGGAAAGGCAAAAATGAAACAAGATGGGATCATGAGGGAGACAAACCATAAGAGACTCTCATTCTCACAAAACAAACTGAGGATTGCTGGGGGTTGGGTGGGGTAGGGAAAGGGTGGTGTGAGGTTATGGACACTGGGGAGGGTATGTGCTATGAAATGTGTAAGTTTGATGATTCACAGACCTGTACTCCTGGGCAAATAATACATTGTATGTTAATAAAAATTAAAAAAAAAAAAAAGGCAAGCTCCCACACCATAGGGGATAATAGTTTTCATGGGTATTGAAGTAAATGAAAGGGATATACAAGTATTTAAGGAAACCTTCTCCCACCCATATTTTCTTTCCCAGGCTAATCAGTCTTTAATTTCTTTTATTATGTATTATATCATTTCCAGATCCCTTCCTTTACTTCTAAAAGTACCTTCATTTGTCAAAAATGAAGTTTTAGGGTTACCTCGAGCATCAGTCATTTAAGTGGCTGCCTTCTGCTCAGGTCATGATCCCAGGCTTTTGGAATCAAGCCCCTAGACTGGACTTGCCACTCTCTGCTTCTCTCTCTCCCTCTGCATCCCATCCCCTTGCCCCTGGCTTGTGCCTCTCATATAAATAAGTAAAATCTTTTTTTTTTTTTTTTTTTTAAAGAAAGTGCAGGTTTTAACTGGATGAAGTATCTCACATATCTGAAGCGCCTTTAGATGTATCTTTGAAATAGTACTATTAATGTTAGTTTCTTAAAACCCCACTGGGGAATGCTGTTGAGCTTAAAGCACTAAGAACGATACTACACAAGGCACAAACATCTCCTGCATTTTGTCTTTTTATTCTAGAGATGTCTCTGCTCTAATAATTGAGTTTTGTTTATTATTGGGTTTCAAAAGCATAAACTATAATTGGTGGGATGAAAACTTCTTCCTCTTTGATTTAATACCATGTAAATTATGACTGGGTTCTGAGATGAAACTCTCAAGGTCATTTTGTGGGGTCAAGCCTAAGCAGATATTTAGCAGCATGCAACCACTGATTTACTGGATTTCTCAAACCTGGCACTCATCAGCCATCTGGAGTGCAGAGGCAAACTTCATGATTTTGTTCACATTTGCCGTGTTTCGCTCATGGTGGAACACAAAGTCATAAAGAAATAGTTGGTGGTGGATTATAAGGAAGGGAGTGGGGTGAGTAAACCCAGTGTTAGTGACAAGCAGTTTGCAAATAGCTCAGTAGTGGTTGAAAATTTATTAGAGCATTAGTTATACACCATTAACTTTATCCTTGCTCACATTGGGAAGTAAAAGAAGGTAGAGTCATTGAATCCAGGGGTTCACAGTAAACCCACAATTGACCACCAGCTTCAGGCTCTTCAATATATCATCTGTGCTGGTAATATGTGTTCCAGAAAAAGCAAAGTCAGAAAACACCAGTGAAGATCCTGAGCATAGATGTCAGTATTATTTCTTTTTCTTAATTAATACATAATGATCACATGCTTTAATAGCTCCCTGCCCTCTACCCCCCACCCCCTCCACAAGCTCTCACACATCACAATTCCTCTAGCTCTTACTTTCTATGTAACTTGGCATCTTTGAGCAAGGGCATAGTCTGCTTCTTGGACTCACAAAACAGATTTGCCAACTAGCATCTGTGTGGCTATGGTCTAGAATAGATTGTGTAACTTCTCTGGGCTTGGTTTAGTTATAGTATAAACACAATTGAATCTCACTGAACTGAGTTGGTGTACGTTTGGATATGTTGTACGCAGCTAACACTTCTCCTGGCCCATGGTAGATGCTTGATGAGTTGTGTTAACATAGAGTAACATGCTTGTTATTTCACCTTTTCTCTTTTCTCCCATAACAGGTTTAGGGCTTCTAGAGGGAAGGTGGGATTACAGAATACTATCTCACAAATGTTCATTGAACTCTTGTAATCCATTGACTGGTTTCAACCTTGTGTTGTTAATTAATAGATATAGAAAGTATTTATTTGTTCCTGCTTGAGAAGTGAGACTCGCAATATGATTTCAAGGACAGTAACACATGGCAGCTTCTCTGTGTGCCTCTTTAAGCAGCCCACCCTGTTGACTTCTATCTCTTAGGTTCTAGAAGTTTTCCATCATTCTTCCTGTCTGTACTGACTTCTGTGATCTATTTCCTGTTCCTTTCCTACCAATCTAGTTTTTTAGATTTCTTCCCAGATGGAATGGAACAAGACTTCCTATGGATCTTTATCCTTGAGTTATGACCCTTGACTATTTCCTTTGCTTACCCAGTAGTGGAATTACTGACTTAGGTGGTAATTATATTTTTTAATTTCTTGAGGGATCTCCACACTGTTTTCCATAGTGGCTTCACCGGTCTGCATTTCCACCAACAGTGCATGAAAGTTCCTTTCTCTCCACATTCTCACCAACACTTGCTGTTTCTTGTGTTTTTGATTTTAGCCATTCTGACGGTTGTGAATTGATATCTCATTGTGGTTTTAATACTTGGGGATCTTGATAAAATGGAAATTCAGTAAGTCTGGGTGGAGCCTGGGATTCTGTATTATAAAAAGATATCAGGTGATGCTAACAATGCAGATCCCAAGGGCACACTTTACACAAGAGGGCTGTAGAGCCCATGGAGGTACACTGCTATGAATATTCCCTGCTTTGCTATCTCATCACTCAGGCAGCCCATGGCAGACATGATTCCAGGCTTCGTTCATAAACACCATTCAGTTCAGGCAATATGATTCTTGATTGAATCAGACTGGAGAAAGATAAATTTACAGTCATGTTAATAAAACCTCTTCCTTTAGTTAGTGGGTTTTCATTTAGTTACAGTGGAATAACTTCAGCTGAAGGATTTAGGATCCTATGTAAGAGGAGGAGAAAACAGTTACAAAAGGACAGTGCAAGAACTGAGTTGCTAGGATTTTCAGGTTGTTATTTGAAAAGATTGGTGTGGTGAGACAGTATGCAGAAATATTATTAAGGATATTTTAGCAATGGAAAGAAAATTCTTCTTTTAAAGGACCATGTTGGTTATGTATTTGAAATATACCAGGTATATCCAAAATATACCAGGATGCACTGAATCAGGAGGCAGCCTAGTAAGGTAGTTTGTCATTCGACACCTAAGTGATATATGGCAACTTACTTAAAAGTCTTAGTAAAATAAATAATAATAATAAATAATTAAAACAGTATCTACCTCACAGGATTGTTGTGAGGACTAATGAGCAAATTGAGGGAATCTATGGTCAATGAATCTATGGTCAATATGCCTTGTCTGAAATGTTAAAAGAAATTCCTCAGAAAGAAGGAAAATTATATAGGTCAGAAACAGATTTACATAATATTGTTAGAAAAGGAATAAAAGAAGGTGAAATATAACTTTTCATTTTTCTTATGTTTGATTGAACAGAAACAATTTGTTCAAAATGGTAATAGCAATGAATATCATGGTGATTATTACTTATGGATATATGAAATGAATGACATCAATGTCATTCAGATAGGAGAAAGAAACTGCGAATACTCTGTTACAAAGTGCCTGCACTAACTATGAAGTGGTAGAGGGTTATTTGAAAATGGACTTAGAGTACTTGTAAATGTATACTGGAAACTCTAGGACAACCACAAATATTTTTTGCTATAAAGGAGGATAACTGATAGGCTAAGAAAGAAGGAAAAAAAATGGAATCATATAAAATGCTCAGTTAAAACAAAACAAAACAAAAAACCCAGAAAGAGTAGAAGACACAAAAAGAAATAGAGCAAGGGTAACAAACTGAAAATAGTTACAGATATGATAACTGTTAAACCATATATGTCGATAATTGCTTTAAGTGTGAACCATCTAAATATACTAATTAAAAAGCAGAGATGGTCATAGAGTCAATTAAAAATATGGCCTAACTTGTTTATATGTAAAAAAGCTATTTTTAAATTAATTAATTGCTATTATTTTTTATTGTTTTTAAACTTATTCGAGAGAGAGAAAGAGAGAGAGAGATGGTGACAGAGAGCACAAGCAGGGAGGAGAGAGAGAAGCAGGATTCCCGCTGAGCAGAGAGCCTGATGTGGGGTTCAGTCTCTGGACCCCAGGATCATGACCTGAGCTGAAGGCAGATGCTTAACTGACTGAGCTACCCGGCTGCCCCTAAGAGATCTATTTTAAATATAGAGTCACAGTCAAGTTAGAAGTAGAGGGACTGAGAAAGATATGCTGCGTTAGCACTAATCTATACCGTGGGTAGGTATGCGAATTGGAGCAACTATTTTAGAAAAAAGTTTGATAGTATCTATTAAATTTGAATATATGTATAAACGTATGATCTAACAACTGTTTTCTTAGGAATAGTCCCAACACACTATTTTCCTCATATTTTTATCCATATTTCCCCCCACAAGAAATATGTATATATATGTTCATATCAGCACTATTTGAAATGGCCCCAAACTGGAAATGACTTAAATGTCTATTAATAATTGAATGAGTAAATATGCTTAAATATTCATACAGTGGATTACCATACAACAATGTGAATAAATTATTGGGCAACATGAATAAATCTTACAAACAGGCTGAGCAAAAGAAGCCAGACACAAAGAGAACATAGTGTATAATCTATTTATGTAAAGTAAAACATAGAAAGCCATTCTAAGATATTTGAAGTCAGGATAGTGGTTACTTTATTTGGGAAAAAATACAGGTAGTTACAGAATAAAAGCATTTAGGTTCTTTAAATGTTCTATTTTCTGAACTGGAAGTTGGTTATATGGGTGTATTCTCTTGGTAAAAATTCATTGAGCCATACATTTATGATTTGTGTACTTCTGTACATATATTTCGATAAGCAATTTAAAAATTCCTACTTATGCAAAATAATGTATGATTAAACATCCTAAAAGATATAGAACCGAAGAAGAATAAAGACAGTTGCTAAAATATAAACTCTGCAATTGTAAAAACATTTCAGGGGTAGAAAAAAGTCATCTAAAGATAATGTGTTAGAGATCATTTTGTTAAGCTCAAATTGTGAGAGAAAATGTTCAAATTTTACAAAGGGGACATATTAAAATGTTGATAAATATTTTATATTTTTGTGTATCTCTACAAATAGCCCCAGGAAGTTTGAAAAACAAATTAGGGATTTTGAAAAATGCTAACAGAACAGAATGTGTTTGTAGGCTGAGGAGAAATAATATGAAAAAGGAAGGCTAGGGCACATGGTTGGGGAACGTTATCAGATATTATATTAAAAAGAGCAGACAGAACTGCACAACTGCTTTTATTTTGTTCTTTTCTCTTAAATAGATCACTTTTCAAACTTGATAGGCTTGACTATGCATGAAAGGAGTGATAATATGAGGGCTATTCACCATTTTAAAGTAGGTTCAAAGTCTCAGATAAAGGCAAATTATTTTTATGGTACTTACATTTTATCAATGTTTGTAATCTCTCAGGAATCAAAGAAGATGGGAGAAGAATCAGAAGTCTGGACAAGGGTGATGTTTTAAATTTTTGAAATGGTTGTTTCTATGGTACTTTTGTGTCTCAGTCAGTTAAGCATCTGCCTTTGGCTCAGGTCATGGTCCCAAGGTCCTGGGGTGGAGTCCAGCATTGGGTCCCTGCAGGGAGCCTATTTCTCCCTCTCCCTGCTCCCCTTTTCCTGACCTCTCTCTCCTCACCTTCTCTCTCTCAAATAAATAAATAAACTCTTAAAAAAATAAAATGGTAGTTTCTGGGAACTATAGGTTGATAATTTTAATATTGATTTTTTAAAAATTTCCAGGGCAAAAATTTAAACTAAAGTATTTCGCTAATACTGAGTTTGGTGAGAAAGGTGATGGAAGCAGTGAAAACTATTAACATATTTTATTTAATTCCTATAAGAATCTATCATACATGTTTTGGTGATTTTTTTTCCCTTGTAGATTAAAAAAATTATAACTATTCCAGGATTATGTAGCTAGTAAAAGTACAACTTAGCCTGAAATTTATATTCTTTTCACTATGTCCATTCCATAGATTCATGGGTTTTCAAGCAGTAGTACTAAAAAATATTGCAGTTATAGTATATTGTGATTTTATGATGGCTTCTGGCAAAGCATGTTATGAAATCCATCTAGAGAAAGCGGAACACGTAAGATTCATAGCGTAACTATAAAATAATCTAAAAATTGTTGATTAATGAAATGCTCTAGAACACTCTCATCTCTTTCCTGTTTTGAAAATTTATTACCTTCATGGCTATTAAAAAGGTGGATGGACGATAGCAGATAGAGATTGCTGACCCACTGTATAGGAAAAAAATAAAAAATTCACACTGACTCTCACTCAATGGTTTACTTATCGAGTGAGTGCCTACTAGGGGCCAGCTCTCCTGCACTGCATGCGTAGTCACAGAGCCCTCTGCTTCATGTGGGACACAACTATTTACCCTGAGTGTTAGAATTGAGTGCTTCAGTGTGTAGAGCATACAACTGGCAGTAAGCCTATTCTGAGTGTTTGCTGGGGCCCTCCAGGAAACCTTTAAAGTCAGAGCTAAAGAACAAGGCAAAGTTAAAAAGCTAGTTAAGGGTTTGGCAAGTGTCGAGGGTGGGGTGGTTGGTTGTGTTGGAAAGGGTCCTTCAGGCAGAGGGAGCAGTAAACACAAAGGCCTTGGAGCAGAGAACACTGTGCTTCCCATGGGACACCGTCCAGTGTGCTGGGAGCATGGGGATCAGAAGAACTGTAGTAACAAGCTGAAACCAAAAGGCTGCAGTGCAGGAGGACTGTATATAACATTTTATATTAGTGTTTTCAAAATATATGTAATTTACGATGTGAGATTTGGATTGGTAGGAGGAGGTTTTATTTGGCCACTATTTCTGATAAAGCGAGAAAGTAAACAGGCTGCTCAGAAAAAAAAATTCAGCTACATTTGTAGTGATTTAGTGTCCAGATCTAGGAAACTTACTCTTCTACTGTGACTCCATGTTTATCATTCTGGAGGTGGTGCATTAAAGGTAGTTGTAGGTGCTCCACTGGAAGAGAAGATTGAAAAGCATTATTCATCCAGTAGATGTTGAGTGTCCATGTGAGGAACAAGTTAAGAAGCTGTGAAGGCTCAATTCGACGAGGAATAGATCAAACCAAGACCTCATCGCTTCTTTAAATATATGAAGAATTGTCAAGTAAAAGAAGCAGTTGAAGTATTTTGTGTTTTATTTGACAATATTAGATTTCCAAGTAAAGGAATTCTTGCCACAACACACTCCTTGCCATGGACATATTTAAGAATGTACTGAAGGTCATTTAGGAAGTCATTCCTTCACTGAGATAGAAATTGGGCTACATGACTTTTCTGTTGTTAGGAGACTGTGATTATGTGTTTCCTGCATTATCTTTTATTTTATTTTTATTGTGTTATACTGCTATGAGATTAAAAATGGCAGAGACTTCCAAATAACTTGTGAAATGCCTAGTTTCTGAGTCTCTGCTAGAACACTGGCTGTGGCCTTGTGGATAATAACTTTGTTATTTTCTCAAGTGGAAGTCTTATATATGATTACAGTTGAATTAGTTCTGCTGAAGACCCCTAAATATGAGGCAAATACAGAGATGTTAAGTGATTTGGTGAGTTAGAGTATCAGAAAGGTGGTTGGGAACTCACATTTAGAAAACTATTTCAAACAATATGTACCATAAACTTCATAAAGTTTCCAAATGGCTAGAGGAAACATTCTATTTAATCATGTTGACCTATCTGATGTTGCCATAAATAGACTCAGAGTTGTCTTACCTCATAATAACTTGTCATTCAAAAATAGTTTACTCTTCCTCCCTGTTTATGACTCCATCTGGAATTTAGTGTTTGTAACATGATTTGAGTCATTTGCTTATGAATTCTATTTGTCATCACTTTCTTTTTCACATTAATCTTTTCAAATGTCTTAACATGTAGTCCACCTAATAATTTTGTCGCTTCTGGGATTCAACTACGAAATACAATTCCATTCTTTGCAATATAATTTTTATGAAGTGAAATCTCATAAGGTTTCTCACATTGCTACTATTTTGCAAAAGTATTCTTACAATCTTGAATTTTGTAAAAAAAAAAAATTAAGTGTTTCACTGCCTTCTAAATAGAAATATAAATTTTAAAATTATTCTTCATATTAATCTAGACATTAAGACATTTAAGACATGAATGCTACTGATCATATTTGGCAATGATGAACAGGGTAATCCTGCAAACAGATTCTGAGTCTGGTAGGAATCTATTTGAGGCTTGCAGTTCTTGATATAGTCTGCCTGACAGCAATTGCAAATCTTGGATGGTCATAGATGGTTACAGGTTATTGCTGCAGGTAATTATCTAATTTTCTCTATTGGAAGAAACTGATATCTACAAGAAACAACCTTATATTTCACAATGACCAAATTGACTTAGGTCAGTTTATAGTATTCATTAACATTGTAAGTGGGTATTTCCAATCTGAAATTGGTGGTGAGCTTTTAATAAGGTAATAAAATAATACAGTACATCTGAGATATTTCATTTGTCAGCAAGTATCCTCACATCATTAGAAGGTAGTTAAAAAAAAGTAACATCAAAATTATTTTGAGAGCGTCATTTAAATAGCTTGATGTAGAATTTCATACTTTGAGAATGCAATTATGTTAATCTTGACTTGGCATATTAAGAAAAAGAGTTTGTATTAGGGAGAAAAACAAAACCAAAACAAAACATTCCTCTCCAGGACCACACAGAAAACAAAACAAAAAACGACCTGGGTCCTTAAACTATTATAAACTAAATCTATTAATGACAAAAATAATTGAAAACTATTAATAATTTATACAAGTAAATATACATTTTTAAATTATATATGCTTAGTTTTATATGTGGTGTCTTTTTTGAGACTCTTTTCCTAACTGCTAAACTTCATCTCAGAGTCTGCTTCCTGGAAAATCTGTGTGGCACTCTTTTTGTTGTTATCATTTTACTGTTATTGTTTTACTTTGTTATTTGTTTTACTTCAGTGTTTAACAAAGAACTCAGAGGTATAGATAAATCTACGTTTCTCCATATCAATGGACTTACTGTGCACTAGAACTTTATTAAGACATTTACAAAAGCTATTTGGCTTCAAGTGACAAATATTATGACATAATATATGGAATATTTTTTTATTTTTAAAACTACAAAGGAATTAAACATACATTTTCTTTTTTTTTAAAATAAGAAATACATATCTGTCTTTACAGCCTACCTTCTAAACAGAAAGACCTTTTTTTTAGAATTTGTAATGGTCTATTCATCAAAGGAAAAAACATTTTTGAAATTTAATTACTGAAATGTGTCTGGGTACTTTATCAGCTTTTGACCTTCAGTCATTTAAATTGTTTATACGTGTTGTATAAGCATCAGAAGTATTTTATGACTTTTCCTTATTATGAATTATTCACTCACAGGTATTAAAGTATAATTATATTATGTGATATATATTTTCCCCATGGTATTATTATTACTTTTTGCCAATATAATTGCCATTCCTTTTTTTAAAATTTTCTTTTCCTATTGATTGCTATTTCTTGTGTCATACTAAATATCAGGAATTTGGACAACTTCTCAGATAATTGACAAAGGAAAAAGTTATTTTTGCTTTATTAAATTTCTCAGTTATCTGCTTTGTTATTAATTTCTATTAAAAGAATATAGTATAGTATGGTATAAAAAACACAAATTGGAAAGAAGTCATTAGACCTGTGTTCATTTCCTTGAGAAAGTCGATCATTTATTCCCAGGAAGTATGACTTTCCTGTATATATATAAGATAATAGGACATAGTCTATGAATTTTTGAATCAAAATGAAATAGAAAACTTTCCCTATAAGAATGCACAAAGAAAAGGGAGGAAAAATTATGGAATAATGACATAAAAAGTAAATTAAAAGGCATGGAGATATGTATTTGAAATTAAATTTTGTCACTATGTTGGTTGAAAGACATGCAGCAAGCCAACTAACTTTTTCAAGGTTGTGTGTATATGTGTTTGCCTGTGTGTGGTTTTAAATCTATGTAAGTAATGGAAGAAGGGAGAATGCAACATGAAATCACATGCACCACAAAGTGGTAATATTGCAGGAGTTTAAGTTGCTCTAATGATTTTTAAAATGTTGCAAAAGAATGAAACAATCACTTTTTTTTTTTTCAATTCTTCTTGGTATTAAAGATGCATACAATAAATCTGAGGCAATGTGAATCATTGCTTACATAGCATCCTCTAGTCAGGTATTTATTCAAAACTTAGATTTTTTAGGTCAAAATTAACTGCTAAAATTTCTGTTGGGAATTGTTTTCTTTTATCCTTATAGTTCTTCATAATATTATAACTTCTTGCCTTTGGAGAATTGCAGAGAAGACAGTTACATCAAAAGAATTTGCACCATTCTTGAAGATTTTGAATTGTTGACCTCAAGGCAAAGTCTAATCACATTTTGCAAATGTGAAGACAAAATGAAAAGTTAGCATGTTTAATGAAGATATAAATTTGATGAGGGAGGAATCCTTTTCTATATTTTTGTAGCATTTAAATGGTAATTATGGAGTTTTGTTTTTAACAAAAATTGGCCTTTTCAGTACTTTAAGAGGCTTGGTCTATAAAAGATCTGGCTTTAACCACTTCAGAACTTTAAAAGTTATGTTTTTAAAACACTTGGGGTAATTTCTCTGAGAGAACAATGTAAACAGATTTGTGATTAAAACTGATTTGAAAATAATAATGACCCAAATAACTGTGCTTAATGTAGAGAATCAGAAGGAATGTTGCTGTAAAAAAACAACTCCTTCTGGGACATGAATGGGCAAATCCTCTTTTTTTCCTCTTTCTTGGGCACTCAATAGGCGTGATTTGCTTTGCTTTGCTGTATTGGCAAAATCTCTATTTAAATATTCAAGGTCCATGTATTGGTTCTCAAAGTAAGTTTAAGCATGGACCTAAGGATTAGACAGACATAAATAGTTAATTTAAGCATCACGATTAACACTGCATTTAGAAGATTCTCATTAAGCAGTCAGCCATAATTTATTTCCTTCATTCCTTCTTCCTTCCTTCCTTCTCTCCTTCATTTAAATGATCAGAAAGATACCAAGGATTGTATATTTTATAATACTTTATTGTCATAGTGATAGGTGCTATTAATTTGTTACATGTGCACTAATATTAATTTTAAAACTAAAACTTTGTTTATAGTTGGGTTCTTGAAATACCTTTGTTATTTATTGGAATATGAATAAATTGAAAGATATCCTTGTGACAGCTTACCAGTGGCCACGACATTTCATTGGTTGGGACTACTTAGTATGAATTAGTACTTTACTCCTTCCCAGCCAGTGCAGACATCTTTAGAACTTCAAAAATCACCATTAGACACATGCCCATTTAAACATGAGTCGAACTTAACTAAAATAAAAAATTCAGTTTCTCAGTTGCATTAGCCACATTACTAGTGCTAAGTGGGTGCAAGGGACTAGAGTCTACCCCACTGGACAGCTTCCAGTTGAAAATTTACATAATGTTAGCAGTTCTACAAAGGAGCACTGCTTCACAACACTTGAATTCTTTTCTCCACTTTCCTATATTATGTGTTGTGAATCGCCTTGCACCTTAGTTTTACATTTATTTAACCTCTGCTAGATTTACTATTATTGCTTTTGTATAGTCAATATTTATTTATAATTATCTACATTTATAACATTTCTATTGCCCTTCCTTTTTTCCTCCCTACATTAACATGTTTTATCGGAATATTTTTATTTTAGTTTGAAGAACTCCATTGGTATTTATGTTAGTTCAGGGGGGAAATAAAAGGTGATAAATTCTCTGATTTTGATAGCCTATAAATTCCTTTTTTCATCATTAATTTCTTTTGGAAGAAATAGAAATGCATGTTGACAGTTTTTTAAAGATTTTATTAAACATTTTAAAGAAGTTATTCCATTTTTCTGAGATTTCTATATCTTCTTTGTAAAGTCAGCTATAGCCTCACTGCTATCCCTTTGAGGATAATATACTTTTTTCCCTCTGCCTGCTTAAGTATTTTCTCTTTATCTTTGATATTCATTAGTTTTACTATGAAGTACAAAGGAACAGAATGCATTTATTCTAGCTGAGTTTCAAGCAGGAAAATCTGATAAATCTATCATTCGTATCTTATTTCAGTTTTGAAAATCTCTAGCCTCTAGTTACTCTAATTTTTTCATTCCGTCTCTAACCCCTGACAGGTATAGATACGTATTATTTACACACAGGTTTTTATTTTTAGTTTTGTTTTGTGCTGCCTGGTTCAGAACTATTTTGCAACAGAATGCTCTAGCTGTCCATTTGCATGTGGGACATTAGTAGGAGAAATGAGCTCATCTGTCTGGAAAGGTGATCAGGGATTTCAGCATATAGAATTGACTTGGAACTGCTTCCAACAAGACGCATTTGCCAGTGAAATGACCCATTCAGCAATAATGAGGTGGAGTCACTGCCCAGAGCAAGATTGTTGAGGTATCTCCCTGGCATTGCTCAGAGATCTGTAGGTGAGGTATGAGTGGGACTGATTCCTGGTACACCTCCTGGCTAGACCTCCTGGTTCCTTCCTCTTTCTTTCTTTTTCTTTCTTCCTTCCTTTCTTTCTTCATTCTTTCCTTCCTCCATTAAAATTTTTATTTTTATTTATTTTTTTCAAGTTTTGATTTAAATTCAATTAGTTAACATATTGTTATCTTAGTTTCAGGTGAGCAATGTAATGATTCCACAATTTTATCCATCATTACTCAGTGTTCATCTGAAGTGTATTCTTAATCCCCTTCACCTACTTCACCCATCCCTCCATCACCTCCCCTCTGATGGGCTTTATTTGAGATGAGTAGCCTCAGTTCAAGTTCTTTTTTCGTTTTCCTCTGGCAGGTTGACTCAAGCCTCCAGAAGCTTGCTTGTGGCTGGGAATTTGCTGTCACATATATCAAATCTATCTTACAATCTTCTCTGAATTTTTCACTCTTTTTATTCTCCATGATTCTGCCAGAATTTTTCATATTGATTAATCTTCTAAATCTTTAACTTTCTATTCTGTTGTTAAACCAATCTGTTGACATCTTAATTTAAGTATTTGCAATTTTAAAATCTGAAATATCTTTCTGGTTCTTTTCTTTTTTTTTTTTTTTTTTCAGAGATTTTAGTTCTTTAGTAAAATTCTCCCAACTGCCCATCTACTTACTAGAATATAGAAATCACAGGTATTCTAAGGTCACCTCCGACATGTCCAATAGATCTATCATATGTGGGTCTTCTAGTCTGAAAAAAAACATCCAAGTGCACGAGGACTACACTTTTGCCTGGAGCAGTTGGGAATTCTAAGCAGTTACACTAGGTCACACTCAATTTTAAAGAATATATTACAATCTTACATACTTTCTTTTTACCACTTTTATGGCTTTCACTACTGCGTGTGCTTTGCCACAGGTGAAATGGTTCATGTGCTTCCTCATTTCTTGGAGAAGTTTGTTGCACTTTAGAATTTTGTTCACCTGGTTGGCTTATGATCTCATATATCTGATAGGCTCAAGAAAAGTTATGCGTTTGTAAGTTATTTTGTTGTTAGCATGTGAGTGATGTTCTCTGGTAGCTTCCTAAATCCTAACTGAAAACAGAACTGTGTTGTGTATTTTAACATAAAAGAAAATATTAGTATATTCATTTATTGTATTTAATGTATTTATTTTTATCCCAAATTATGTTATCTAGTATAAATACCTATTGAAATAAAATCCACTAGATAGTAGTAGACTTACTAATGATTAGAAAAAACACAATGAATCAGTGCTGATTGTTAAAACTTTAAATTTACATGCAGGAAAATGGAAAAATAAATTAGTTAGCAGACAGGAAATCTAAGACCAACTATGTTACTGGCTCTGCATGATGTTATTTCTTAGTCTCAGTTTTTCAAAAGTCAATATAAAAAGTGTTAAATCCAGAATCTAAGTTTTTCATGTCTGTACTCATTCTGCCATCTCCTTTCTCCCCAGTGCATACACACATATCCTGAACTCTGGTCTTACCAAATTACTACATCCAGTTTCTATTTGTGAAAAAACTAATGTATAAATATGATATACATTTTTTGACATTCTTAAATTGGATAATTTTTTGTTGTTGTTTTCTACTGACTCTACATTGAATTACTTTGCCTGAAGACCTTTTCTCCCCCCTTAACATTTTTGTATTCTCAATGAGGTAAAGCAAAGTTCTTTGGCAAATAAAATCAGCTTGTGAAACTGCTGGCAGATGATTACATTGTATTTCTAATAAGTTATGTATTTATAATATATCATTTTAATACTTGTGGATTACCATGACTTCAGGTTTGATAAGGTACTTAATTTGTTCTCTCTACATTTATAATTGTAGACATATGTATCCTAATACATCTCTCTACTTAGGTAACGTTTTATTCTCTTTTCCTTCTTAAAAATATACTCCAGCATTCAGATTTTTCTGGTTATTCCTTCTTTTGGCTTTCTGGTATGCTTGGTATAGTAAAATAAATTGAGAGACAAAAAGTTAAGTGCCTTTAACAACCAGAGAGGCCCAATGACCATCTTCAAATACCTCCCCTGAAGGGATTTAATATTGTTATAAAGTTGAATTGTTACATGAAAGAAAGAAAAAGCAACAAGGAAAACAGTATGAAATGTGTTTTCTTGGCAGGTTTGGTAATAGATTTGACAACTCTTTTATCCAGTCATAAACCCCCAATTATGTCCAAGGCACTAGAGCCATTTCAAATAACAAAGGCTTCATTCAGTTGGTGTCAAATCATTCGATGTCTTTCTTCTTGTGTCAATAACTAGTTTACAAGAGAAGATGGTACACAGAAGCAAACTACGTAACTTGACATTACTTAGACATCCAGAATAGGATTTTAAGTGTAGCAATATCACTTCATGGTGGAATATACCAATGAAGTGTTCTTGTCATTAATTATATTTATGACATTTTTATAAAAGCAAAATGCAATCAGTGAACTCTGGGCTTGCAGCCTGCCAAATGTTGTAGCAATGTTAGGTAAATTAATTTGGTTTGGTTCTGAACAATAACAAAAGAAACATTAGTATTAATTTTTCATATGAATTAAAATGACCTAAACATTGTTAATTCAATTTCTAGCTAATTTCAATGATAAAATTGAAATAATAATTTTGTGGAAATGAATTTAATCATATTTAACATGCAAGTTCAGTTATTATTTCCTATATAATTATAAAATCTGAGAGACTGTATATTTAACAATTGCCTAATCAACTACATGTCTGGATTAGAGGCAAGGATGAAATATCTTAGTATCTGATTACAATATAAAGTTGTTTTCTTCTGATTTCCATGTACTTTATTACTGAAAGCCTAAAATAAAACTAAAATTTTTCTGAGATAAATTATTTGCACATAAATAATCATCATTTCTGACTTTATCTAGAAAGGAGGTTGCATTTGATCTAAAGAAATTATTCTGCATAGATTTAGGGGCTTTTGTACTTCATAAAATAAAATGATAATATTGAGGAAGGAGCATTAGGCTACCTCAAGTAGCAGGATCTAGATGGGAAAGAAACTTAGTAAGTTTCTTTCTGCCAAGCAGACTTAGTAACATATAATATATTATATGTAATATATATTTAATATACATATAAATATATTTCAGCCTTATTAAGATATAATCAATATATAAAATCCTGCATATATTTAATGTACATAATTTAATGAGTCTGAACATATGCATACACTCATGAAACCATCCCCATAATCAATCTTCTTCAAAAGTTTCTTTATGTCCTTTAATAGTTTTTCATTTTTTTTCGTTTTGTGTGAGATGAATACTGCTTGATTTCACATTCAGAATGAATCTAAAATAGTCAAACACATAGAAGTAGAGAATAGAATAGTGCTTGCAGTGGCAAAAAAAGGGGGAAATAGGACTTAGTTATATATTGTTATACATTATTATATATATTGTTATATATTAGTTATATATTATTATATATTTAATTATATATAGTTATATATTGAATTTTAGATCAAACATTCAAAAAACCATTTCAGTCATAGAATAAAATCTACACACACACACACACACACACTTACCTTATTCAGTCATTATCACTTAATATTTTTCTGTGTATCCTGTCCTTAGAAACCCAGACTCCATACAACTTCCCAACCCCTTTAATCCTTATTGCAACAATACAGTTACAACAGTATTCTTTTTTAAAAAAAGATTTTAAGTAATTTCCACACATGGGGCTTAACTTATAACCCGAGATCAAGAGTTACATGCTCTATAACTGAGATAACCAGATGCCCCTGAACAGTAGTTCATGAATTGTTGTAGATAAAAGTCAAAATAAATGTAATATTCATAATAGCCACGTATACTGGCCAAATTCTAATCATGACTTCTAGTTTTAAGTGTATTAGTTCAGGTTTTAAAAAGCTGTCAGTACATAAAGATATCTGCTAAGTGATATGGCTTGAAATCTTTATTTCAATTAACAAATTATAATAAAAACTGATCTGACCTCTAGCAACAGAAACCTCTCAGATGTTCATCATTCTAAATATTTTTTAACCAGGATTTTCTCATAGAATGAGAACCAAACTCAAATAATCAAAAGATACATATAAATTATGAACTTTTCTTAGCTTCATGACTACTAAAAATTAGAATTATAAATAATTCCTGTAGAGAAAATGTGCATATTAACAGAAATATGTGCTAAGCTATCATAGATTTGCTTCAGTGCACTCCCATTTGTATAAATTGATAGGCTGATCAGTAGCTAGAGATCATCCACAGGAGGAAGAATAATATTGGAAGAACAAATATTGCCTTTTATTTACAATGCAGATCACTGAAGGAAAAGAACTGCTTTGATTAGGATCACTTATTCGTCTTGCTGGGATGTGGTAGAAAATGTTGAAATCATTTAAACAAATCACATAAAAAATGTCAAATATTTTTTAGTAAGAGAGTGAGTTTAGAAAAAAAGCAGAGCAGTGAAACAATTAATATTCAGTCTAGTGAGTTTGCATTTGTATTTACAATGACTGGTTTTGGTGTTCAATGAATATACTTTGGAGATAATTTGAACATGCTCTCCTCTGCTGTTACTTCACTTAGAGTCTCTGGCGGTCCAAGAAGCCTGACTTTTTTCTTTCTTTTTTTTTTTTTTTAATGAGATTTTATGCCTCAGCCTCTTATGAAAATCTAGTTTGGGAGAATATAATATAAGACTATAAGTAGGTACTTAAGAAGTCACATATAATTTGTTATTTGTATCCCCAATCTCACATTGAATGAGATGCACAGGTTTAATCTAGAAAGGTAAACTGTTGCAAACTGGCCACATTTATTGGTAACAGTGATAGAAGGAAGTAGTTTCTAACCTGCTTGAATATAAGGGAAAATACATATTTTTAGCATTTGTACATTAAGAAAACACATTATGAAAAGACCAAATAGTAGGTAGCAATATTTTAAAATTAATCAGCATACTATTAATCAAAGTATTCATATACTAAAGACTATATAGCATGTGAAATATTAAAACAGTACATAGACAATGCTTGGTAACTATTTGTGTAAGAGGCCAATAGAAATAAGCTCATCACTCCCCAGGCATTTGAAGCCCATAAACTGGGCCTAATCTAAGAGATCTCTTTCCCTTTTGCTCTTTCTCCTTCCAAGTACTCTCTTTTTGTTATCTTTTTTCATTAATTATCAAAAATTCTTTTTGGGGCACCTGGGTGGCTCAGTGGGTTAAGCCTCTGCCTTCAGCTCAGGTCATGATCCCAGGGTGCTGGGATCAAGCCCCACATCGGGATCTTTCCTCAGCGGGGAGCCTGCTTCCCCCTCTCTCTCTGCCTGCCTCTCTGCCTACTTATGATCACTCTCTCTCTGCCAAATAAATAAATAAATAAATAAAATCTTCAAAAAAATTATTTTTTTGGCATCAATTAGAACACCTGAAATAAAGGAAATCATTTTTGTCAAAGATTTTTTTTTAAGATTCTATTTATTTATTTATTTGACACAGACAGAAAGAGAGAGCACAAGTAGGCAGAGTGGCAGGCAGAGGGACAGAGAGAAGCAGGCTCTCCGCTGAGCAGGGAGCCCGATATGGGACTCAATCCCAGGACCCTGAGATCATGACCTGAGACGAAGGCAGTGGCTTAACCGACTGAGCCACCCAGGCGCCCCTTTTATCAAAGGTTTGAAGAAAAATGTTGCAGGTACTGAGATAAAACACAAAATATGGTTTGTTCACATACAATGTTCATATCTGCTGAAGTAGTTATCCAAGGTCATTTGGTGACTGTTTCTTGTTTAAAGATGGGGTACAATGTTCATAGCAGCAAAGGCCACAGTTGCCAAACTGTGGAAACAGCCAAGATGCCTTTCAACAGATGAATGGGTAAAGAAAATATGGTCAGTGTATACAATGGAATATTATGCCTCCATCAGAAAGGATAAATCCCAACTTCTGTATCAACATGGACAGGACTGGAGGAGATGATGCTGAGTGAAATAAGTCAAGCACAGACAGTCAATTATTATATGGTTTCACTTACCTGTGGAGCATAAGGAATAACACGGAGGACATTGGGAGTTGGAGAGGAGAAGTGAATTGGGGGAAATCGGAGGGGGAGACAAACCATAAGAGACTGTGGACTCTGAGAAACAAACTAGGGTTTTGGAGGGGAGGGGGATGAGGAGTTGCGTGAGCCTGGTGGTGGGTATTAAGGAGGGCACCTATTGCATGGAGCACTAGGTGTGGTGCATAAACAATGAATCTTGGAACACTGAAAAAAAAATAAAGTTAAAAAAAAAGATAGGGTACAAATTAAAGTATAAGTATATACTAGGAATATGGGGGGGGGGGAGAAATCCTTGAAATAGATAGCAAACACCATCAACTTTTCCAATAAGAAAAATGTGTGCTAGCTACAAATGTGCTATACCTGACATCTAAATAATTTCACTCTGTGGTAATTGATACTTTAGGGTAAACAAAACGTTTTTAAAAATTTTAATCAGCCTCAGGTTTACTGTGATTGTAATCTTCTTATGAGAGTTAATTTTCCAGAGTCAATGTGTTAATTGAACTAAGCCATGTAAGACATAAACATAATCATACAATGTGTTCATTTTCCCCCATTGCACATGAGTATCTGATTACATATTGCATGTACTTCATTCAAAAGCTAACAATCTATTAGAGAAGATCAGTCACATATAGGAACAACCATAACGAAGGGCATAAAATGATGAATCTAAAAATGTTTGCACAGATACATTGTCTCACACACACACACACACAGACACACACACACGAAGCAAATACCATCAACTTTAGCCATTACAGACTGTTTTCAATAGTGTAAAATTAGATTAAAATAGCTATCTCGTTCAACAAAATTAAAGGTATTTTAAATCTGAGTAAATTATTGAGAAAATGCTGTGTACCAGGCACTGTGCTAAATACTAGTGAAAGCACCAACACTAAGGAACAAATTTTGTGTTCAAAGAAGGTACTTGTATAAAGAGGCATATATGAAATAAAACTATAAGACTTTTTGTTAATAGATATAATAAAGGCAAAGGATAATATTTATTTATACAGAAGATATAAGTTTTAAGTAAAAATATAGATGGAGTTTAGAAAGTGGAGTGAATAATGCCCTCAATGGCAGGGAAAGAATGTTCCATAAGTGTAAGCATGTGTCTTGAAGAAGAGTGGAGTCCACCAGTCAAATAGGAGTAGGAAGAGTGTTACAGACAGAGGAAAAGCTACGGACAGAGCCACAGATGCTTGCAAGGGAGTCATTGTAGGTAGAAAATAGTTTTTGAGGTTTGGTGGAAATAAATTATAGAGTGATTAAAAAGTATTTGAATCAGTTATGGTTCAAATAAGGAAACTGAACCATTGAGAACAGTGTGTGCTAAAGGATTTCCCTTAGGGATAAGTTGTGCATGATTATAGGAGAGTCTTGGGAGTAGGGGTGCAGAAGGAAGAACTGGGGCATGAGGAAAGAGTCACTATTAACAGTTGAAGCTGTGGTGTGGGTAGACCAAGCAGAGTTTACAGAGTTTACAGAGTTGACCAGGTCTCTCGGTTCCTTGCTGCTGTTGGAAGTCAGGGGAAAGAGCAAATATGGATAGGATAAATAAGGACAAAGTAGAAACCATTGCTATTTCTGCATATTATTGTATCTGATCGCAATGTCCTTCAGAAAGGAGTGGCTGGTACTACATTTCTTAGCTCCTACTTCACTCTTACCTTCCAAATTTTGTACACATTTCGGTTTAAAGAACTTAATCTGGTGCCCACTAGGAAAAGCTATTTCTGGGAATATCGTTTCAGCTTTATCAGATTGGAAGAGTAAAACCATTACAACATCCTCATGACTCTTGACTTTTTGCAGTATACACAGGAGAATCATTAGATATAGTGACCATGGTGGGAGAGCAACAAGATCATGTATTTCGATTTAGGAAAGCAACTTTGACCATAGTGTATAGAATGTATTGCTAGAAACTAACAGCAGACAGTTTTTAAAACTTAGAATATTTGTTCTATCTTCCAGACAGTGAGTTTTGTGATTATGAACTAAGGAAAGGATAGTCAGGAAGAGGAGGAAATGAAAGAAAGAAGAGATTTAAGAAATGTCAGAGCTTAAAATGATGGGACACACTGTCTTTGAACTCACATACTGGTCTCCAGATCGATATGTTTTTAAGTTAGAGTTCAGATATCCCATAGGGAAATATGAGACAGTAGATCAAAGCACAGACACATCTGAAGACTTCAATAGCCTCAAAATAAAAACCATAATATCTCCTATGTAAAATAGAACTACTAAAACAGATACACTAAGCATTTTAAAGATAAAAAATAAAGAAATGAAATAAAATAAAAGCAATATGAGACAAGAATAAAATATGAAAAAACAGCATTGCTAGTGGAAATAATACACGTGAACATAAAATAGAGCAAAAATACATGGAACAAATAGAAGAAGGGGTATATGTGGAGCAAAATCAGTAACTTGCAAGTTTATACCGAGGAACGCTCTCTCTTTGACTCTTCTATTATTTCTATTTCATTTTTAAACAGATTTTTCATTTATATTTTCATGCTTTTTGTTATTTTTATGGCTTTTGATATCCCTTTGCCTTTTGGTTTTTGAAATGTTTTTATCACCTACTTTTTTTTCTTGAATTCTACCAGTTTTTGTTGCGTATCCTCCTCCTGTTTGGCAGCCATCTATTGATTGCTGTCCATCTATCTCTTTCTTGAGGTCCCCTACTCTTTGGTTGTTATTTTTATTTTGTGGTCCTCCTTTATAGCTTCAGTTGCTTTAACAAATTTAGGTTTGTGCTGCAATCATATTGCAATTGCTTTTTTCCTATATCAAATATTATACATTCATATTGAATAAGTTCTTTTGTTTCATGATACTATTTTTTCTGTTGAATTTTTTTATTAGGATAGTCATGCAACAATTTTGTACCTTAACCTTATAGTATGTTTGGATGAACACTGATTCCATTTTTTATTAATTCACATTTGGTTATGTCGCTTGGACCAGCCATAAAAAGAAGATTCCTGTGGAAGGAGGAAAGGGCCAGAGTAGATAAAAGATTTCTGTGTTCAAGGTCCCCCCTCTTCTGTTGCTACTTGTGATGATCTGTCCCTTTCTGTAACCAATATTTTGAAATAAATTATATAAAGAACCCTATATTCGTGCCACTAATAGTTAAATAAGGAGCTTGAACCTAGATGTTTATATCATGGTGTTTTTAGAACTAATGTTGTTAAAGGAAAAATGGTTCATTGTTAGTGTGATATTTAGACTAACTGGATCATTAGGATTGGCATTCTAGATCCCTATATTCTTTTAGTATACTCTGATAGTTATTAAAGGGAGAAAAATCAATACCTCCCAAATATCTTCAGAGGACAGTTAGAATCTGATGTATTCAAATGTATTCAACTTTGTTAAAGTACAAGAAAGCTGGAAAAAGCAAATACACATCTGGAAAAAACTGAGTAATGAAATCATACAACAGGAAAATTATTTCTAAATGGGGGTAGCTTGGTTAAGATGTAGAATAAGATTTCAAATATATTGTATTTTTAAACTCAATGCTTAAGAATATATATATATATATATATATGTATGTATACATATATACACACGCACACATATACACACACATACAATGCATGTGTACTAGTTATATACTGTGCATTTTTAATATTATTTGTGTAGGGGCAATAGAATATACCATATACATACTATAAACCTATAAACATATAATTTATATTCCTGGATTAGAGTACTAGACTGTGACACTAGAAATTTTTTGGATTAACCTATAAGATTCTGAATTTTTACCTGAATGTTAACAATAATATAAAGCAAAAGAAATTCAAAATCATTAATAGCTATTTTAAACATCCACTGTCATTTATCATTCCTATACTTAGCTTCCCTTTTTTCTTTTTCATGCAAGCAACACCCAAACCATTCATTAAAATACTACTAAGCAAAGTAAAACATGATTCTTCACAATTTGGGTAAAGTGTATAAAGAACCAATCTTAAGTTAAGATAAGTCAGATTTTAAGGATGAACATCTTTAATGATTTTCCCCCTTTGAAAATGAGCTGGAAAGAAAGAATTCAGTTCTTACATCTCCCTGATCATCTATTGTCCTTTTTTTGGCACCTTATATTTCTCCATTTCCTAATTATCCAATTAAAAAAAAATCTCTAGGACAACCAAAGGAGTCTTTGCTTACCTTTAAAAAAAAAAAAAAAACAAACCTCAATTTTCACAGAAAAATTGAGAGCAGGCAGGGAAACTTCAATTTTTGTGCCTTTCATATGTTCTTTCCTGTTTCCAAAAAACAGTGAGAAATGGTGCTTGCTTTATATATAAGGTTAATATGAAGATTAAATGCATTATTAGGGAGTAAGCAAAAGCTAAAGATTATTATTTTCACATTTACCTTGAGTGGAAGGAAAGGAGTGTAGAAGCCCAAAGATCACAGCTTCAACATTCTCTCTCCCTGGGCATACCTTTGCATCAGTTAAAGGGAAATGGTTTACCCACTATAGCAGTCTGATAATGTCATGAGGCAAACATTTCACCACATAATTATTGTGAACATAAAGATGTAGTCATGAAAATGAGAAAAGTGTGGAAAATGATGGAAAGTGTGAGTATGAAAAAGGGTAAAAAGAAACAAACAAAAAGAAACAAAATAATCAGAGAAAATGGTACCTACTATAATCTAGTTTGGTAGAAGTGTTTCCTATTGACAATACAAATCAAGTGCAGGGAAACTGGATGAAGGAATAGAATCAGTAAAAACACAGTTTATTTGGAGAATTTGACTTGAGTTTCATTAAGAAAAGTGAAGAATTTCATGTGTGTAGAATCATCAAAAGGAACATTCCTCCTAACTTCAAATATGTTCTTTCTAAAATGATCTTTTAGCTATGCTGTTCCTTAAATGCAGTATTGAGTTAATGATGGAAATAATGGAACAACGTATGTGGAACATTGTCTACACTTTAAATGTAGCTGAAACATTAGATACAAACATGGAAAAGACAAGGTGCTTGCCCATATTGCACTGATAATTAAGTATGAAATACAATTTAAGTAACAAAGTAATCATAATTTGGTGGAACTTCTTTAAAATATTGTGTAAGATGTTATGTGTTCCTATGTGCGGAATGGGAAAAAGCAACTATTTCAATGAGGGTGGAATCTGAAATGTTTTCGTAAAGAGGCGACTGAAGTATAATCTTATTGTGAAACAAATATTTCTTCCCCAAACAAGAAGATCAGATTATTTCAAATAGGATACATTATTTGGATTCAAACACTAATACTGGTTCATCATTTTAACTCATTCAGAATTTTCAAACACCTACTTTCACAATCTCTAGGCTCATACTAATAAATGTTGATTTGTTTTTTAAAGAATGAAGTCATCTAATGAGTTTCTAAATTAAATACATAAACTAATTAAGATTTAAATTATTGTTTTCAACCAACACTTCTTTTGTAATAATGATAAAGGATGATTTAAAATCATACTTCCAGAAGTTATTGTTTATACAGAAAACAAAACCAAACAAATAAAGACATACCAACATAATGCACTGCTAAATTGTAAGCTAGAGTTGACACTACATTTTTTAGATTGATTTGTTTTTTTAGTTTATACTATAGTAATTCTGTTACTTTGGACAGCAGTTATTTACTACATAATATTAGCCATTTGAATGAGTTGAGGGAAACTAGACTCTTTAGAGGAAGAATCCTTATTCTGGGAAGGTTATTTCAAAAGATAAATGTTTATACTTAGCCCAAAGGGCAGTGAGTTGTTAATAACTTCAATGTTTTTATATTAGATGCATAGAAAACAAAAGAGTTGTAGATTTTCTTATATTTATAGTATCTAAGTCTTCCTCCTACACTGAACTTGAAGTGCTCAATGTTTTAAGTGTGCTATTATAATCTTTTTGATTCTTGATAAAGCTATTTTTTATGGACATCCTGCTTTTTCTATACTATTTTCATGGTCCTCTTCTTCTTTCCTCTCTACCTTACTCTCTTTCCTCCTGTCCTGCCTTCCTTGTTTTTTCTTCCTTCTTTTTTTTCCTGGATAAAGCAGAAAATATGTTCAGTTAAAAAGAAACGTAGTATAATATATGTACACATCACAGTTTCCCTTTGTTTCCATCTTACATTATACTGTAGTAAAATGTCAAAACCAGGGCTTGACATTGATACAATTCAAAGTCATTTTTTCACATGTGTAGTTTGTGTGATCGTCATTATAATCAAGATATCTCATCACCACAAAGAATTCCTTTATATTACCCCTTTATCTTTATATCTCCTCTTCCACCATCTGTAATCTCTATTGGCTACTAGTCTGTTTTCCATCTCTATTGTTTGGTCATTTCAATAATGTTATATAAATGGAATAAAAATGTGATCTTTAGATAATAACTTTTTTCACTTAGCATAATACCAGTTATAACCACCTAAACTGTTGTGTATATCAACATTTAGGTCCTTTTTATTGCTGAATAATATGTCATGGTATGGATGTACAACAATTTAGCCATTTGCTGGTTTTTGAACATCTGGGTTGTTTCTAGTTTTGGACTATTACAAGTAAAGCTGCTGTACACTTTAAATATCTTATACTCTTATTGGTCAATTATACCACAATAAAACTGAAAAAGTAAAAAATAAAGCTGCTATGAGCAATCATGTGCATGTTTTTTATAGACAGACGTTTTCATCTCTCTGGAATAAATGCCCAGGAGTACAATTGCTGGGTCAATTGCTGGGTGGTTAGTATATATTTAGTTAAGGACACTGCCAAACTATTTTCCAGAGTGGATATATCCTTTTACATTCTTATTAGCAACATATGGGAGATCAAATTTCCTCATATCCTTACCAGCATTTGGTATTGTTACTTTTTTTTTTTTTCATTTTAACTATTCTAAAAAGGATATAGTGATAGCACATCATGGTCTTCATTTGCATTCCCCTAATAGATAGTGATGTTTAACATCTTTTCTGTTCATTTGTCATACATATATACTCTTTGGTGAAATGTCTCTTCATATCTTTTGCCCATTTTCTAAATGGAGTATTTGCTTCTTTTAACATTGAGTTTTGAGTGTTTGTAAATTCTACATATGAATTCTTTGTCAGATAGCTGGTTTGAAAATATTTTCTTTCAGTCTGTAGCTAATCTTTTCATTTTCTTAATAAAGTTTTCACAGAGCCTAAGGTTTTGGTCTTGATGAGGTTATGTTAATCAATTTTTTCTTTTTCAAAATTATTCTTCTGTCATGTTTAAGAACTCTCCAATAAGCCCTAATTTTCAAAGATTTTTCCCCTATGTTTTATTCTAAACGTTTTGGGCACCTGGCTGGCTCAGTGGGTTAAAACCTCTGTCTTCTGCTCAGGTCAGGATCTCAGGGTCCTGGGATCAAGCCCCTCATTGGGCTCTGGGCTCAGCAGGAAGCTTGCTTCCCTTCTTCTTTCTCTGCCTGCCTCCCTGCCTACTTGTGATCTGTCAAATAAATTAATAAAATCTTAAGAAAAGTTTTATAGTTTTGCATTTCAAATATGTGATCCTTTTTGAGTTAAGTTCTGTGAAAACTGTAAGGTCTAAGTTAAGGCTCTATCAATCAATCTATTGATCTATCATCTATCTATGGGATATCCAATTGCTCCAGCCCCATTTGTTGAAAGAGCTACCTTCCCTTGATTGAATTGCTTTTGCATCTTTGTCAAAACTCATTTGGGTATATTTGTATAGGTCCATTTTGTAGCTCTCTCTTTTGTTTCTTTGGTCTCTGTGTCTATGCTCCCACCAACAGCATACAGTTTTGTATTACTGATTATGAGTTTTGAACTCTGTAGTCTGATTCCTTCCACTTTATTCTTCTTTTCCAAAATTGTTTTAACTATTTCAGTTCCCTTGTTTTTACAAATAAATTTTAGAATAATCTTGTTTATATCTGTAAAAACTTGCAGGGATATTGATAAGATTTTGAGAATTGTCATCTTTACTGTATTGAATCTTCCCATCTACAAATATGATACAGAATGTATCCTCTTAGTTTTGGAAAAGATGTGTATTCTTTGTGGTTGGGTGGAATATTTACAAGTTTCAATTGAATCCTCTTGGGTGATGATGTTTTTGGGTCCTTATAAAATGTTTCAAGTTTTTCATTCATCTCTAAGGCCAGCTATCATATCATTCTGGTCTCTGTATCTATTATCATATTTCCTTATTTGATGGATGCTTCTGCATTCCTTTTCCATTTATAAGGGCACTGTGATTACATTGGACTCACCTGGATATTTCACAATAATCTCCTTGTTTCAAAATCCTTAACTTAATTGCAGCTGCAAAGTCATTTTTCTGACATGAGGTAACATCTTCACAAGTTCAAGGTTTTAGGTTGTGGATATCCTAGGGAGAGGGCATTATTTTGCATGCTATATAACTGTTAACAAATACTAATCTTGCATTCAGAATTGGGATCCAAGTGTATTAATGCAACAATTTTTTGCAAAAATTTTTAAATGTGAAAATTAAACTTAACTCATTGAATTGATTATTAGAATTTTAATAAGCACACAGAATGATGCACAGTGCCATTTCTTTAAAAAGACAGAAATACTGGAGGGGTAATTTCATCTAAACCAATGGAAAAGATTCTCAAATTCTTTCTCCAAATCATAGTACAAGAGAAATAGTGTTTAATAAATTGATTCTACCCATTTTTTAATGCCTTGAGTATGGCACTTAGTGAAGAAGAAATGCACAGATTATAATACAACAATTTCTATGCTTGTAAAACATGGGCTATTACTTGGTGATAAATTTTATTCATTTTTTTTGCATACACCACATCTTTTATTGATGAATATGGATTGGCATAGTCACTCAAGAGTATATTGAAGTAGTATTATGTAGAATAAATTTTTTCTCTTCATCTGCTTTAATTTATTCCAGTTTAAATGACATTGCTTTCCATAACCACAGAATAAATCTCACTCTAGGATCAATTACTACATTTTAGAATTAGATGTGAGTTGTTTTATAATTATAGGAAATTCAGGGTACCATTTTAATTAATAACTTTTATAGAAACATTTGAACTTAGAAAATGGTATACATGAGTACATTTGAACCATCTGTATGAAATTATATAATATATTTTCTTCATATTTAATTTTTCTATATTTCCATTCCATTCCATATTTCAAAAATAAATACCTAAACAAATATTTCCGGTATTTAAAATATAGTCCATTATCTAACATTAAATAATTTGCTACATCCAATAAAACCTGTATTTATCAATTTTAGAATTTCCTAAATTATTTTCCTTTTGCTTTGCATAACAGTAAGAAAACTGTTTTCAAAACTTTTTGTCATCATTATCACTGAAATATTCTTACTCTTAAAGAAATCCATAAAAATGAAATCTTGTTAAAAGCAATTCAGTTATGAAGACACTTGTATGTATCTTTTCACTTACTATTACTATGAATTTGTAAGTAATTATTGCTTAACACTATGATAATAAGCACAGCCATGATTGGATCTCACATAACTATTATTGGTTGAATTGTATTCCCCCAAATTATTTGTTGGAATCCTAATTCCCAGTATCTCAAAATGTGATTCTATTTGGAGATAGATTCTTTATAGAGTTAAACAAGTTAAAATGAGGTTATTAGTTTGGTGTCGCAAATTTGGACAAAAGCGTGCACACACAGGGAAACAAATGTGAAGATTAGGGAAGATATTGGGGTGATGCTTTTATAATATAAAGATGCCAGCAATCCACCAGAAACTATGGGGAGACATGGAACAGATTCTTCTTCGCACCCCTTAGAAGAAATCAATCTTGCTGACACCTTGATTTCAGACTCCTAGACTCTAGGACTGTGAACACAATTCTATTGTTTAAACCACTCAGATGTAGTGATTTGTTACTGTAGCCCTAGCAAATTAACACAATAACTTAGACTTTGCATACCACATTTCCACTTGTATATTGAACTGTAATATAAAGACAAGGAACATTTCTCTTTTATAACAGTTCACGCTGCATTTGAATAATTTATTTTCTTTTTTGTTCTTGTTGCAGGAAAGGAGATTGGATAAGATTTTAATAAAGAATTGATGGGCTGGGTAGAGTCAGCTTGATTAAAGAGTAAAGTTTTATCCTTGATAGAAATTCACATAAATCCCAAACCTAAACTGGCTTTTCAAATCCTACCAGGATCACACCACTCCTCTGAGACAGATCCAAAACCAAGTTAACATATTAATCTCTATCATTTCTATATTTGTTTCTTCTTATAAAACAACAACAAAATTATACTCGAAATAAAATGTGGAATGACTGGTAATCTCCTATCTTTCTACAAGGAATGTAAAATTTTATAATCACTCTGGAAAACTTTTTGCAGGTTCTTATTAAGTTATGCATGTTCTTACCATACAACTCAGTCATTCTGCTCCTAGGTATCGCTGAAGATCTAATGAAAACATATATCCACACCATGATTTGTTCATAAATATTTAAGGCATCTCTATTCACAATTGCTGAAACCTTGAAACAACCTATAAGTCTTGCAACAGATGAATGGATAAACTACATGTGGTATCGTTAGATGAATGGAAAACTCTTCAACAATAAAAAGAATAAAGTATATACAATCTAGAGGAATCTCAAAAACTGTGAAAGAAGCTAAATATAAAAGATCACATAATGTGTGACTACATTTATAGGACATTCTAGAAAAGGCAAAACTCTTGTGACAAAAAACAGATCAATGTTAGCCAGGTCCAAATATGAGTAGAGGAGATTGGCTTAAAAGGGGCACCAGGGAAATTTTTGAGTTTTGGAAATTTTTTTTTTAAATTTTATTTATTTAGTAGGCAGTGAAGCAGGCAGAGAGGAGGAAGCAGGCTCCCCGCTGAGCAGAGAACCCAAAGCAGGGCTCCATCCCGGGACCCTGGGATCATGACCTGAGCTGAAGGCAGAGGCCTTAACCCACTGAGTCATCCAGGCGCCCCTTGGAAATGCTTTATATTTTGATTCTAACAACTGTTGTATGACTGAAAACATTTGTAAAACATGTTAGACTGTATCATTTAAATTGGTGAAGTTCATTATATATAAAGTAAACCTCAGGAAGCCTATATTTTTTTTTAGAAAGCCGATTATAACCCAAAACATACGAGATGATTTACTTTTACGCCTTTCAAAGAGGGGGTGCATTTTCCAAAACATAATGTGTCATGTTATTAGTTGTCTATTTTTAAAATATGAAAAGCATAGGCCTTGAGTTCAGGCACATCTGGGTTTGAAATCTGACTTCTTGTTTACCAGGAATGTGACCATGAGAATTGTATTTAAATTCCCTAAACCTCAGTTGTTCCTTTGTTTCCTTTGTTTTGAAGTTCTGAGAGGCATCACAAGATCATTTTTATATTTGATTATCACTTTTAAACGTTTTCTTTGTGTTGCTCTGCTAAGAACCAGGAAAAGAGAGGTCACAAAGAAGGCTTCGTTCTTGGCTCTGGGAGCTTGCAGTCTGGAAGGGAAGGTAGACATTAAACACTATAACTACAAGAGAAAACTACAAAAGGGAAATAAAAGACTTACCAGAGCAATTAAAGGGGACCTAATTAATTACTCTGGGCATCAGGCTATAGTGTCAAAGGAAGCCTTCCTCAAAAAAAGAAGATTTCAAATTCAATCTGAGAAATTAATGAGAGTTGGCCAGTGAACAGGAAGCAAAGAGTTTCTGGCATAGTAGAAAGCTCATACATAACCTCAGGGTATTACTCATTAAACCAGAGAAAGTGCTGAGTAGTTAGTTGAATTTAGAGAGGATGGCATGAGATTGGAGAAGCAAACAGAAGAAAATCCCAAAGGGTGTTAAAGGTTAGTTTTTAGAGTCAAATGAGGTGATATTAATATTTTAAGTCGGGAAAACATGAGCAATCCAGGATTGTCTTTTGCAGACCTGAGGTAACTCATGTTAACTAATACTGTTGTCAGTATTGTTCCAATAATTATTTTATTTACCTATAAACCTAGTTCTATTGAAGCTTATATCTTTCTCCATGATAATTTTGTTAATTCTCCTTTCAATCCTCTTGGGATATTGAATATTTATTAGAAAATTAGAAAATAGGTTAGATTCTGTAGAATGTTAATTCAGAGAGTGTTAAGTTGTTAGCAATTTCATTGCTTTATTATTTTTTCAGGTTTTTGGCATTTTTGCATTAGTTCTGTAGTAACTAATCTAGTTTTTAGTTTACAAAATGCCAAAATACCATATTTAATTAAAGTTGCTCTGGGCTTTTCCCATATCTGACGTAAAAAGACTCCCACACTCTGGTTGCTACTGCATATATATATTTTTAATTTTCCAGGCTGTCTTTTAATTAAGAGAGAAATAGAACAAATTAAATAGGTTACATATACTTTTGTTGCTATTTGCTACATATTGATTCTGTAGACTTCCCAACTAACACCAGGATCTAGCCTCTATGACAGTAAACATCAGTCAGCTGATTTGATGAGTTTTTTCTAAGCTCAGATTCCATGACTTATTATTTCTAGCTTATATTTATTCCCTTTGAAGGTGGAAGTAATTTCTTAATCTTGTGTCTTGGCATAAGAAAACTTCAAAAAAACTGTTTTTCTTCCATAAAGATTTATAGGAAGGCCAATCTCATAAATAAAAGGTAATAAATGAAGCAACAGTGTATATAATTCTAACAATCTTATCTTACCTGAAATGGAATGTATAGTCAACCCAAAATGTTTTAGGAGTCTAAGATATCTTGGAAATTCTATTTTTCCCTTTCAGTTACTACTGTGAAACTGTTCCTTAAAATGTGTTCTTGATTCATGTGTTTGGATTTATTTATATAAAGAAAAATAAGATCTAATTAAAAATAATAGTAGCAATATATATATACATGTATATATATATATATAGTTGACAGCTGGACATCTATCAGCCTTAAGTATGTTTATCTGGCTAGGTATTGTATTGTGTCTAATGTTTGCTGTAGCTGTGTTGCCATGAGTCTTCAAATTCTTCCAATATCCTTGCCTTTTTAACTCCCCTTGTTGATTTGGGCTTCCCTAGGTAGTTCTCCTCAGAGAGATTCTGTGTATTGTAGGTTTCTCAGCTATAAACTCTGTCGGTATGTGGCAAAGCGTAGGGAAGTGGAAGCATTCTCTAATCACATAATTAAATCTCAGTCTTTCAGTGGGCCTCTGTCCCTGGGCTGTGAATTTTATAAGCATTCCTTTTGTTCTTTAGGTAAGGCAAGAAGCCTCAAATGGTTGGAGAGTGATAAAGCTGTTGGGAATAGAGTTTTACAAGGCTGTTGGGATAAAGCTTTTTAAGACTTTTCCTCTTAAAAGTAAACTTCTGTTACGGAGGACGTTCTTGTGTGTATTTTAAAATTCTCCTCCTCCTAACAGTGTCATGAATGGATCTTTTCTGGCTCTGCACCATGAGAACCTTGTGTGGTTCTTGGCTGTAAAATCCACAATAAATTACCCTCCCCTGCCCCCTCCCTCCCACCTCCCGCCAGACTGTAGCCCTCAAGAGCTTCTTTCTTTCACCTTAGTCCACACTCTGCTTCTAGCAAGTAATCACAATTACCTTGTTAAGTGTCCCCACTGGTTTACGTGTTCAGAGGCTTCTGCTCCAGGTAAGGAGATGTAGATTGTGATTCTGAATTTGCTCAACTATCCATATTTTGGGGTGGTGGTTTGCCTGGGACTTCAGTCTCTAATGGGTCCAAAAATGCCATTGGATTTCTGTTTGTTCAGCTTTTTTTCATTGTGAGGTTGGGAATGAGGGCTTCCAAGGTCTTCACTTGGTGGCACTAAAACCAACCAGACTCTCCAAAACCTGTTTTTGAAACGTATTTTTAAGCCTGTGAGTCAATGAATAAAATTTTTGGTATTGTAACAACTGGTCAACAGAGAAGCAATGAGATGCTCAACATACGGCCTTAAAATGAATTCTTCTGATGTCTGTTTCTATCTACACTTTTATAAATGCTATCTTCAGATAAGCAAGGAAGTAATTACAACTGTGTTTCTAAAACATTAACATACCATGTTTTTTGTCACCCTTTTCAAACACTTTTAAACTCATTTTAGTATATTGTTTAATTTGCATATGATGTTAATAAAACAAAAGGCTACAGTCACAGTAACAGGATTGATGATGTTGCTCATCTGTAATATGGTGTTTTATTTCCAGTGTACACTTCAAGATTTGAAGAGAGCATTTTTATGTATGCTTTGTATTTCTATGTAGGTTTTTTGTGTTTCTGTGGCTCTTGCTTTGGGAGGCAGTGTGTGTCCAGAATTCTCAATGTTTCCTATTCAAAATGAGTCAGAAACTAATACTGTAATCTGGAGATGTTTAAATCAAAAGAAATATTTGAAACTGCCAATGAAGACATACAATCTCTCTGTATAATCCAGAGATTCAATATAAGATAGTAGACATTCTGACCTATGAAACAGAACAGAGCCAAGAATTGACTAATAAACAATAGAGAAATACAGAATTGGACGAAGAGCCTCTCAATTGCACTAGGAAATGTTTCATTTAGTCAAACTCAGTTAAAGATGTTTATTGCAACTTCCCTGGATAGAAAAATGGATTATAACTTATAAGAAATGTACATTATATACAGTCCATGGTATGTGTATAAGTACATGCCTACATAACTAATTTGTGGTTATACATATATGTAGTATTTTTTAGTTGATGTTACCTTACTTCTATCATAGAGTAATTCAATCATTGGCCATTTATCATTGTCTTTATGAATTATAGAATGAAAAAAAATGAAAGTGTTGCAACTAAGGACAGTAGAAATCAAGATAATAATGCATCAGGTAATTAGATTAGAAAAGCAATACACTTCACAAAAATATTCTCAAAATTTAGCATGCATAAAAATAAAATGGAAACCCTGTTAAAAATACAAATGTTGGAGACCAACTTGCATACCCTCTGTTTCAGAACGGTTCAGTTGAAACTCCAGTATCAGAATTTTTAACAGGCATGTCAGAGAAGTGTCATACTGTGTATTCTACATTGTGTATATAATTACATTTATTTCTATTTTGGGTAAACACGTGTTTCATTAACAATTCTTACGGTCATTTATATGACAATAATAAAATGTTTATAACATTATTAGTGCCTGTTATGTTCTCTGCACCACATCCTTGAAGAGCTCTGTGATAACTCTTCTCTGTAGGCCAGAAATTATAGTGGTAACTGCTGTCACTGAATTTGGAAACCTAATGCATTGGGGATACTTGGATTCCAGGGTGCCACAGGCCAAGGGGCTGCACTCAATTGACAAAGGCAAGGTGGGCATGGTTATCATAAGGAGCAGGGAGTCAAAGCAGCAATCAGAATATCCTGACTCTCGGAGACCTATGGTGTTGGCTAGTTAATTACAGTGTTTCTAGAAATAAAATAGATGCAAATTTCACTAAAGTCTCACTTGATTTGTATATGCAGAAGAATTCTAGATCAAGTGAACAAAAGTCTAACTTGAATGAGAAAACAGTTAACAACTCTCAATCAACTCCGGACTTGATAGAGTTTACAGAGAAAAAATCTCAAAGTTATGTAATATGCTCTATTTCATTTAATACTCTTATATCCCTATGGGAATAATATTATTGCTATTTAATTTACATTTAATGAAATTATTGCTCAGATTAATTCAAGTATTTTTTTTTCTATAGGCAAATAGTCATAACTCAGCTGTGTAAGGATTTAACTCAGGTCTCTAGGATTTTAAAATCTCATTTTTCTACTGTTCTAAATTGCAACCTATTGCTCCTAGCCATTGAAGCTAAATGTTTCTTCCAAAAATAAGGAAACATGTTAATGTAATCCATTCAATCAATAAAAAGTTGCAGTGAAGAGTCTTATCTTACTATAAATCATTGTGCTGGAAAGATTAGAGGGCCTCAAACCCAGTATTTTCCCTTTGTCCCCTCCTAATGCCTCTCTAATAAAAATAATACTTGCTCCAATGATAATTCAGAAAAAAAAATTTAAAAACCAATTGAAATGAGGAAGTGGTGATGCAACATGGGGGCTTAAGTGGGTAGGAGAAGAATAAATGAAACAAGATGGGATTGGGAGGGAGACAAACCATAAATGACTTTTAATCTCACAAAACAAACTGAGGGTTGCTGGGGCGAGGGGGTTTGGGAGAAGGGGGTGGGATTATGGACATTGGGGAGGGTATGTGCTTTTTGAGTGCTGTGAAGTGTGTAAACCTGGTGATTCACAGACCTGTACCCCTGGGGATAAAAATATATATTTATAAAAAATAAAAAATTTAAATTAAAAAAAAACAATTGAAATAAATACGAATCCAGTTTTTTAAATGAATAATTTGATATAAAATATAACAGAATCACTGTATATTGTCCAATTTATTGGCTATAAAATAGGGACCCATATAATCCTACTACCTCAAAGGAGCACTTTAATTCATTTCCTAGCTCCTATCTCAGAGGAAGGGAAAAAAGCTTCCTGAGTCAGTCTCACCAAATGATTCACTGAAAGAGGGTACAAAAGGAATCCATAATAAGGTACTGTCTTCCCTTTTTATATCCTTGCTTTTAAACTGAGGCATGTTCTTTCAAGGAGAGACTTCAGGTTTCTCTTTGTAGTTCTCTTCTTGTATTTCCCTAGATTACAATTGCTAATACTAGGGCTGCTGAAGGTAGCACTAACAAGTGTTTGAGGAGAAGTAAGCTGTTATTGTTCTCAGTCATCTTTATATAACAATGAGATACTCATTAACACAAGGCTAAAATTATACTGGAAAACTTCCAAGAGTAAGGATTTATAACTTTCTTTACATGGCAAGGTTAGGTAGTTTGCAAAAGAGGAATTTTAAAAGCTAATTGAGAAAATCATCTTATTGTTTTAGGTTTGTCCTTTCAAATCTGACATGGATAATTTGAAACTCTGGAAAGAGATCACCAAATTCCTGGACCCAAATAATAATTTAATCACATTAATAGTCTCATCAACATGCTTTCCATTCATTTCATCATAAACAACTGACTTACCATGAGATGCTCACACACCAACTAAGAACTAAGTTTCTTCTCACTACTTCTTTTCTATTTAGGGTTTATTTTCATCTCATTTAATCAGCCCTCTCTGTTTTGATGCATAGTAATCCCTTGATCCTAACTGTGTTTTGATAAAGTCCTTCTCTTGTTCATTACAAAAATAATTAGCTATTTAAAATCCAGGCTGAGATATACCGGACTTTCTAAAATCAGTAATGCTCCTAAAATGTAATTATGGGAACATAGAACTCTAAGACCTCAAAGATAAATATTTATGATTATATTTTGCCTCGTGTACTGGACTCCCTAGGGTGACCTTCCAACAAATAACTAAGTAGAGATGAGAGAGGAACTATAATTTTTATGTATCTTGTTTAAAGGCAGATGAAAATTTTCCAACATTATTTATATTTTCCAATTTTGATTTAACCCATATCTATGGCTAAGGGAGTATAGACTGCAATTTATGTTTTCTAAGGAATATGAAGATGTTATATTAAAGATTTCAATAGCTGAACCTCTCAGTTGACATAAACATCTTGAAATAATAGAACTTTAAACTTTGTAATGATGTAGCTAACATTTTTACAGATGGAGGATGTGTAGATTAAAAAGACAGATGTTTTCAGGGCTACCCCCTATGGAGAAACACACTTTGTCAAATGTTTCAGTTTACTAAGAATTGCTAAATGGCATATGAAAATGGATTTTTTGCTTACATTTTGTTTTAGAGATATGCAATCAAACATTGACTTGAATGAAGTAAAGTTCAATCAAAATAACTTTCAGTACACCATGTGACATACCCAGGAAGTCCATGAACTGCTTGCTCAAGATTAAGCCCAATTCAAAGTGGTAAGCTCTATTTTAGATACTTAGGATGCAACCATAAGCAAAACAGACAAAGATCCCTATTCTACTCTGCTTTTTTTTTTTTTTTTTTTTTTTTTTCTACTCTGCTTTTATGGAGCTGACATTCTATAGGCCAGAAAGAGATAATGCATATAAGAAATATGCAAATCATGGCATATCCTACAAAATAAGAGCTGTAGGAAAGAGAAAAAGTAGAGCAGTGTAGAAGGAATAGTGAGTGCAAGCAAAAGCCTAAGGTTGAGTTTGTTGATTGGTGAGACTGAAACAAAGACTTGAAGAAGGCAAGAAGAGTGAGACCAGAGCATTCTGGGCAAAGACAGCAGCAGAGTAAAGGACCTATGGTCAGATGGCACCTGGCAAATTCTAGAAGCATCAAGTAGCCACTGTGTCTGGAATTGAGTGAAATGATTATGGACAGATGAGACGGATGCAAATCTGAGATCCTTAGGCAAATTTTTGTCTCTATTAGCAAACCCTATAAACATCCATCCAGCACTTCTCTTTAGAATATGAGGCCACTAAGCATAATCATCTTTCCTTAGGAGGCCTCAGTCAAAAGTCTGAGATATAAAACTCCTCATTTAATCCTTTTATAAGGGGAATTTACCTCCTTA
The DNA here is from genome assembly GCF_964662115.1 of Mustela nivalis. Lineage (NCBI taxonomy): Eukaryota > Metazoa > Chordata > Mammalia > Carnivora > Mustelidae > Mustela > Mustela nivalis. The sequence continues at coordinate 30,556,971 of NC_139031.1, read as the reverse complement.
TGCTAACAATATATGTATTCCAAATTCATCTAAGAAAATACATTTTTTTCTTTTATCTTAAAAGAAACAATAATATTACCAATATTATATAAATGGATTTTTGGAGAAAAAATATTTAGAAGATTATTTTCTATTTGTAATATTGAGAGTAAAAATCAGGACACTACTCACTAAATATCAGTGACAGTTCTTGAATTGGGAGCAGATTTTACAGGTGCTCTTTATGTAAAAAAAACTGGTATATAGAAGATTTCTAGTGCCAATATTACTAAGAATCTCGAAGAAGAAAATAAGAATTAGCACTATTACAATACTATTTCTAATCAAATCCCTTAACCAAATCATGGTGATATTTTCATTCACCTGTGAGAAAAGACTTGAGAAATATTTATGCCATAGTTACTGAATTGTAGAATATACCAATTAAAAAACTAATAATTTAACATGTCATGCAAGACCCATGCAATTTGATTGAGGCATATTATTACTTATAGGTGAGGATGATAACATGAAATATGATACTTCCTATTAATATAACTGTGGATGAAAAGCTGATTTCAAAATGAAATTAGCAGTAAGTTATAAGATTCAAACTCTCATTAAAGCAAGCATGTATTTAAAATGAGGTAAGTCTTAATTTTAATAAAATTCAGACTATTCTCTTCCAATTTAATTATTTGGGGGAATATTAATCTTATTGGAACTTTGAGGGTCTCAGAATATAGTGTGTGGTATGATCACAACATTTAAAAATCAAAGTAGAAGTGAAAATTTCTGGTAAATGATTATTGAGAAACCTGTAAAAAGCATGCATACAAAGGAAGGGACTTGACTAACTTAGGGCTCAAACTCTCCATATACGTTGTTCTTTTTTTTTTTACACTTAACAAGTGAATAGGTCTTTATGGTTTCTGTCCAAATAAATACAGTGTCTAAGTCAATTCAAATGGAATAACTACTTTATGTCCAAAGATGTGTGAAAGCACTATCTTTACAATGGCCGAGTGGAGAACTTCTACATGGGATGGTGTGGTCTGCAAAGCCAAAATGATTTACTATCTGGTCCTTATGATAAAAGATTGCTTCCTCCTGTCTAGCCTATTTCCATCAAAATAAGTAGTAGCTCGACATATAGACAAGTACAATAGAACTTCTATTCTTCCAATCCAGTTGTTGCCTTTACTGAACTATTCTAAACAAGCCTGTTTCAATAATTAAAAAAATCAGACAGAAGAAGTCTACTCTAGACTTCCCTAACTTGTCTTCATCAGTCTCTCACACTAGTTATAAACCCTTTAAACCCAGACACTTAACACAGTGATTATTTGCTTGGAGGACTACAGAAAAGCAGGGAATGTTGATATCATTTGCTAAGATACTTCCCTCAGTTAACCTTTCCACTCTGGATTCATTCCTTACTTGGTAAGCAACAAAATAGGAACTTGATCAACTCAGATGCCCAATCCTCAATCTAGGGTTTCACATAATGCCAAAGAACCGAGAAAGACTCACTATCACGCTACTCAGGCATCCCTTAGATACAGGATCACTTTCATTAGCTTATTAGTCTGAACCTATTGCTAATGTTTTCTATTTTCCTGATTGCAAATATCTTTCCTAAACATATCTTAATCCATTTGGGTCACATAGGATATATTTTCATTCTCCCTGTTCCATGACAAATTTGAGATATGACTGGGGTTTCTATCTCAGGGCCATGAACCTGGATGTCCCTCATACCCTTCTCAGCTCTGTCATTCCACACAGTGTGAAGCAGGAGTTAACACTCTGAGGCTCCGCTCAAATAGCAAGGCACAAGATGCTTCTACACTTAGATTATCCTCAGCCACTTGGGTGGTCCTGCCATTTCTCTTCATATTTGGAACCCATCTCTGAGGGTATAGCAGAGGTATAGTCCCAGAATTTAACACTGTGTTTCCCTTCGATTTATCTTTCTTAACTAGCCCAGGGAAATACTGCTTTGGCTAGGGTAATAAAACCTATTATGGCTGATAAATTATAAAATGATAGATTACTTTCAATATCCATTTTCCCTTTTCTTTATTATAAAATTCTCTGAATTTTAATTTATTATAAAATTCCCTGGCATCAAGATAGAGAGAGAGAGAGAAACCAACTATATTCCTTAGCCTCCTTTAGAGTTAAGTGTGGCTATGTTACCATGTTATGGTCATAGACATATGAATAGATATGCTATGAACAACTTTCAGGTTGTGTCACTAAAAGGAATGGCTTGCCCTTGATACAGTATAATTTTCAAAAAGATAAAATTGTAATAAGCAAACAGAAAATGAACATGTGGCAAAGATCTTATATAACATGTTAATTAATGGGAGAACAAGGACTATGTTATGACACGTTCAAAGAAACCTGTGGAAACATCTGAAAATCATGGATTTCATAATCAATTTTACAAAAAATATTAGGATTATTGGATTAGTTACAAAGTTGAATAATGTCCACAGGGCTATAACATTAAGAAATTAGCAAGAAACTTCACTAAGTCTGGGACTCTTAATTAACAGCAGTGAGATTAACTACATATGTTCCCCAAACAATGCTTGTGTGACCTTTACTTTTGTATAATGCAGAAAAGATTTGCCACCCAAATTTTAATCTTTTCTTGTTATTCAGTTTTAGGTACTTTTTTCCTGATGATCAAGTTCACTTTTTTGCATAAAATGTGGATATTATGCCAGAAGCTGAAGCAAACATCTTGACCCTAGAAGATGAAAAATGTTTAAAGTGGCAGGGAAACAAGTTAAGGTGATCGTGTATACCCAGGATCAGCAAGCACATGTACCTTTCCTTGGATGACCCTACTTTTATGTAGTTGAGAAAATTATCAGTGTTCTGGGCTTTTGACAGCTAAATCTTTATCCTAACTAACATAGAATTTTCTACCAAACATGGGTTACTCAGAAAAACACTAAAATGTCTTGGCTTAACAGTTGTCTAGAAGGCACCAAGGAAACATATATTGTGTACTTGAAAATTGGTGAATCTTGTGATTTCATAGCAAGGCAAAAACTATTGCTTATAACATTTTGGAAGTCAGGCTACAAGTCAGCTATATTTAAGAAACTTAGGGAAATGTTTTAAAAATGAGTAATATTGATTTGTGTGAATTTTTCTTTCCACTATTACAAAACACCTGTAACTAGGGAAGAAATCAAGCCACAGTTACACACTTTGAAAGCAGAGAAAGACGGGATTACAGCTTTGCTAAGGGAACCTCTTACTGCCTGTAGCTTGCAATTGAACTTGAGGAGTAAAACTATAATTTGGGGCTGTTAAGAGGTGGAAACAATGAGTGATTCTGTATCCCTACATTAAAGCAATGATAGCAGAGGCTCTGAGAGTCAAGATTCTGACTATAAACTTTTCTTCAGCTACCCTCATTTCTTGCTCTCTGACAGATAATGGTGGCCCAAACACCCACATATACTGCAGTACATGTAATGCTGTCGCTGTGCAGGCTACAGTTCTCCAAACAATGTCATTTTCAAGTTGCAGCAACAACCCATTTGTAAATAAATGACAAAACTTTTGGCAGTTAAGCACCATTAAAAGGTGTTATCTTTACTTGATTTTTTGATAAGAGAGCTGTTAAACTTTATTATTTGTTAATTTTCTTATTGGACATCTACTACTAGAGTTTTTTTTTGTGTGTGTGTGTGTGTGTGTGAAAGAAACCACAAAACCGTGACTATTAAATTCTGAAGGAAAACATTCATAATCTTAAAATTATGCCGGCAAGAATTACGTAATCACCAGGAAGGCCATATTATCTAATATCTCTTTATATGTGACCACAAAGGATAGGAGACAAAGAGGTCCTTTTAGAGACTCAGATCACAACTGCCAGATGTTCCAAGAAAGGGTCCTGCTATATAGTATTGGTGAGGATTTACCATGACAATTACCTAACAGTGTTCTCCATTATTTCTTTTTCAGAGAGGAAGTTTCAAAATTGCTCTCTTTTTGTTTGTGAGACCTACTTGAGGTAGAAAAAGACAGCTAACATAATTATTAGTTTTTGGTCATCAGTCAAATTTTTGGACCTGCTGAAGAGGAATGTCCATAGTCCATAGGACTTAGACTTTGAGATGAATGCAGTAACATGATCAGTCATTTAGTTGTCTGTCTTGTAAAGAGGTTTAGTATATTCTTTGTGTGTATATTCTTAATATACCAAAGGGGTATACTGTGTTAGAGACTGCCAGTTTACCTCCAAATCTATTACTCTCTTCTTTTTTTGGAAATGGAATCTTCAAATTTTAATTGGCCACACAGCCTTGACCCTGTTTCTCTGCACTCCATCATGCCCCCAGTTTCTATTCTACCTTGCAGCTGGGTCATATGTTCTGGCCAGTGAAATGTGAGCAGATATGGGATAGACAACTTCTTCCAAGACATTTCCTACAATTTCTGTTTCCCATTTCTAATGGCTGTAATGTGGATCTGGATTATGGAACTGGAGTTACAGCTATGAGTTGAGGATGGAAAAAAAGAGACATTGAGACAGAGCACCTGAGCTGTCAACATGGCCAAGCCTCTACACTAGACTAGACCACAACCTTAGACTCTTCAATGAGCGTGTACCCTTTTATATTAAAAAAAATTGGGCTTCTGAAAAATCAGAAACAGTGATACACTAGAAGAAAAATCCTTTAGTTTTGATGTCCTCCTCAGGAACTTGATTCTGCCAATTCTTTGAGGAGAGGGCAAAGACTGTTAGGAAACTACAAATCTACATGTGTGTATGTTTACATAAATTTAGATATGATGAGTACAGCTATGACCATGATTGTGGTTGGTTTTACAGGTATATGCATATGTCCAAACTCATCAATTTGTATACATTAAATATATGAAGTTTTATATTTAAATTATACCTTGGGACACCTGGGTGGCTCAGTCAGTTAAGTGCCCGACTGTTGGTTTAGGCTCAGGTCATGATCTCATGGGTGGTGGGACTGAGCTTCACAATGGGCTCCACATTCTGTGGGAAATCTGCTTGAAGTTTCTCTTCTCTGCCCCTCCTTCCTTTACTTTCTTGCTCTCTATAAAATAAATAAATATTTTAAAAAATTATACCTCAATAAAGTGCTTTTCTTTAAACCCCCTTAATGGCAAATCTCCCTACACCAATGGATTTACCTCATCTACAGCCAAACTTCAAAAAAAAAATTTTAAGCCACAAATAGATTTTTTTCACTTGGCATATATTCATCATCTCAATACAACTCAAAGCAGTGGTTCCATGTTGTTAAATATGATGAGTATTTTTAGTCATCAACTTACTTCTTTATTCCGAAAGTACTGCCATTGGCTTGTGGGATGATACTTTCTCTTATTATTATTGTTTTTTTTTTTTTTTCTGGATTCTCTGGTTGGTCATCCCTAGTGAAGGCAGATCCTGTACAGAGAGAAATGAATCCATGGAAAAGCAAAACAAGGCACAGATAGGATCCAGGACAGTATTGCCTTATGAACTATAACAGGGGCTCCTGCTCTGAGTTCCACACTTTACTAAAATGTATCTATTAAAGAATAAAAATGAGCAATAGATGTTTTAAGTGTTTTTAAAGTATCAGGCATGTTCCTCTCAAAACACAATGGGTATGAAGTTCAAAGTCTTAATTAATCTTTAGTGTGAGACGAAGACTCCAATATGATACACAAAGGAAGAATACCCCTTTTAAATTTTCTACTGACCAATAATATTAGCCAATTATATTTATCTTGGTCAGAATTAAATTCACTCATTTTAGCATTATGTGTATCAAAGCAGCATTTTCTTGAAAACTTAAATTTGTGGAATGTCATCCAGGCAAAGTAAATTTAAATAGGAAAGTATAGTATTTTTTAAGCCATTGGATCTTCAATTTGCCCAACACTTTTTATGCATTTTAACATTTAATAGGTTTCAGATTTAATAAATTTTACTTATAGTTCTACTGGCAAAACTGATGAACTTCCTTTTTCTTAAAAAGAACAGAATACAGAACTCATTTGTCCCACTGCTAATAGATCGTTAGAAGGGAAGTTTTCCATTTCACTGTTTGAAGGGCTTAAATGGTTTCTTACTTTAGGTAAATACTTCTTCAAATAAATTTTTCCCAGGGGCACCTGGGTGGCAGTCATTTGAGCATCTGACTCTTGGTTTCAGCTCTGGTCATGATCTCAGAATCCTGGGATTGAGATCGGAGTCGAGCCTTGGATCAGGCTTAGTGTGGAGTCTGCTTTCGGCTCTTTCCTTTACCCTTTGCTTCCCCTACTTGTGCTTGCTCTTTCTAAAATAAAAATATAAATCTTAAAAAAAAATTGGCTCACTGATTTTTTTTTTGAAGCTGAACTCACCCACTTGTTATTGAAATTATTCCTAGAGAGTAACTTTGTTTTGGTTTTATGACATTGATTCCATTTTATTTATTTATTTTTTTAATGAATTATAACTTGGAATGAAGATAGCTTTTCCCCTGGGATTTAAATTTGTTCAAATTTCTCTTATCGGAACTTTCACTTATTTAAAATAAGGCAAACACATTAATCAAATAGTCTCTCAAATTACTACATTAACTTACTATCTATTACATTTTAGGATCATTTATCTTACAAAAGCAGTATCTTCATTTTTTCTCAGGCAGAATTTTTTTTTTTTTAATAAACTTTACCTTATTTCTCCTTGGCTTCATTTCTAACATATCTCAGGGAGTTTGGGGCTATTTCTTCATGTATTGCTTAAGAATAATCATCTTTTTGTGTTTATTTTAAAAACTCAGAAACTACAGTAGACTCCACACTAAACAAAGAAATGATGTATCACTGCTTGCCCAGAAAACATTATTATTTTATTTTTCCTGATTTTCTATCTCCTGAAAATAGAACAACTTTGACTTGTTTTGGAAATGATGTGTATATCTCATTTTTTCCCCCTCTCTCTTATCATATTAAGCTGGAGAAGAAAAGACTTTGACACTTATTCTGAAGGATTTCATCTGAAATGCTTTCCACAACTCTAAATAATATCAAGGATTTAGTGCATTTCCTGATATCATTGAATAGCAAACCCAGTGCTGACTACATTTAATTCATTTTGCTGGTTTTCCCTAATAGAGTTACATACATTTGGGGCATTTGAAACTGAAATCACTTCTTGCACATTTTTCTATCTAAAAGTACTGAATTTTGCTGTCATGTGAGCCTGACTCTGCCAAACATAGTTGTCTGTCTCTGACATATTGTGACTAGCATAGCAATAAACCGGATTATGATCAGAGCTTAAAATGTTGTTAGTTCTATTAATATAGCCTTTGTTGTATAAAGCTTATGCTCTAAAGGGAATACAAATTTTTCCTCCATCAAAATTGTGTAGAATACAATAGATACTTGAACAGGGTAGTCATGGTGGCAGGAATGGCCATACACCTGACCTCAAAATTATGGGCTCCCATTCACCAAGGCTGATCTTAACTATCAGTGATACTGAATATTTAACCTAACATCAAGCAGAGATCAATGATGAGTCCCTGATATAGCACTATCTCCCAAGGTGAACAATAAATCAGAGGAGCAAATGAACACTATACCTCTTTTAAGCCTAAAGGAGGCAACAATTTTTTTTTAAGATTTTATTTATTTATTTGACAGTCAGAGATCACAAGTAGGCAGAGAGGCAGGCAGAGAGAGAGAGAGGAGTTAGCAGGCTCCCCGCAGAGCAGAGAGCCCCATGCGGGGCTCGATCCCAGGACTCTGGGATCATGACCCGAGTCGAAGGCAGAGGCTTCAACCCACTGAGCCACCCAGGTGCCCCAACAATTCATTTTTAACAGGAACCAAAACTTTTTTACGTATTTTTATTTATGTATTTATTTTTATTGTGGTAAGTATGCTTAACATAAAATCTATGCTCTAAACAAAATTTTAAGTGCACACCAGTATTGTTAATTTATAGGCACAATGTTGTACAGCAGATCTCTAGGACTTAGGCATCTTTTATAATTGAGACTTTATATCAGTTAACAGCAGCTTGTTTTCCTCCCCACCCCCCCAACCATCAGTATATTCTCTGTTTCTATTACAATGTTTAACTATTTTAGTTTCCTCATATAAGTGGTATCATATAGTATATGTCCTTCTGTATCTTATGTATTTCTCTTAGCATGTTTTTAAGGTTCATCCATGTTGTCTCATAAGGCAGGATTTCTTTCTCTTTTGTGTAAGGCTGAATAATATTCCACCATATCTGTATACCATATTTTCTGTACCCATCCATCTGTTGATAAACTTTTCAATTGTTCCTGCTCTGTAGCTATGGTGAATAATGCTGCAATAAACAAGGGAAAACAAAAATCATTTGGGGAATATAATTACAATTTTTTTGGATATATGGCCCAAAGTAGGATTTCCAGATAACATGGTAGTTAAAATTTTTTAATTCTTTTGAGGAAGAGCCATAGTGTTTTCCATAGCAGCCATGCCATTTTACACTCCCAACAACAGTGTAAATAAGTTTCAATTTCTCCAAATCCTTGTCAACACTTTACTTCATTTTTATAACAGCCATCCTAACAGATGTGAGATAGCTCATTGTGGTTTTAATTTGCATTTCATGAAGATTAGTGATTTTGAGCATCTTTTCAGATACCTGTTGGTCATGTCTTCTTTGGAGATATGCCTATTCAATCCATCTGTGCATTTTTAAATCATGTTTTTTATTTTTTGCTGTTGAGTTGCAATTATTTATATATTTTAACTATCAATTCCTTTTCAGATATATGGTTTACAAATACTTTCTCCCACTCTGTATGTTGCCTTCCATTCTGTTGATTCTTTGCTTGTTGTATGGAATATTTTTAGTTTGATATAGTCCCTTTAAATTTGCTCTTGCTTGTGCTTCGATGTCGTATCCGAGAAATCATTGCCAAGCCCAATGTTATGAAGTTTTTCTTGTTTTCTTCTAAGAATTTTACAATTCCACATCTTGCATTTAAATCTTTAATTCATTTTGAGTTGATTTTTGTGTGTGTTAAAAGATAAGGATACAATTTTATTTGTTTGCAGGTAGATATCCAGTTTCCCAGCATCATTTATTGAAGACACTGTCTTTTATCCATTTTTTTCTTGGCAGTCTTATTGAAGATCAATTGACCATATGTATGTGGATTTAATCTGGGCTCTTTATTTTGTTCCATTGGTTTATATGCTTGCTTTTATGCCAGTACCATACTGTTCCATAACTTTGTAGCATATCCTGAAATCAGGAAGTGTAATGCCTCCAGCTTTGTTTTTTTGTAAGATTATTTTGGCAGTTTGGGGTCTTTCCTAGTTTCTTATGAATTTTAGAATTGTTTTCCCTATTTTTAAAAAAAAAGTCATTAGGACTTTGATAGATACTGTATTGAATCTATAGATTGCTTTGGGTAATATGGACATTTTATCAATCAAAAACATGTATCTTTTTACATGTTTTACATGTATCTTTTTAAAATTATTTAATTATTGATTTGTAATTTTCAGTACATATGTATTTCATGTCCTTTGTAAATTTTTTTCTAAATATTTACTCTTTTTGATACTATGATTTCCTTTCCTGTTAATTCTTTCTTAATGAATAGAAATGCAACTGATTTTTGTATGTTGATTTATGTCCTATTACTTCATGGTGTTCATTTATTAATTCTAACAGTTCTTTTTGTAGGCTTTGGGATTTTCTACATGTGAGATCATGTCACCTGTTAAAAAATATATTTTGTTCTTCTTTTTCTGATTTGTACACCGTTTCGTCCTTCCTTTCCTTCTTTCTTTCTGCCTTTCTTTCCCTGTTTCTTCCTTCCTTTCTCCCTCCCTCCCTCTCTTTCTTCCTTCCTTCCTTCCTTCCTCATTCTCTCTCTCTCTTTCTCTCCTTCTTCCTCCCTCCTTGCTTGCTTGTCTAATGACTAGGATTTCCAGGATTATACTGAGAGTGCGCATTCTTGTTATGATTGTAAACACAAATCTTTCCATTTTCCAATGTTGAGTATCATGTTGGCTTTGGGCTTTGCATATATATATATAGCTGTCACTAGAGTAGGTTTTTCCCTCCTACTCCTAGTTTATTGAAGGTTTTCTCTTTAAAGAGTATTTCCTAGGGCACCTGGGTGTCAAGTTAATTAAGCATCTGCCTTAGGCTAGGGTCATGAACCTGGAGTCCTGGGATTGAGTCCTAGTCAGGCTCCCAGCTCAGCAGGGGATTTGTTTCTTCCTCTATTCCTCCCTCCTCTGTGCTTTATCTCTCTCACTCTCTCTTCACACATAAATAAATAAAATCTAAAAAAAAAAAAAAACCCCTATTTTCTAAGCTCATTTGAGTTATTATAAAATGTAAAACAGATTAGGTGGTTTATAAATAACAAAAGTTTATTTCTCAGAGATTTAGAGGCTGTGAAGTCCAAGATTAAGGTGTTAGCAGATTTGCTGTCTGGTGATGGCCTACTTTCTGGTTCATAGATGAATATCTTCTCCGTGGATCCTCATGAGGAGAAAGGGGCAAGAGAGCTCTCTGGGGATTATTTTGTAAAGACAGGATTCCTATTTATAAGAGACTTTTGTAATCACCTCCCAAAGATCTCGCATCCAAATACCATCATATTTGACCTTGAGTTTCAACATATGAATTTTAGGGACCCACAACTGTTCAGTCTATAGAAGGTATTAGATTTGCTGATGAGGAATTCAAGGATCAGAAATACAAAATGATTTTTCAGTCACATGGGTAAGGAGTGCCCCAAACTTAGGACTTAATGTTCCAAAGTCATTTTCTATAGTATGTCTTACTTCTTTGGCCAGGTATCAAAACCAGGTCCCTCTCAAGGCAGGTGAGAATTTTTTTAAATTCAGGTATAACTGATATACAATATCCTATTAGTTTCAGCTGTTCTTCATAGTGATTCAATTTTTTTATATATGATGAAATGATTCCCATATAGTTATTATAATATTATTGACTATAGTCCTTATGCTGTTCATTACATCTCCATGACTTATTTATTTTATAAATGGAAGTTTTTTTTTACTATTTAATCCCCTTCACCTATTTTTCAAATGTATTTTTATAAAGTTTTAAATTTTAACTACAATATGATTAATATACAGTGTTATATTAATCTCAGGTATAAAATACAGTGATTCAGCAGTTCTATACATATTACTCAGTGCACATCATGATTATGTACTCTTAATCCCCTTCACCTATGGTTCTATACATATATAAAATTCCATCCACATTTTCTTCAAATACACTCAAGACAACCCCCTGGTCATTTATTACTCTAAAATTCCTCTTAGTATTTCATTTGCTGCATCCCATAAATGTAGTATAATGAAAAAATTTTAATGAAAAAATAATGAAAAAATTTTAAGCCTTAAGAAGGAAATCCTGGGGTGCCTGGGTGGCTCAATTGGTAAAGCATCTATCTTTGGCTCAGGTCATATCTCGGGTCCTGGGATCCAGCCTTGGAGTAGCATGAGGCTCCCTGCCCAGCAGGGAGTTTGCTTTTCCCTCTCCCTCTGCCCCTGTTTCCTGCTTGTGCTCTCTCTCAAATAAATAAAATCTTAAAAAAAAAAAAAAAAGAAAGAAAGAAATCTTACCTTTTGGGTCAACATGGATGAATCTGGAAGACATTATGCTGAGTGAAATAAGCTTGTTACAGAAGACCAAATGTTGGATGATTCCATTTATACAAGGTATCTAAAATGGTCAGAATATAATTATGGTTGCCAGACACTGGAGAGTAAGGGAAATGGGGAATTGCTGATCAATATGTATAAAGTTATACTAGATGGGGGCACTTGGGTGGCTCAGTTAAGTGACCAACTCATGATCTCAGGGTTGTGAAATTGAGTCCTGCATTGGGCTGTGGGCTGGGTGTAGAGACTGCCTAAGATTCTCTCCTTCCCTCTTCCTCTCCCCCCTGCAACTCCTATGTGCTCTCTCTCTAAAAAAAGAAAAAACAAAACAAAACCCAAAAAACAAATACAAGAAGAAGTTATACAAGATGAATAAATTCTAGAAATTTTCTAGACAACATAGTGCTTAAAGTTAACACTATGGTATTGTGCACTTAAAATTTTTTCCAGAAGGTAGATTCATGTCATGTATTCCTACCACAGAAACAAAAAAGTAAAAGGACATAAGGAAACTTTGGAAGGTGTTAGATATGTCTATTACTTTGATTGTGGGGACAGTATCATATATATACATATGTCCAAACTCATCATATTGTATACATTAAATATATGCAGACTTTGTAAATCAATGTACCTCTCTATATATATCAATTTACATATAGATAAACATCAATCAATTTTACCTCAATAAAGTTGTTATAATGTAGTATGCTAATATATGTTAAAATATTTCTGTTATTTGTATTTTGGCAGTTTTTTTTCCATTTATAGATTTTTAATATACTTTACACATATTACATTATCTAATTTTTAAAATAACAACAACTTTATAGATGATAAAACTGACACAAAGAAGGTTGATGACTTACGTGATAAAAGCAGCCTGTGGTAGAGTAGAAGTTCATGTACCTTCAGACTACAGGGCCATCAAACTCTGAGGGCAGAAATTTCTATAAAGTAGAGAGAACTAGAAGCAAATGATGATGTAGGCCAAGATTTCTGCTTTGTAAATGTTAGGCTATTGAGATGATCAGATTCATAAACTTCATTCATGTAAGGGCACTGCGGCATAGAAAATCTTTAAAAACCTGATTTCTTTTCTTTCTTCTTCTTCTTCTTCTTCTTCTTCTTCTTCTTCTTCTTCTTCTTCTTCTTCTTCTTCTTTTTAAGAGGGAGAGAGAATGAGGATGCACATGAGTGGTGGGGGTGGTGGACAGAGGGAGAGAGAGAATCTTAAATAGGCTCCACACCCAGCACAGAGCCCAATGCAGGGTTCAGTCTCACAACTCTGAGATCATGACCTGAGCTGAAATCAAGAGTCAGACACGTAAACGACTGAACCACACAGGTGCCCCTAAAAGCCTCATTTCTTGAACATCATTCAGTTAATCTATGAAGATTATTTCTAAAGTTAAATAGGCTAATTACTGAATACTTTGACATAGATGTCTATGAAGGAAATAGTCACATTCAAAAGTGTATTTTGGGTTGGAGTATTGCTAATGCTAATTTTGCAGTTAAAATTAGTTTTGTGGGACTCCTAGGTGGCTCAGTCGGTTAAGCATCTGCCTTTGGCTCAGGTCATGATCCCAAGATGGAGGGACTGAGTCCTGCATCAGGCTCCTTGCTCAGCAGAAAGCCTGCTTCTCCCTTTGCCTGCTGCTCCCTCTGCTTGTGCTCTTTCTGATAAATAAATAACTTCTTTTTTTAATAAGTAAAATCTTAAATAAAATAAAATTAGTTTTGTTATAAAAATTATTAAAAAATTGAAAATTATACAAAAAGGTAAATAGCATATAAAAGGCAAATAGCAAATTTTTTCAAATGTCATTCAGGGGTAGAGATCACCCAAAGAATAGCAAGGGCAGAAATGGACAAACTTTGTTGGTAAAAGACCAGACAGATTGTGGTGAACACTGGGTGTTATATGTTAAGTGACGAGTCACTAAATTCTATTCCTGAAACCAATATTACACTGTATGTAAACTAACTAGAATTTAAATAAAAATTTGATTAAAAAGACCAGAGAGAAAGGCTCTGTTTCAATAAGATGTTATTTAGATGAACAGATGCGGGCTAGGTTTACCCTGTGGTCTGTATTTATTAACTCTTAATGCAAGGACATGAGCTTTTCTAACTGTTTAATATTGCTCAAATGTCCCAGTCTTTTGATAGATATGTCAACGTTTAGAAATCTGTCTGGTAGAGATTAAAATAGTATCTTCCTCGTATATTTGGTATATGCAGAATAACAAACAAACCCTCAAAATACGTTTTATTGCACTATAAGAGATTAAGCCAGGTGTGTATGTAACATAGGGTATATGCCAAATATATAACTCTATCCTACAGTTTTAATAAATCATGTAAAATAAATAACGATAGAAACACTAAATAATATGCACAATTTTAGGGTCTGATACCTTTAATTACAGATTTATTGATATCTGCTTTACTACTATGTAGGAAACAAAACAGAACATTGAATTAATCTTAATTTTCTCTACCAAAGTCAATTAAATTCTCACTGCATGCTTTGATTTTGATTAAGGAAGTTTGATATTGACTACTTTCTAAATTGTCCAAATGATGTATGTATCAGATAGAAAGAAGCTCAGAATTGAGGGCTGTTGTAGGGAATAGTGGAAAACCCTTTATAATCAAAAGTTACAAACTATTGTCTCTCTACACACACACACACACGGACACATAGAAAAATATACAAAAATCACACTAAAAATCAACATTATATTGATGATTTACTGAAATGATTTACTCCTTGTCTCTCATAATTTTAAACGTTATAAGATTATAACATAAGAATGGTATCAACTATCTATGCCATCAATAAATATCACTAAAATGCCCTTTATTTTAATTGCTAAAGAAATTAATGACTGCTTTGCATTGTATCTTATCAGCTGATATAAGGTGGCATTTAATAGCCTAAGAAATATGATTATAACTGAGTGACATTAATTTGTACCATTACATTTATTTGCAAGGCTAACAATAGTGTTGCTAAGCAACGATATAAAATACAAGAAATTAAAATATATATGCATTCTAAAAACTTTTAACAATTAGGCTGTACTAAAAATTTCGCATTAACTTTATCTGTTCTATTTTGTAATTGACAACTGTGCTTGACAACTGGAAATCACTGTAGAGGTCATTCAAATCACAGATTACCTGAACTGTTTGTTCCTAATCAGTTTTATAGGAAAAACAATAGGACAATATTTGAAACATATTCAATTGTGTTTATTTATTCATTACTCCTCTGAGTCAACATTAGTATTCTGCAGAGCTCTGGAGAAATATTGAACAGTGGTCATGGAGATATTTCAGATCTACTTTGTTCTTTAAAGATTATGCCTTTGTACACAGCTTATTTCCTGAGGGCCAAGGTGATATTGGCACAACAGCAGAAATGGAAATATTGCTGAAGTAGCACAGCAAATGATGAGGTTCTTTGGGGAGAGACTGAAAGAAAATGTTGAGCTTAATTACAGTTGATTTAGATATAACCAGTAAGGGAGATAGGGCTAGACCAAGTATTTGGTATTGATTCATGGATCATTATGAATTTTTAATGGCTTTTCCATGATACAAAATTATTATTTTAAATTTAAAAAATCATACAGGTAAGTAATTAGCCACAAAGTAATCAGACAGAAATAAAATAAATTGCTATTTTTAAATTTCTATGTAGGTAAGTATATTTGTTAAATGTTTAGAAAAAGTGCTGACAGAATCAACTCTGTTAATAAGGAATATCTGAAGCTAATTTTGAAAAATCTTGAGGATGCATGAGAAAATTGGACATAGGATGATGCTTTGACAGAGCCCAATGACCTTGGGATGTCATGTGAATAGTGCTCACCTTAGCTTGCTCATGTGAAAAAAAAAAAATAAGTTGATTATATCAGTGCTAGGTATACTTCTGCCTTTATCTCTTACCCTTTCTCTTATTTCAATAACACTGCTTAAATCAAAGATTCTTTAACTATATTATCATACATTGAGGTTTGCAATCTAGTGACTGCTGCTTTAATTAATTTTTGCAGTAAAAAGTTATACTGTGTTCTACTGGTCTGATGATACCTCAACATACTGCACTGTGCTTGCCTTTTCCTATGTATCTTACAAAAATATTTTGTTAAATAAAATAAAATTTCAACATGAAAATACATGTCTTCTCTATAGGTAATTTTCTAAAAACAAGTAAACCAACAAAACAAAACAAAAACTTAATGAAACATTTCTATCATCAATAGTTAGAGAAAACATCTGTGTGTCCAACATTCAGGATTAACAAATCTTGAGATATTTCTTTCAGATCAAAATATTTGAAAATGCAAATTTTCAGTTTATTCTATCTATGAGCTCATTTCCCATCCACTGAGATCAGCTTTTCTTAGAGACAGCTAGTATCCAAAAGTTTTTACTATATTGTATTTAACATGAACATTATTAAGGACCACTTTTATTATTTTTAAACTTAGTAAAAAGTTATTTTATGGTATAAGTCTCTAACAATGTTCTTTACTCATATTTTGGGAAAGCATAATATATGACTTCTAGTGGCTGTATAGTACATTATACTTTCCCCTGTAAATATAGCAGATTACACTTGTGTAGACATAAAACACTGTTTCACCCATTTGTTACCTACTGTTTTCATGCTATTTAGCATTGATGATATTGATGAGTAATTACTGTTTTTATAAAATATGATGTAATGAGTAACCATATATATTTACACAATTCTTTTTTTTTTTTAAGATTTTATTTTATGCATTTGAGAGTGCAGAAGCCTGAGCAAGGGCGGGGGGCGGCGGTTGGGGAGTGCAGGGGGGGAAGGACAAAGGGAGAGGAGGAAGCAGACTCCCGGAAAGCCCAAAGTCAGACTAGATCCTAGAACCCTGAGATCAAGACCTGAGCCGAAGGCAGACTCATAACCGAGGCACCCAGATGCCCCTATTTACACAATTCTTTTGTCTAATATAGAATGGTCATAAGAAAACCATTCTTCACTCTTCTAGATATTGCCAAATTGTTTTCCAAAATAGAATAATGAATACCTTCCGAATTTATGTATAAAATTTTCTATTTTCCTATAACCTAACAAATGTTTAGTATTCATTTCTCTGTCAGACATCATTAAATGTCAATAAATATGAAATTGTATTTTCTTGCTTTGAATTTGCCTGATTACTAGCGAGGCTGAGCTTTATCCATGAATGATTCATGGGGCCACTGTTCAAGCCCACCAAAAAATTCTTAAGGATGAAATATCAATATTTCCATTAAAGTCATTATTGAAAAGAAGTATAATGGATTACTTAGTTAAGTCAAAATTTTAAAGATCTCATTACTGCCAGGGGAAAATATTTAATATTGTTTAAAAATAGGTAAAACTGTTGCTATCTTACTTTCTACCCAGTAAATTCATCAAGTATAGTCAGGGCTTTCATTCCTTATAAGTTTTTATTTTAATTTTTTTTTAAAGATTTTTTGTTGTTGTTGTTTATTTGAGAGAGAGAGAGAATGCACATGAACAGGAGGAGGGGCAAGAAAGAGGGAAATGAAGACCTCACTGAGCAGGGACCCGATGTGGGACTTGATTCCAGGATTCTGGGATCATGACCTGAGCCGAAAGAAGATGCCAAGCCGACTGCGCCACCCAGGTGCCCCCAAAACATGTTTTTAAAGGGAGAGTGACCAGAAGACTTTATTTTTAGTGACTCATAGCCAAGTAGACATAGGCCTCTAACTTGGCAGAGCTTAGTACAGTATATATTTGATATTTCAAATTGTAGAAAGTTAATTTACTATTCATAAACTGATATACTGAACCAATTTGCTCATCCAACTGGAAAACAAAAATAAAATTATAATTTTGCTTTACAGCAAAAAAAAACCCTTATACATTAAATTTCTAAGAAAAATTACACACTCAGTTATTCTAACAAAAACTATATTAGAAAAATGTAAATAAATCATTATGATTTATATTGTTTTTTCAAAACAATAAAAAATAAAATCCAGAGGGCTTATAATGAAAATTTTCAGATTATTTCTGGATATTTCAAAAAGTCATAAGAACAAATTAAGAGAAAACATTTGAAACATATAGACATAAAATGATTAATATACACAATTAAAAAAGAACTACCACAAGCAAGTCAATAGAATATTAAGTAAAGGAGTCGCATAACAATTCACAAAAGAGAATATGCAAAAGGCCCTGAGCTTATGAGTAATACCAAATGTCATTGATAATTAGTAAAATGAAATAAAAACTAGAAAATTAGAAAAATCTAATGGTTTTACCCATCAAACTATAATTTTTAAAATGTTAACATATTAGACATTGTAGGGAAAACTGTATTTTTATGCAATTCAATTAATATGTAGCTGAGGACAATTTGAGACTCCTCAAACCTGTGAATATAAAAAAATGTAACCATTTCATTTCCTACAGAAAGATACTTACATTTAGACAAAGAGACATATAGCAAACCTTAACCATATCTTCCATTGTAATAAAATATTTGATATCAAGCCAATTCTATTAATAGGGGATCAGTTCAGTAACTTATGGCACATTCGATTCAATTCAAACAGCTGTTGAATATTATATAAGTACAGAAAATATAGATTTAAAGTTTTTGTACTGACCTGGAAATATATTTAAAATATGCTAACTGAATAAAGCAAATAAATGGGTAATAATCATTATTTCTGAGAAGAGGTTTGGAATTATGGATTGGGCTTGGTGAGAAAGATTTTTAAACTTTCAATCTGTAGTCTCAATTTTTAGAATAGGTTCTATTATTAATTTATGGTTTTATTGTGATACATGTGTTTATTTATTAAAATAAATTCCGAACTTCAAAAAATGTTATTTAAAATTGTTAGTGAGCAACGAGCATAAAAGTTAATATTATCTTGCAACTCTGAACTTGAATGTTACCAGATAACATTATTAAGGTTACCTTTGGGAATCAAAAATTCAAAAAAAAATTCAAACTGATAACTTTCAAATCATTAATTTTTCAACTTTTTATTTGAGATAGTTGCAGATTTATGAGCATTTGTAAGAAATAAAAAGATAGATTCTGTGTATCCTTCATCCCTAATGGTAAAGTTTGCATATTCACTTTTATATTAAGAAAATGTTTAGTGCAATTTTTTGTGTAAATATTATGGTTGTAGTTAATTTCCGGGGTGTAAATGATTTTAGACTAGAAATAAAAATAAGTAGCTTTATATTTTAGATTTTAGTAGGGACTTTCATATGCATTTAAAGATTACAGAAAGGTTTCCTACAAAACCAGTGTTCTTTTAGTCAATAGTAACCATCATTTCACTTCTGTGTTTCTATTAATAGAGAAAATATATAAAATGCGTAGGTATGCTGTAGTATGAATAATGGATGAATCCCTAGCATAAAATAATAAACTGAGGAGATAAAGAGCAAGCTAAAATAATTAAAATGTTTAGAAACTTAAAAAAAAATTGTATCTAAACCATTTTAATTTTACTAAAATTATTAGGGAATTATTCATTCCCTAGAATATGCTTCGTCATAATCTGAGAATCTTGATTTAAGTCTTTGAAATCTAGTGTTTTGAATGTTTTCAGTTTGGTTTATTTCAATGCATGCTTTGAAGGATTGTCCGGATTGGAAAGGGGAATACAGCAAAAATACAAAAACACCTTGCTCGTTGTGTTTAAATGCGTATGTGTGACCACCCAATTTTCATGGGAAAACCTTGAACATATTTAGAAATGAAGAGATGGCGGTTGAACAGAAAGGAGAAAATATCAAATTGATGGAATAGAGTCCCAGCGAATGCGGAAGGGAACGGGATTCGGATGGGAGGAGCGCCTCTCTATCAGAAACAGAAGGAAGGAGATTGTAAAGGATGTAGATGCATGGATCCCAAATATTTCACCTGAGACCGACGTTCCTCCTTCCTGACAGAAGAGTATCTGCTGCTTTCAATGCGACCGATGCAGAAAAAGAGGAATCCACCAAGAATGCTGTTTGTCTTTTTTTTTTTTTTTTCTCTCTAGAAACTTAGCTTATAAAATTTTTTAGTTCAGGTGTTTATGGATTATTATCGTAGTTGACTGCTTCTTAGCTCTTGTAATTACAATTACTTTACATCCCCACTAGTTCTCTCCTAGCAATTCCAGCATTTGAATGAAACTTGTAGTTTCACAATACAAAACGGAAGTTTCATGTTTTCATTTTTTGGGGTCTGCGTATTATACTCCTATTTGCTGCACGTGTCCCAGGTTAGGTCCTCTGAAAGCAGACGTTAGAAGGTGTTTCTTAGGACCCAACCGCTGTGACTGCATGGGGAGAGTAGGATTGGGTGGAGAAAAATGTGTAAGTGCTATACAGGCTCCACAAAGGCAAAGCCTCAGCTTTGCGTGGAGCTATGAAGCAAGAATGCTCATCCCAGGAAGAGGGCCCGACCTCCCTCTGACAGCTTCACTCAGCCACTCATTGCCAGGATATTCTGGGAAAGGCATATCTTCCACAGAGACTGTAGCTGAGGTGGAACCTGAATCAGCAGACTATACAGCTCCACAGTTCTATCTTTAAAATAGAGAGAGCATAGAGAAAGCACGTCCACATATCACAAACTGTTGGCCGACAAGGATGTTTTGTTTGTCCATTTTATGTATACTGAGTCTGCCTGGCCAATCTCTATGATTGCATTTCCTAGCTGCGCACTAAAACTGTTTTGTTTTGCTATCCCTTACATATAGTATCCTCTCCTCTGCCTCACCTCTGATCCTTCAGTTCTGCTACCAGAATCCCGCAAGGAAATTTTTTTCTTAATATTCATGAAAAGGATATATTCTAATAACCCACTGGTCATTTCAGCATCAGTTATCTGAGCAAAACTGGACAGAAAACAAAGACCAAGGCACCACCTGGGCTTATCAGATCAGATACTCTTAGGTAACTTTGAGTATGCCTGTGTTGAAAAAAAATCTCCTTGGTTTGTTTGGAATGATTAAGAAATCTCTATCCCTAGTATATATAGTGACCCCATGGAAAGAAAGAAGTTCAGAGGCTGCAGCAAGCCATGGAGAGTAGGATAGCTGATAAAATAGAGCAAGAACTTAAAAAGAGCATACAGCATGAAGAAAGAACATGTATCAGAATGAAGGCACTGTGAATAAAGTAAGCCTGATCACATCAGAAACAAGATCTGGATGTAAAACTGAACACAGTTCGCGAGGTAAGGATTTATGTCTATACTCAATTTGGTAATCTTCACAACCTCACATATATTTGGGGATCAATAAGTGTATTCTAGAATGAGTAACCTGAAAGTAGAACACATAACTAAATTCATGCAAAAGTAGAAAAAGTACTGATTACACTTGCTGGTTACTGTTCCATGTATGGGCCAGAGCCCATCTGCTGTACCAGATGCCCAGTGGTTGATTGGACAACGAGACTGTGGGAGGCAAAAGGCATCTCTTTGAAAAGGCCACCAGGAAAGAGGCCAATGCAACTGTGCCAGGACTACTCCTAACCTCCGTCAATAACCTCATGGTCATATTGAGTTCCTTAATTTAACCAGAAAGCTCTGCAAATGTGTAAAGAGATGACGGAGTTGCAATTTATAGTTTAAAATAAATGACCTTTGAATCTTTCTGATAAAAATGAATTCATGTGGTATCTGTTAGACAAACCTCTGCTATTTGGGTTGGCTCTTCCTTCCTTTAAACGCACCAGGACAGCAATATTTTCTGTAAATATTTAATTGCACAGTATTTCTTTTTTTTATTTTTGTTGTTTGTTTTGGTTTCCATTTAAAAAAAAATTTTTATTTCTTTTCAGTGTAACAGTATTCATTGTTTTTGCACCGCACCCAGTGCTCCATGTAATCCGTGCCCTAATACCCACCACCTGGTTTCCCCAACCTCCCACCCTCCCCGCCACTTCAAACCTCTCAGATTGTTTTTCAGCATCCATAGTCTCTCATGGTTTACCTCCCCTTCCAATTTCCCTCAACTCCTTTCCCCTCTCCATCTCCCCTTGTCCTCCATGCTATTTGTTTTGCTCCACAAATAAGTGAAACCATATGATAATTGACTCTCTCTGCTTGACTTATTTCACTCAGCATAATTTCTTCCAGTCCCGTCCATGTTGCTACAAAAGTTGGGTATTCATCCTTTCTGAGGGAGGCATAATACTCTATAGTGTATATGGACCACATCTTCCTTATCCATTCGTCCGTTGAAGGGCATCTTGGTTCTTTTCACAGTTTGGTGACCATGGCCATTGCTGCTATAAACATTGGGGTACAGATGGCCCTTCTTTTCACTACATCTGTATCTTTGTGGATAAAAGACCTCAACGTGAGACAGGAATCCATCAGAATCCTAAAGGAGAACACAGGCAGTAATCTTTTCGATATCAGCCACAGCAACTTCTTTCAAGATATGTCTCCAAAGGCAAAGGAAACAAAAGTGAAAATGAACTTTTGGGACTTCATCAAGATCAAAGGCTTCTGCACAGCAAAGGAAACAGTCAACAAAACAAAGAGGCAACCCACGGAATGGGAGAAGATATTTGCAAATGACAGTACAGACAAAAGGCTGATATCCAGGATCTATAAAGAACTCCTGAAACTCAACACACACAAAACAGACAATCATATAAAAAAAAATGGGCAGAAGATATGAACAGACACTTCTCCAATGAAGACATACAAATGGCTATCAGACACATGAAAAAATGTTCATCATCACTAGCCATCAGGGAGATTCAAATTAAAACCACATTGAGACACAACCTTATACCAGTTAGAATGGCCAAAATCAGCAAGACAGGAAATAACATGTGTTGGAGGGGATGTGGAGAAAGGGGAACCCTCTTCCACTGTTGGTGGGAATGCAAGTTGGTGCAGCCACTTTGGAAAACAGTGTGGAGATTTCTCAAGAAATTAAAAATAGAGCTTCCCTATGACCCTGCAATTGCACTACTGGGTATTTACCCCAAAGAATTGTACAGTATTTCTGAATTGACCCTTAATTTTCAGTGAATTTAAGGTGAGAAATCTATGTAGTATGATTTGAAGGTTTTGTTAAGCTCTAATTCTATGGATAGAATGAACTTGAAAATAATTTAACTTTCAATTTCAGTTCTAATTCTGAATTGTACCAAGAGTTTTGAAAGACAATCACACATTTGCCTTAAATTTGTACTTTATTTTCCCTCGTGTCATCATAGACTTGATGTCATAACTTCCTGTAACCAAAGTTAAATATTTTGCTTTGACAGAAAGCATGTTAATCTTCTAATCCTAAAATGTCTTATCTATATATGCAAGTTTTCTTCTCTTTCCTTCCTTTACCTCTTCCTTCCCTCAGATTCTCTCTCTCTCTCTCTCTCTCTCACACACACACACACCCATGCACAGTAATTTGGTACTATATACTAAATTTAGTGCTGGAGGGAATTCCTGTTAATATTGGGTGCATACATATCCCAGGTGCCATGTTAACTAGAAGCTTTACTTGAATCACATCAAGTCTTCCCAATAACTCCAGAGGCAGGCATTGCTGTTGTTCTTGCACAGATGAAGAAACTGAAGCCCAGAGGGTTGCAGTGATGGGCCCCAATCCACACAGCTGCAAGTGGTTGGAGTGGGATTAAACACAATGTCTTCCAGACTCTAGTGTGCATGACCAATCAGATCTTTCTGCTGCTTTCTTGCCTTTGAAATTCTGAGTAGCTTAAGAGGCAAAGAGGAAATAGGAGCAGTATTTCTGTGTAGTGATCTGGTGATATATTACATATGCCTTTTCATTGTGGAGTCTGCTCAAATCTACCTAATACCCAGCAAGACATTAGAAATGGCAACAGATGAAGTTTTCAGATGGTGTCACCTAGTCAATACAACATGGTATTTTGGGAAGAATTCACTATAACATGAGATAGGATAGGAAAAAAAACACCAAATGTGAATGAAAAATAATAAAACTATAAAAGATAACAGGGCACAGTTTATAAGGAAATAAAATGCTGGAAAACATTGGCTTTGTCTTATGTGCCTTAAACAGAGTCTGTAAACTATTTATCTCAAATATAAGAACAAGGAACTCTGGGCTCAGGCAAGGTTATTAACTTATCTTGATTTCTCATGAAAGAAAAATTAAGCAATTCCTTTAATCAAATAGTAATATATATTTTTTCAAAACTAAATGCTATTCAACAAAGGGTAGATACTTTTTTTAGTATTCTAAATTTAGTCAGCCAAATTTTTCTTGAGACAGCTTTCATTAAATCTTTATCAATGAGAGATACATATCTTAATCATAAAGCTCTATTTCAGGATAGGGTTGAGGGAAGAATAAAAACAATAGGTGTCAAATAGATGTAGGTCTGAATGCACACTATATTACTAAATAGACACTTAACCTTTGACAATAAGCTAAACTTATGTGTCAGTTTCTTTATCTATAAAATGGGAATAACAGCTGACAGTCTCACTGGGGATTGGAGAGAATTAAATGAGATAATGTCTAAGAGAGCTTACATGTCATTGATACCATTTATTGGCATATATAAATGGTATATGTCATTTATAGGGTTTATTATGAATTACAGACTCCAGTTTTGGATTTAGTTATCCTACTTAGAAATAGATCTAATTCTAAGTCACATTCCCAGATTTCTGCCAATATAAAGGCACAAAAGTTTCAGTGTTTTTGGTGTGGAAGCCATGTCTTCCCAAGTCAGACTTCATAATTCCTGAACCATACTGAGATATTACTCTCGTTTTAGACGGTAGTAAGAAGGTCTTGAGAATAAGCATCTATTCGCAAAACGCCAGGTGAGGTTATTACAAGGCCTTCAAGCAAGGGAAGGCTGGTCTTCTCTTGCACTGTCAGGGTGACTCAGGCTTGAAGATTTTTCTGTATCTAATCCAATGAACCCTGTTCAATTATGAGGATCCCACTCTCTTCCCAGTTTGTCCTAACCTTTACAAGAGAGAATTGATGAGGCTGCAAATTTAACTTGTTATAATTTTGCAACCCACTCAATTAAAGTTTGTGTCTGATTTTAATTAAGACCAGGCCTGTGGCTACAGAGAATAAGGGCTTATTTTAGGACTGTCATAGAATTTCTACAGTTATCTGACTCGAGCTGAGAATTTAAAGAGCTGAGCTTGTTGTTTTTTTCTTTCTGTTAAGTGTTCAAGTGCACTCCTTGGGGTCATCATGACTGCAGAAAAGTTGCGTGAAGCAGTTAGTCCCGCAAGGAAGTTAGCTTCTTCGCCTTAAAACACAGGTGATAATGTGATTAATCATGATGTCACTATATGATGTGGATTAGTCACATCCCATTTCCAATTTTTAAGGAGCTCAGTACTATGTTTCTGACTAAAGACAAGACCAAACTGATTCCAAATGCCCGTCTTTGAGTGGCTCCCTTTTGAGTTTCCACTCCCGCTACTAATGACTCAATCAGCCAGCAAGGAGGTAGACATGACATCAGTTTTTTTTTTTTTTTTTTTACAGAAAGAATTTGACAGAAAGAATTGTTAATTAGAGATTGAAAGGCGGAAAAAAGCAAAACGGCACGTTGATGTGTCATAGAAGTCAGCAACTACAAGCAGCAGCTGGTAACCTGCGGGATTAGCAGAGGAAAGAGTTTGAAATTATTAGAAGCATGAGTGAGGGGCCCTTCGGGGCTGAAATCCCACTTCCTAGGAAGGGATGCTGGCATGGGGATGTTATGAATCTGATTCCATGAGTAGGAAACTATCTGCCTCTTTCAGAACGAAGGCACATTTCCGACATAACAATAACAGGAACAGGAAGGGAAAGGAGGGCTTAACATGAAACAGGAAGGAGTATGTATCTTTTTTTAAAATTCTTTCGGTCTCTTTTGTGTCTCTCTCTGAACATACCTTCTTGGCAGAATCTAATAAAAGACCAGCTGGCAAGCAGAAATGTGGTCTGCAGTGTCCCAGCCACAGCATCATAGAGCAGAGGATGGGTTTGGGTCTAGGAATGATAATGACTTCCAGAGGGAGATGGCTTGCAGCACAAAAAACGAGATTCATGTATTTTATATATAAGAAGAAATGAATACACTTTTCAATTATAATCCCTTAAATTAATTTTATAATTTATAAATTTGGGGGCATTGAGTTATAAAATAAAAATTACTACACATAAAATAGGTCATTTATTCAATAACATAGGAAATTAAATATGGAGAGCTTCAATGTGGTAGCAAGTAATAATATGCATCTGTCTTTATAAAGCAATGTGAGTACAGCATATAATATTTTAAGAACAATATTCTTATACAAAATATAGATGAATCAAGAATGCATAATCAATTTTCTTGTATCCACCCCCCCCCACTTAATATATTAATTCTACATGGATTTTTTTTTCAAATCATCCAAAAATACTTGATTTTCCTTTTGTCAGGGAGGAAAAGTCATATAATATTTTCTTTGGCTTTTTGCTTCAAGTATAATCTCTACCTTACTTATAAGGTAATAGATGATTCAGTCTCACCATACGAGTTTTTCTCTCAGCATTATCTCCCTTCCAGTAGAATAGAAGCAAGCATAGACTCATTATTCCAACTGTCCTTGTTTCTGTTAGTTTTTCTTTGTTTTTTGTTTTTTTTTTTAACATTACTGATGCATAGAATCCCCATTCCTCTACTACTCCTACTCAGATATTACTTACTTTTCAGGGCCCAGACTAGTTTTTGGCTTCCCGAGTATACAAATACTTTTCATTTATAGATAGTCATATAAAGAGTCAAAGTTTATGTGTTATGTTTGGCAATATTTTCACAAGCATAATGCAATGAAAAAACCCCTTAAGCTCTCATTTCTTATGCTTCTCCAATATTTTAAGTATGTAGAAGAATAAGTAACTTGCTAAGTATTTAGTGTCAATCTACATACTAATGATTGTAATTGAAGAAATTTCACTTTATTACTATAATTTTCACTTTAATTCTGGAAAATGGCATTTTGGTTTTTATTTGGCAAATAAAATCTGAATTCTTAATGAGATACATGTGGAAGTTCATCATAGCTTTATTCCCCCATGGCCATATTTAATGCAAAATTACAAGTGCTAAAAAGTCATTTACAGAGTTTTAGTTAGGGAACAGGAATAAACTGACAGACATTTAGCCACACAGAAAGAATACATTATTATTGGCTGCATTTCAAATAATGGCAAGGTTATGCTACTGTTAATAGACATTCTTCACCCGTCTGTAAAAATTGCTTTATGCTTTTGGGTGTTATTAATAAACAAATATTTTACCTTTAACAATACCAATATTTAAAATACATCATCTTGTGCTTAATTTTGCCATTATTCTTAAATGAATGTAATTTTACATGTACAATCATTATTTCTTTATTATCTGTCTGACTTTACCATAAAATAATATTTGAAAAAATTCAGATAGAAATACTGAATCATTTATACATACCCACTTATGGGATTTTTTAAAAATGCATTTATTTATTTGAGAGAGAGCGAGTGAGCACATGCACAGGGGAGGGGCAGAGGGAGAGAGGTTTTTTTTAAAAGATTTTTAATTTATTTTTTGGAAAGAGAAAGAGAGAGTGAGAGAGAGTGAGCACAAGTGGGGGAGGGGCAGAGGGAGAAGCAGACCCCACACTGAGCAGGGAGCCTGACTCAGGGGTCTATCCCAGGACCCTGAGATCATGACCTGAGCCGAAGGCAGACGCTTAACTGACTTAGCCACTCAGGCACCCTAAGGAGAGAGAGTCTTAAACAGACTCTGTACTAAGTATAGAGCCTGACATGGGGGTTTGATCTCAGGACCCTGAGATCACCAACTGAGCTGAAACCAAGAGTTGGACACTCAACTGAGTGCACCACCCAGGTGCCCCAGATTTTTTTTTTTCTTGACCAATTCTACATAGTACAATCAAGAGACTAATGGTTTCCTCTTTAAAAACAAGCAAAAACTCACAAAAAGTCCCTGTGTTTTAAGGCAAATAAATTATAAAATAAAAATGTCAAGCTTTAAGAGATAATACTTTCTATAAATTAATATAGTACAATAATAAAGAGTATAAAAATAAAAAACAAAATCTTTTAAAAAAGAACTTATTATTTGTGTTTCATTTTTGTTTCCAGAGTACAAAATTTCTTTGTGAAGATTCATGTTTCTGTCTGAATTTATATTCCTTCTGCCTAAAGAACTTTCTTTAACATTTCTTAGATTGTGCCTGAGCTGGCAATGAATTTTCTAAGCCTTTGTTGGAAAAAGTTTTTTTATTTTTAATTTTATTTATTTGACAGAGATCAAAATTATGCAGAGAGTCAGGCAGAGAGAGAGGAGGGAAGCAGGCTCCCCTCTGAGCAGAGAGCCAGATGCGGGGCTCAATCCCAGCACCCTAGAATCACGAGACCTGAGTGGAAGTCAGAGGCTTTAACCCACTGAGCCACCCAGGCGCCCCTATGGGAAAAAGTTTTTATGTCACCTTCATTTTGTAAAGATATTTTCACTGGGTGAAAAAGTCTGGGTTAACGTTTGGTTTTTTGCTTGTTTGTTTTTGTTTTTTTAAGTTGAGTACTTTAAAGAACTTATTCCACTGACTTGTGATTTGCATAGTTTTAAAACAAGTCTACTAAAATTCTTATCAGCAGTCATTCTTTATGTATTGTGTTTCCCCCCCTCTTTGGCTGCCTTCAAAATTTTCTTACTTTTGGTTTCAGCAATTTGAAAAGAGGACATGGCTGTACAAGTATGTGTATGCACTTAGTATTTATCTTAGGATCTTTAAGCTTCTTGGATATATGGTTTAATATCTTTCACTATTTTTTGAAGATTTGAGCCTTTAATTTTTTTATTTTTCCCAACTGCTCTGTCCTATTCTTTTTCTCTTGTCCTTCTGGGACTCCAATTAAATGTTTTTTAGACAGTTTGATGCTATTTATTTTATAACTCTTGGATACTCTATTTTTTCGCTGCTCCCCCACTTTCCCTGTATGTTTCATTTTGGATATTTCTACTGATCTACATCAAGTTAATTATTTTCTTAGCTTCTTAGGGATTCCATCTCCTTACTGAAGTTCCATATGTTTTTATCCATTTGTCTACTATTTCTTTAGACCTTTTAACATAAAAACCATCATTTGTTTAAAATCCCTGACTGATAGTTTTAACACTTGGATTATCTCCATTTCTGGGTCTGTTGATTTCTTATTCTTTGACCAAGTTGGATATTTTTCATACTTACCTGTCTCATAACTTTTTATCGATTGCCAGTCATTCAATGTAGAATAGTAGAGAATAAGGTAAATAATACTTGTTCTTTCAAATGAGCCTGACTTTTTCTCTGTCTGGCTATTAGTTGGTGAGTAGTTGAGTCACTCTTGTTAGGAGTAGTGGTGAATTTGGGTTTTGCTTTTGACTATGGTAACATTGGTGTACCAAATGCCTTAACTTCTTCCAGCAGTGGTCTACCACTGCCTTGTGATTATTAGTAGAGAGATTAAGGATCAGGAAAGTTTTTCTGTGTTAATGTTCCATTAGGAGCTATCAACCATTATGGAATTCTTGTACAAAACAAAAGCTATCTGTCCACCCTCCTGGTGGTAGAATGATATTCCTTCTCACTTGATGCTTGCTGAGGCTTGTGGTGAGGGGCAGTGTATTTTCCTGGTCCAGCTTCTTATTAGATAGGCATTGTGATTAAAATGTGGAGTGAGGCTCCCTCATCTTTCCAACCCATTTTTACTATTGCAACCAAAGTTCACTTTATATCTATGGTGGACCCTGTGTCAGACAAAGATTTCTCCCCCCTCTCCAGTGGTAGACCTTGGTTATATTGGTATGAATTCCTAGCCTGCTTCTCCCTGAGATAGGTTTTCTTTTCTAACCAATATACTGGTAATAATGCACATTTTTATTGTATCATAAGTGTGACACTGTTTCCTGCCCATCCCCCAGAAGTAATCTTATCAGATTCTGTACAAAAAAAGGCTCCAGGTAGTACTGTGAAGTTTTGTGCCTTTCCCACAGTGGCAGTTCCCTCCCTCTTGCATCCTTGTCTAACCACAGGGGCTTTCCTCTGATCATTTACTCTGCCTCCGGTCTGTTTTGAGGGTAGCTAATAGAGGTCACCAGAAATGGACTTGCAAGTGAGTGTGAAATCCTTTTTGTTCTGGGTCTCTCGGGGATTCTAAACTGCCAGTTAGCTCACACTTGTCCTTTATCAATTAATCAAAATTTCAGGTTTTTTTTTTTTCTTATCCACTTGTATGGCATCTAGTCTCTCTGTATCCACAGAGATATCTTAGATATCTCTTCTTGAAGGATTTTGTTTCTCCTTGAATTTCAAGGTACTTTATTGCCCTGGGACCTCAGCTCTTTAATGAATTCATGGAAAATTATGATTTTGTACCTTATCTACATATTTCTCATTATAGTTTATCCAACTGTTGCTCTTTCCAGATTTATACAGCCCAGTGCTTTCAGTGCTTTAAGTTTAAAGAATATTGACTTGCTACTGATTAAGATTACTCAAGATAGTTATAATCAGGTTATATACTGGTATCAAAGAATATGCTAAGCGCTGCTATATAACCTTAAGATATAATACAATTAGCCTTCCCTTTCATAATTTGAATATAGTTTATCTATATCTACATCTTATGTAAAAATAAAATTACATTGTACTTGTAAATTCCCTTTTTTAATAAGTCTTTTAATAGCTCCTTAAATTGTATTGAATTTAGTTATAGCTATAAAAGTGGTTACCAAGACATTCAGCGGTAGTGAATAATTTTGGATAGAGAGGAGGCAGACAATTTCTGTTCTTTTCCTCCCACCTTTTCCTACTCCTCAATGCACATCCTTTCAAGCAGCTAGCTTCTCTAGCTAGCAGAGTATAATTGGAGAAAGAACAAAGGCAGTGCCAGGGTGAATACAATTCCTGTTAGCTCCATTCCTCCATGCCAAGTTTGGCATGAGATTCCCTCCCAGTGACCCATAGCCAGGGTACACATTGCCTCGTTTTCATGGGCATCCGTATGACCATCCCATATAATGTTCTGCCTCTCCAAGGAGTTCCTCTCAAGCAGGCTCCAATCTCCATGATTGTTGTAGAAACTCTATCAGTTCTCAGAAACTTCACTGCCTTCCGGGTGTGTGGCTGAAGCCATCTTCAGTTTCATTATAAGACACATTCCTATTTTTTTCTTGGCACATCAAACATAATATTACCCAGGATCTTAACAGAGAGGTGCCTCACTAGTCAGAGTCATCCTTTTGCATAAGAATAGGCAAAATGCTGTGGATTATCCCTATGTATAAGAAGTCTAGACTTCAAGGATCATAAAGCCTTGATGATTTCCCAGGATTAAGATGGAAAGAGGGGAAGAGCCAATTTTTCATTTTTTTGTGTAATTGGATCTTGGAAAAAATATATCTTTTATGCTGTCTGTAGGTAAATTTATATCTAATATTCTGAGATGAAGTGGGTGGGGGTGGGAATCAAGAACATGTTCAAGTCTATGTTGAACTCAATGGTTAACCTAGAGATAAAACTCTGTTTTTTTCCTTTTAAATATTTCCTAATAGATGGGTTTGCATAATGGGCCTCAGGCAAGAAATGTTGTAAGGTTCAAGAGTTGGTTGTATTTCAATTGCTACTTCATGTCAGCCTAGTGACTTTATAATTTATTTGTTTGTAAGTTAGAAAATTTCATTTCCAAAAGGAATATATTGGATTCATCCTCAAAATTATCTTTTTGCAGAAATATATGAGTTCAGCCCTATGTCACTTATAAAGATTAATGCTTTTCTACAAACTGACAATCAATATTTCTATCATTTTCCTCTAAGTCTATCTCTAGGGGCAAATCACAAGTAAGTAAATGTCAAAATTATCTTCCACAAACAGAAACAACTATTCTGAAAATAACATTGTGAATACTTATAATGTTTTTATAAGTAAACTTCCTCAATTTTAGCAGGAGAAAATATGAAAAAGAAATCAAGTGTGTACAGATTAGAAACAAAACAACAGGTTTTTCTTTCCTATCATACTTGACACAAATAGAATACATGAGCAGACATTTAAATGGCTATTTGAGAAGCTTTGACAAAGATCTTTGTGATAAGAAAAGTGGTAAAAGGAGATAACATACATTGCATATTATAATGAGAAGACTTCTCATCTTAGGTGACTGGCTTATACAAAGGTCTTGGGTTGAATGAAGCATAAGCAAGCTAGTCTGTATCAATCAGATAAGAAGTCCAGCGTTAGATATTTAGGGAGTAGGCTGAAAATTCTTTTTTATTTTCCTGAAAAGTTTAAAAAGGCATTACACATGTATTTTAATGAGATATTATTTACATATCAGACAATGGAGATGTTCAAAATTTGGAGGTTCTATTTCTCCTAGGTTACTAACCAATAAAATGATAGATTGGATTGTATTATTTTGCCATTCTTAATTTTGGAATCATAAGATTCTATAAATGACACATAAAACAAAGGTACCTGAAAATGCTTGAAATAAACTACTTCAAGTCTATAAATGTAAGTCTTCTCTTAATCTTTATATATATATATATTTTTTTTTTTTTTGCAATTTTCTCAATATAGAGATGCATTATGACATGACTAAGGACAATCCAGAATTATCTGAAGTGTGCAAGAGGGTTGTGAGGATGTTGTGAAGGACTTAGTATTTTTCCTTAGGTATATTTGTATAAATATACAGATATACATCTTGAAACATATATATATATATATATATATATATATATATATATCTGTGTGTATTTACATTTATCATGAATTCTAACATAATTATAACATTATAACATTTCAAAATATTATGGCAAATATTCTTCAGTATATCATATCTTGAATAGCACTAAATTCATAGGTCTGTAACACCTCGCAATGATACCATAAATTTATCTTAAGTAGGAATGGAGACAAAAATATAAGAGAAAAAGATGAGGATTATAGATTAATTATTATTTTTTTTTTACATACTAGAAGACTTACCCATTTAGTTTTAAGTGGTTCAAATAGGCCAAATTTTTCCTTAATAATACACTATCAGATGCAAATTTCTGAAGCCTACAATTGGGTACAGGTAAACACTTCTTTGAAAAATGTCATAATAACCCAAAAAGTACATTTCGGAGGACAATTCATGTTTATCCATCATAAAGGCTAGTCTGCCATAGGAATAGTGCTTCTAAGGAGACCAGATAACTAACCTCAATGAAACTAAAAAAGTTAAAGACCCTGCCCGTGTACATTTTGTTTGTGTAAAATTATAACATCTACTGGGTAATTTTAATATCCAGTGGATAATTTTTAAAATACAATGGGGGATTTTTAAGTCATTTCCAGAGGGAGACTCGATATATACTTTCAACTATTTAAATAAAGTATGGACAATTTTGCTTAATTCTGTCTTTGAGAATAATTTGGCAAATAGATTCATTTAAAGACAGGCTTTTACTTATTTTTTAAATATGTTGTAAGGGCTTAAAAGACCAGCAGATCTCCTTCATAAGTGTATCTGTGTCTGTATTTCTCTCAGAATTTCCTAATCTTATACATTTTAATGCATTGCATTTAACCCAAAGTGCTATGTATTTATATAAGAACAGGACAGACATACTCATTTGTATGCATATCATCATAATTGAGTCACAGGCGTGGAACTTAGTAAAAACAAACAAAACATAATGAGACAACTAACCATATGACAGAAGAAAGGCAGTAAAGGACAGCAGCTGGAAGAGTCCGAGCTTTAAATTGTTCCAGTTTAATTCGCGCTCTGCCACTTCCTAGTTGTAATTTTGGACAAGTTAGTTATCTTCTCTGTGCCTCCAATTTTTGTGTAAAATGTGAAAATAATTGTACCTGTGTTATGGTGCCAGAAAAGAATACAAGTCAAGTGTTTTGAACAGGCTAACATGGTTAACACTAAATGTTTACAATTGCTATTATGATCTTCTGAACCCATTAAAATTTAATCCTGCCTGTGGAAGCATAGTCTCTTTAGCTATTGGGATTAAAATAAAATTTTTATAGAGTTTTATAGAAAGCATTGTGGTAAGAGAATTATTCCCTTACATACTGGAAAAATTACTTTGAAGCCTGTCTATTTTGCTATAATTTGTGTGTACAGGGACTGAATATATTAATTGTTGTTATATATCTCTTGGCTGGTAAAGTCTCAGCTTAATTAATGTTGCATTACTAAGGTTCACTGAGTTTTCCCTTTTGCCCTTAGGAAATGAATAAAGATGTTTATCCAAATAGCTCTTCTCAAAAGCAAAAGGGAAAGAAGAAAAAGAAAAAGATGAAACGTTGTGTGTGTTCCCCAGCCAGAAGGCTCCCAGAGAGAACCATGGCCTGGAGTGGCCCCTGGAGGCTGATTGCAAAGCTGCCTTGAAGCAGGGACTTTCAGTGCACTCAGCGTTGTGGTTAGGCAGTGGAAAGCAGAGGCTGCTCTGTGTCTAGCTCCTCCTATTTACTTCAAACTTATGATGTCCAGAGGACTGTTATTATATTAGTTTGGGCCCAGAGGGATCTGATTCTTTTCTTTCATTATTCATAAGTAAAAGCCTTGAGCTACAGTTTAAAGATTTTCATTTATCACTCATAAAATGATGCTTATGTAAATGATGTATTAGACATATATAATCAACATCTACCTGTACAAATGTTGTGAATATATATATATTTTTTAATTTTTTATTTTTTATAAACATATATTTTTATCCCCAGGGGTACAGGTCTGTGAATCACCAGGTTTACACACTTCACAGCACTCACCAAAGCACATACCCTCCCCAATGTCCATAATTCCACCCCCTTCTCCCAACCCCCCTCCCCCCAGCGACCCTCAGTTTGTTTTGTGAGATTAAGAGTCACTTATGGTTTGTCTCCCTCCCGGGTGAATATATTTTAATGCTTAGTGTGAACATGTTGGAAAATACATCTTAAAGTACATTCTGTTGTTTTAAAATCATTCCTTAGCTATTTTTAAAAAATGAATCTTCCTGCCCCTCTCCT
The DNA here is from genome assembly GCF_964662115.1 of Mustela nivalis. NCBI lineage: Eukaryota > Metazoa > Chordata > Mammalia > Carnivora > Mustelidae > Mustela > Mustela nivalis. The sequence continues at coordinate 30,522,151 of NC_139031.1, read as the reverse complement.
TTTCCATATTGAGTACCACCCATAATTTGGAGAGAAGAAACATGAAGTATTATATTTTTATATAAATATGATATATTTTAATTGGAAAAAACCCCCAACCAAACAAAAGAAATTGCCACATTTCAAAAATAAAAGTAAGTTTATTGGAGTTTTTAGAAAGTTCCGGTGAGTTAAATTTTCCATTGGAGAAGATAAAATGAAAATCTGACCTATGTACCTACCCCCTATTGTATCTTCACTCTGACATTTCGCTATTTATATTGCTTTTGCAATTGGAAATATTGAGCAAACATTGCTGACATTGCAGAGTTTGTCTGTGTCTGACATTCATTAGGGCACCCCAACTCGGTCTCCTTTGCTTCAATAATGAAGTTTGCTGCGTTCAGTTGAAACAGCTTGACTGGTTTACAGAAGAGACATTGATGTTCGAAACAAGTTATATATGTAGCCTGGAAAATGTTATAGGAAATTGCTCTGGACCAGCTGGGAATATACCAGTTTAAACTACTAGGATTAAAAACGCCATTTCTTTTATTAAAACATGGAGATTGGAATTGATGAGACTATTCTCAGCCAGAAGAAGCAAAGAAGAAAAAGGTGAAGGAAAAAAGCAAGAGGGAAAAAAGGTAACAGTAACAATTATTGAATTTACCATTACCAACATGAAAAAAAATTCTTATCAAGTATAAATCAGTGTTAATCACAGTGTAAGAACTGCCTCCTCCACACAAAACACACTCAGTTACCCTGCTTTTCAATGATATCTTTCCTCTTCTGAATTCCTCTAGAGCAATGGTTCTCAAAATGTAGCCCTCAATTGGCGACATTAGCATCATCTGTGAAATTTTTAGAAATGAAAATTCTTAGACTTTATCTTACACTTAGTCAGACACCCTGAATGGGCCCCATAATCTGTGTTCTAACAAATCCCTGATTCTACTGCATACTCAAGTTTGAGGACCACTCCTATAAGACAACACATGTATATTAATAAACAAAACACATAATTAAATGTGTGTGTTTTCTTCCTTTTTTAAAAAGCTAACACATTCAGTTTACATCCATATCCGGAAAAAAACTTCTTCAAGACAAGGGTGTACATACCATATATATAAAACACAACTTTTGGTCACATCTACAAATTCTATAAAGCATTGTTTTTATGGTGGAAAGACATTTTTATGCACATTTTTGGTCACAATTTTTAATGTTCTTTACTCAGTTCATAAAATTTGGTTGCCCAAATCTGAGAGCCCTTTAAGTCTAACATTTCTTAAGAATAATAATGATAAACAAAACAATATTGTTATAGGATAAGTTTTTGCTTTCAAATTTATGCTTAAACAAATAAAGCTTCAGTGTAACAATTTAAATATTTGAATGATATGATCAATCAATTCTTCTTGACCTGCAGAATATTCAGAAGGGTAACATTTCCTCATACCAGTTTCATGCCATCATCTTTATTTTATAGACTCCATTTCAACTAGAAGGGAAAACTAGTTTTCCTGAAAAAGTATACCCATGATCTTTTTATTCTCTAATTGTATATGTTGCTCTCATCCCACCCACAATCACAAAGAGTAAGGCAGTCAAATCCAATAAAGATATTTCTTTTTGTGGCCAAAAGGCTTTATTTTGATGGCTTCAGGGCCTAGGGTAAGGAAGTTTTTATGTATTAAGTGACTATACTGTCAAGTATTTTTTCCATGGCAGTTTCATATATTAATTTGGACTTCTTATGAGGGTTTATTTGTCCATCCATTTTTTTTTTCTGATCCTAACTTGATGTCTCCTTATATTTTATTTTTGAAGCATTTTATGTAGTTTTTACCTTCATCCTCACCTTACATGTATTGTGACTTTTAAAACATAACCTATCAATCAACCATGTCTTACTACAGGAGCTACCATATTCTGTGATGATGTCCCGTCCTTATTTTAATTTGCACTCCTCAAGATATCATTCAGATACTTCCTGTCCCAAACTAGATAAACAATGGTAGAAAAGGATAATAAATATTTTTACTGCAATTAACAATATGTTTTGTTGTTATACCGTTTTGTGTTTTAAATTCCCCAAGAGGTTGTATATTCATAATGAGTTCCTCCATTTAATATTAAAATTGATATTCTATAAACTTCCATCTATTCTTTTTTTAAAATTGTGGCACCTGGGTGGCACAGCTGGTTGAGTGTTCAACTCTTGGTTTCAGCTCAGGTCTTGATATCAGGGCTGTGAGATCCAGTCCTGCTTACCACTCTGCATTCAGTGTGGATTCTGCTTAAAGCCTCCCTCTCCTTCTGCCCCTCACCTCCACATTCTCTTTCTCTCTCTTTCTCTCCTAAATAAATAAATAAATAAATAGTGCTTGGCTTCATATTTGCAGCCCATTGGAAGTTCCCCAATTCTTTGAAAAATGCTTATTACTTACTTAGAATATATCCCTTCACAGAATTAGATTTTATATTTTTATAACCATTTCACATTTTTAAAAAGATGTGTGACCTTGTGACAAAATGTTTCCAAAATACCAAAATACCAAACAAGTAGTTACCAATGTTGTAGAGTATCTCACCTAAATTCTGTGTGTGTGTATGTGTGTGTGTGTGTGTGTGTGACTTTTTGTACATTTGTATAAATTTGTATAATTTGTTTAATTGTAAATTTGTTGTAAATATGTACAAGAGTTATAGGGAAATATTAATATTTAGTAGTTTTTCTCTTATACTTATCACTGAATTCTAAACAAGGATTAGTGAGCAATATAGCTTTTACTAGATTAGAGAAACATTATGTATTTATTAAAAGAGCTTTCTTCTTTCAGCAGTAGTGGGCTTACACTATCAACTTTGTGATCCTGAATACATGAAAAGAACTCCCAGTGTATTATGGGATCAAGGGGATAATTTTAGGCATGGTTTATTTATGATTTAAAGTTTCAGAAAAAAACCTTATTTCTGTAACAGAAATACAGAATGCTATCGTTAAGTAAAACAAAGCAATGTTCTTTGTTGTGTTGATCTGGCTTTAAATATTTCAAAATTTACTTTAAAGAAAAAAATTTGAGAGAAGTATAGAATCACATGCATTTTAAGAAAGTAGAGATTCCCATATACTCTTAGGCCAGTTTTTCCCAATGGTAATATCCCACATAACCACAGTACAATATATTAATAAGGAAACTGACTCTAATACATAGTTTCAACCTTATTCAGATTTATAAGTTTTATATGAGCTTGTGCATATAGGTGTGTTCATGTGCACATATATAGTTATGTGCAAATTTATAAGTTTAAGCTCATGTAACCACCAACACAGTCAAGATACAAAGTTTCATCACTAAGATTACTCTTGCCATGCATATATAACCTCAGCCACCTCCTGTCTTTCCACACCTCCCTAACCACAGACAACTGTTAATCTGTCCTCTATTTCTAGAATTTTATTTCAAAACAGTTGTAAAAATGGAACACTACATTGTGTAATCTTTTGATACTGGCTTTTTTTTTTTTCTCAGCATAATTTCCTGAGATCTATCCAGGTTGTTAAATGTACAAATAGTTTGTTTCTGCATCATTTATTTAATCATGCACACTTTGAAAGGCATTGGGTTGTTTCTAGTTTGGAATTTATTACAAATAAAGTTGTTGTAAACATCTACACATGGGGTTTTGTGTGAATGTAAGTTTTCATTTTGCTGGGATAGATGGAACTTTTTAGTAATGCAATTGTTGGGTCAAATGTTAAGGCCATGTTTAGTATTGTAGGAAAGCATCACAAGGAAAGAACAACCTACAAAAACTTAATTCCAAATAACTGTTGACGATTTTATTAGTAAAAAAAATAACAAGATATAATTATGTTTCCTCTGATTGATTAACATGGTGAAAAAATATTAAGAAAATGTTTTAATTATTTATTCCAGTTTTCTTTTGAGCTCTTGTAATATGAGTACTTAAGCAATGAATCTCCCACTAGTGTTGGGAAGTATGATTAAAAATAAAATCTCTTCCCAACTCAGAAAATCTTTCTATGAAGTTAGAAGAAAAGAAAGCAATTTTTTATTAAATAAGCATTAATCCAGAATGTGATGTGATGAGCATCACGGGTAATCCTCTAAAGACAGTGCATATATATTCTCTGTGTGTGTGTGTGTGTATGATCATATATATATATATATATATATCTCCAAAGATACAACCATCACATATATGTTCTCAGGATGAACAATCATCACCCCTCAAGTAAAAGGACTTGATAGCACCATTTGTCACATGTAGATCATCCTAAATTCACCTGGTAATTGGAGGTAACCATCTGTGTTAGTTAATTAGCTTATCTAAAGGAAAAATAAATTTCTTCTATCTTTATAATGGAAGTTAGTTTTGCAACAAAACATCAGAGAAATTTAGGCTCTTCTCCCACAGACACTGGGATACAGGGTCTCTTCCTTCTTTAATGATTACATTTCAGAGAGATGGTTCCCAGGTTCTTGAGAAAGGCAGTCCTGAGTTGTAAAGCTGTAAAGAGGTTTATTTAGGCTTTAAAAAGATAAACATGCTTTTCAAAGTAACAAAGACCTTATAATTACATGTATTCCAAAGTAAAAGCTCTAGGAAAAGGGAGGGGGCATAGAGTCTCTTCCTTTATTTTCAAAGGGGGAAAATTAAGCCTTTTATTTTAAATTCATATTTATCCCTAAGGGGCACATTTTAGCTAGATCTCACAGGTTCTAATATACACTTGTTTTAGTATCACTGCTTTCTGAATTCTCAATTTCAGTTTTATTTTCCCTTTAACCCAACTGTTATTTCAGAATAAGTTTGATTTTTCACTAATATTATAATCTATATAAATGAAATTCAATCTATTTATTAGTATTACAGATGTATCTAGTTATAAAATTGTTTTCCTATATAGTGCCAAGTTTTTTGTTTTTGTAATATTTCTTTGTTTTCTTTTTTATATTGCACATTTGATCTAGACTTTCATTTTACTTTTCTCAGTCTCTTAATCTAGATTTATAGTATATAAAAATTCTTTCAAGATTTATTATAATTTATCTTTAGTTTTAAATTTAAGGTTTAATGCTTATAACCATGGAAATGTCATCCACAATTATATTTATTGTGCAGTGCTTTTTCTTAATTTTCATTTTTTAAATGATGAGCTAAATTCTTACAGGTTGACAACATTTGGTTCCTCTATAATGTGATTAAAAAGTTTAGGTAATACTCAAAAAAATCATCAGTCTATAGAGTCCTTCACAGTGCTCTGCCTTTAACATTGTTAGGAGGAAGACTGAAGTGGGCATTTTGTCACACTTATACTTACTTGTTTTTCCTGAATCATAAATTAATGTTAAAACACAAATAATTCCTGGGCATCTTCTTTAATCTTATAAGAAGAAATAATCTCTCACCCAGTCTAAACAAATCTTTCTGTGTTTACTACTCCTTCTTGTGATTTCAACTTTTCTTTTTCTTTTTCTTTAAGACAGCAATACTTTCAAGTTTTTAAACTGGGCTCCTCCAAAGCAGGTGCGTGAGTGTGTATGTGTGTGTGTTTTTCCAATCAAACTCTTTGAAAGGGTAATTTCTCTCCAATTTTTTCATTTGTCCACAATATCTTTCTTAATCTGGCCTCTAACCCACTACTCCATTGGAATCAATATTCCTTTAATAACCTTTAAAATTCTGGATCTAATAATCTTTAATAACCTTTATCAATATCTCCTGCATTCTTAACTCTTCCCCTGTTAATGTTAGTGTCCTAACTCCTTTTCCTCCAGTCACCCTTTCACTGTTTTAATTTTCTTCCAAAGTTTATTTTCATACCACACATGTTGTCATAATTATCCTTTTACATAACATTGGTGGGATATGGTAACAAATTAGTAAAATTATTCATGAAAGATGTTTAAACTCTTTTAATATTAACTCATGATAGATATGAGCTTAGGTTACAAAAGAGTAATACATAAAGATAATGACATAAAATATAATGAAAAGTGGAAATAGCTTTACATCAGCATGGGAATGGATAAGTAAAAATTGTATATGCATATGAAGGAACAATATAATATAATTGATTAATGAACTTAAACTATATCTGTTAACATAGAAACATCTCAGATATCTATGATTAAATATAAAAAGCTGGTCATACAAAAGACCTTCAGTATTCTAAATTTATACAAATTAAAAACATAAATAGTATCATGGTTTTAAACATATAGAAACTGGTAGAGGGTAGATAAATACCAGCTTCATAGTAGTGGTTACTTCTAGGGGGAGTGGAATGACTATGAGTGATAAAAAAGAAATTTCAGTTTTATTAACTATTATTGTTTCATATGAGTTAAAAATATCTTAAACAATATAAGAAAATATTAATATTCGGTAATCCTAGTTAAAAACCTAGTTAAAATATTGCATAGATGAATGTTACATTAGTCACTGTATTTATTGATAATTTAAAACTTCTTCCACTTTAAAAAATTAGTGATTAAATGTGATAATAAAAACAGGAAATATTTGACTGTAAAGGGCAGCAGAAAGCTTGAGTGGAGTTTGAAGTGGGATAGGATAGCCTAGTGCATATTTGTACAACTGCTGGAAACCCCCAACAGAAAGGGAGTGATGAGTAAGAGGTAGAGAGCAATGACACGAATTTCAAATGACCCAAAGAGCGAAGTCCTTGAGAGGGCTGGAAGGAAGTGGTAATGTTGGCACAGTAAGAACTCAGTAAATGTAGGCTGGATGAATGAGTAAATGACCCATTAAATGCTCCTAAGCAATCCCTCTGGGTGTGCCTTAATTACCTTTTCGACTGTCCAAAACAATTAAAAAGTTGGACCACTTTCTTCATGTTCCCAAGTTCATTATGTTCTCCTTCTTTTAAAGCAAAGACTGTTCCTTTCTGTTTATAAGAGACAATAAAGGCATAAAGTTCATTTTCAGTTACTGGCTTTTATATTCACTCAGATTCTAGATGTTGTAGGCATCAGAGAAATAGCAGTGAAAAACATAGACAAATAACCATATATTATTAGGTGATGGTGCAAGGAAAATCATATGAGGGTAAAATGATAGATGTGATGCAATGTTGTTTAGGGTGTTAAGGAAAATCCTCTTCAAAAAGTGACATTTAGGGATGCCTGGGTGGCTTAGTGGATTACGCCTCTGCTTTTGGCCCCAGTCTTGATCCAAGGGTCGTGGGATCAAGCCCAGCATTGGGTTCCCTGCTTCACAGAAAGCCTGCTTCTTTCTCTCCCTCCCTCTCCCTCTGCTACTCCCCCTGCTTGTACTTTCTCTCTCTGTGTCAAATAAACAAGTAAAATCTTTTTGAAAAAATGACATTTAAATAGTCTTAAATATAATGAGGGAGAGGGTGTATCACATGGGAAACTTAATTCAGTAATTTCTTCTGAAAAGTATAAAGGTCTGTTTTGGTCTTCACATGTCCTTCACAAGTGAAAGGATGAGGTTGTTAGCTTATATTTCTTTTTCTCTTACAGTCTGGACATGTGCCTCAGCCTTTTCTAGTTTCCTATGTGGCAGGCAGTGGAGCATTCTAATTCCAAGCTTATTTTCATCATTTTTGTTACCTCTTTTATCTTTTTCAAACTCTAAGATTTTTTTTCCTCCATTTTAATTTAAACACTTCATTGAGGTTGTGTAGAATAGATATTTATCTCTTGTATTAAAGTTGCTCAACGAGTTAATTTATTTTAGTCTGAAGTTTTTCCTTAGCTCAGCGAAGTTTTCTACTATAATTTATTTGATTATCTCTTCTCTATTTATCTTCATGTATTAAAGGAATCTTATCTCTTGATCCACAAATATTTACACTTGGACCTCGGACTCAATTCCTTCTAAAGTCTTTGGGAGCCTTTTCTACCATCAGTTATCTCTTTTTCTCCTTTCTCCAGCTCTGTACCTGTATATTTAGCATATATATGTGCTTGTGATTCACACCATCATAAAGAACCCTTTAATGTATTTCATCATTTGCACACAGAAGTTAATAGTGTCATTCCCTCCATATTTCTTGAGCCCATTCAACATATATAACTTATATTAAACATTTAAACATATATAAACTGGTAGAGGGTAGATAAAAGTTTTCTCAAGTTCATCAATGAGTTTCTAGTTACCAAATCCAAGATATTTTCATTTTATTATTTGATACCCAAACCATTTAGAATTTAAAGCCTACCCTTTTGCTTGAAACTCCTTTTGTTACCTCTTGGGAACCAATTATATTGTTTTATTTCCCCAGAAATCAATGGTAGAGTTGTTTTCATTTCCTTCGTAGTTTTTTTTTTTTCCCTTCAGCTTACTTAAGTATTTCACAGAGTATTATTTTTATTTTTCTTCACTTTAAACTTTCATTGGGCAAGTATATTTAATCCCCATGCTTCAAGTATGTAATGACTCCCAAATTTATAGCTCATTTAGAATGATGATGTTGAGGTCCAACAGCCTCTTGAAAAACCTTTGTATTCTATAGGCAACTTAAAATAATAGATAAAAATGGAAATGGCTCCTTACAGTCTTCTCTTCCAACCAAATCTACTCCCCTGTTTCTTTCTAAGTCTTGGTAACTAATACTTAATCTACAACTAGGTTCCTGAAAAATTATCTGGGTACAGTCTAGATTTTTCTGTTTCAATAGCCTCTGATCCAAATAACACTAAATCATCCTGATTTCTATATAATTAATAGGATTTAGGACCCTGCAGTCTTTTCAAATAATATCTCTGATGCCCGTGATCACCTGGTATAAAGTAAAATAGTCATAGCCTTTGGATTTCCATTGTTGATCTCTTCTAAAAATTAAACTAAAACACTGTTGATCTCTTCATAGCCTCTGGGATAACATTCACAAAACACAGAACTGATCATATCAGTCTTTGTTAAATTTTACTCAACTTTCCCTATTTTCTTTAAGTTAAAAATCTAAATGTTTAGGATATTATACAAGTTCCTGTTGATTATATTTACTGCCAATGTCTACACTCTCATCTTTTCCAATGCCACCCCTAAAAAAATTATTTCTCTTCACATCAAATAACACTAAATGTGCCATGTTTCTTTCTGACCCATGTCACTCATGGTATTACATCTACCTGGAATTTTTTATCCTCTGTTTTCCTTAGATATGTCCCGCTCATCCTTCACAACAGTGTGGAAACATCTTCTCCAGGAAGACTTCCCTGATATCTATCCACTTCCATTTCCCATAGGAGATTTTTTAAGAATGTGTGTATGTATGTATGTATGCATGTATTTATGTGAGAGTGCACACAAGCAGGGGGATGAGCAGACAGAGAAAGAAGCAGGGTCCCCACAGAGGAAGGAGCTGGATGTGGGACTCGACCCTAGGACCCTGGGATAAACACCTGAGCCCAACGCAGATGCTTAACCAGCTGAGACCCCCAGGCATCCCTTCATTTCCAATAATATTATTTGGGTTATCAGTAATATCTTATTTCCATGGTGACTCAAGGGAACCATTATTGGAGAATTTGTGGTGTGATACTCCTATTCATTGTTGTGTTTTGTTAATGTTTCTGTCTCTACCTACAAGATCCTTAACTGCTTAGTTAAATACGTCCTTTTTAAATGGTTTGAAATAATTATAGATTTACAGAAGTCTTAGAAAAATTGTTCACCTGGCTTCCTTTCATCTTAGTATCTTGCATAACATAGCAATTTATTAATACTAAGAAATTAATATTGCTATAATGGTATTAATTAAACTAAATTTTTTTCAGATTTCCCCAGTAGTTCCACTATGACTTTTTACTTGGTATCTCTCAGTTTTAAATTTTAAACTCTAGCCTCCTATTTAGTCACCAGATTGTAGCTTCTTCTGTCTCCTTAGTCATTCTTTCACCCACACTTAGTCTTTCAAATATGTTTTACATTTCTCTTCCACTGTTAACCTTTTCCTGTCCTATTTTTCCTTCTTGATTTATAAAGTTTTATTCCTGTAAATTTTATTTGGGTTTCTAGAGGGAGGGTAAATTGACACATATGACCAGTTCACTATGGATAGTTATTGGAACAATTATGTAGACTATTATAAAATAAAAATGAATTCCTTTCGCACATTGACACATGAAAAAGTGCTCCATATCACTCGGCATCAGGGAAATACAAATCAAAACCACAATGAGATATCACCTCACACCAGTCAGAATGGCTAAAATCAACAAGTCAGGAAATGACAGATGCTGGCGAGGATGCGGAGAAAGGGGAACCCTCCTACACTGTTGGTGGGAATGCAAGCTGGTGCAGCCACTCTGGAAAACAGCATGGAGGTTCCTCAAAATGTTGAAAATAGAACTGCCCTATGACCCAGCAATTGCACTATTGGGTATTTACCCTAAAGATACAAACCTAGTGATCCAAAGGGGCACGTGCACCCGAATGTTTATAGCAGCAATGTCCACAATAGCCAAACTATGGAAAGAACCTAGATGTCCATCAACAGATGAATGGATCAAGAAGATGTGGTATATATACACAATGGAATACTATGCAGCCATCAAAAGAAATGAAATCTTGCCATTTGCGACAACATGGATGGAACTAGAGCGTATCATGCTTAGCGAAATAAGTCAAGCAGAGAAAGACAACTATCATATGATTTCCCTGATATGAGGAAGTGGTGATGCAACATGGGGGCTTAAGTGGGTAGGAGAAGAATAAAAGAAACAAGATGGGATTGGGAGGGAGACAAACCATAAGTGACTCTTAATCTCACAAAACAAACTGAGGGTTGCTGTGGGGAGGGGGTTTGGGAGAAGGGGGTGAGATTATGGACATTGGGGAGGGTATGTGCTTTGGTGAGTGCTGTGAAGTGTGTAAACCTGGTGATTCACAGACCTGTACCCCTGGGGATAAAAATATATGTTTATAAAAAATAAAAAATAAAAAAAAATAAAAAAATAAAATAAAAATGAACTTGCTTAGGTATCAGAATAGACACAAATGGGAAGTGCTAACTTATTGCATTTGGGTGAGCTACTGACAAAA
>NC_139031.1:29708748-29897595 GCF_964662115.1 Mustela nivalis | reverse complement strand
GATTTGTATAATTTTATTTTGTAAGAAAATAAGAAGTAAAGATCCTGGGCAAATTTTGTTTTTACTTAAGTAAAACACTTTTTATGTTAAAAGTGTTATCAGAAAAAGTGGTTTACCACTAAAAGCATTTTTTTTAATGTTTTAAGAAGGACATAGAAATAACCCTTTTTGGAAAGCTTGGATTTATCCTAAGGACAATATGAAGGCACACACTTTTTTAAAAACAGTACTGTAGCATGGACTGAGTTTCCAAAAGTTTAAGGTTTATAGGTTAGATAAGAAATGGGAAGCATGGGGTGCCTAGGTGGCTCAGTGTGTTAAAGTCTCTGTCTTTGGCTCAGGTCTTGATCCCAGGGTCCTGGGATCAAACCCTGAATAGGGCTCTCTGCTCAGCAGGGAGCCTGCTTCCTCCTCTCTCTCTGCCTGCCTCTCTGCTTATTTGTGATCGCTGTCTGTCAAAAAAATAAATAAAACCTTTTAAAAAAAAAGAAATGGGAAGCACAAATCATGATTATAGGACAGTAAACTGATAGAATCCTTATGAAATGATGCAACATGGGAAAAGAGAGGAATTTTTGTGGGTTTTTTTGTTTGTTTGTTTGTTTTATGCCGAAAAAATGAGGAGGAATTTTTCAGTCTAAAAATCCTGGAGGGAAACCAAAGCTACTTCATAATGTCTGAGTTTAAATAAGTGGTTAGGAAACCCAATTGGGAAGCTACCTGAAGAAAAGTGCTTTTTTTTTTTTTCTCTTTTCAACACAACCCCCAGTGCTCATCACAAATGCCCTCCTTAATACCCACTATCTGTTTAACCTATCCTCCACCCGTATCCCTTCCCACTACCCTCAGTGTTTTCTCTGTAAAGAGTCTGTATTCTGGTTTGCCTCTCTCTCTCTCTCTCTCTCTTTCTCTTTTTTGTTTCTTAATTCCATGTATGAGTGAAATCATATGGTATTTGTCTTTCTCTGATTGACTTCTTTTGACTTTGTATGGCACTTTTAGCCCTGGAACATAGACTCCAGAGGAAGGCTGCTGTGTACACAGCTAGGCTCTGCCTCACACATGTTGCTATGTCTCAATTTCATAACGGATAAAATGTGAAGAATAATGATAGTTAATCATAGGGTTGTTTTGGTGATTAAATAAACCAATGTTTATTAAGCCCTAGCAATAATACTTGGCACATTGAAACCCTTCAGTAAATGTTACCTTTTGAATACTGTGCACTGCATCCTTTTCTTGACAAATCTCCCCTTGTCACAGAGCAGAGTTGGAACACTGACAGAAAAAGTGGTAACACCATAGAACAAAAGAGCTAGAAATTCAGAGTTTACAGAAACCAGAGAGAACAGCTCTTTCAAAAGTGGTAATTAGCAGGTACCATTTATAGAGCGTATTGTCATACATTTCTTTAAGAATACTGTTGGTAAAAACTTGTTGCTTCTAAGCAGGTTTTTAACCACTAACCAAATAGATATTGAGAGAATCCTAAATACAAAAATAAGGACTCAGATCCATAACAATAACAGGAAGAAAGAATTTGACAAACATGGATATATTAGGGAAGTATCAAGAGAACTTTGAGAGTGCAAGGAAGACCCAGAAGTAGAACATATACATATATATGCATGTGTATGTATGTATGCTTATGTGCACATATACATATATATGCATATATTATACACATTACAACATATGTGTATATACAATTTATAATCTGTTTATATATATATATATATATTTAAGATTTTTATTTATTTGACACAGAAGAGAGAGGATCACAAGTAAGCAGAGCAGCAGGCAGAGAGAGAGGGGAAAGCAGTCTCCCGCTGTCAGAGGCGAGCAGGGCCTATCCAGGACCCTGACATCATGACCCTAGCTGAAGGCAGAGGCTTTAATTAACCCACTGAGCCACCGAAGCACCCCATCACCTGCCCCTTTCAGTGTCACAGCTCTCATTCAGCAAAGTCACAAGCATAGTAAGGAAGAAAAACAAAACAAAACAAAACCTCCCAGTTTCTCCCTCCCATCCCAATACATTTAAATACGACTGGAGAAATATTTAGCACCTTTTCGAATGAACAGAGCTTACATTTATAACCATGAAATTTAAGAGAAACTTCAGTGTGACTGATCAATTATAATATATTTTTCTAATTTATTAACTATTCCGGCCTGCTAGAAAATGTTTCATACCTTTCCCTTAAACACTGCCCCTGCCACCTTAACAGTCAACAATACTCAGATTCTACCTCATTGAGAGGACTGAGCAAAGATGATTCTCAAATGTCCATCTCTTGTCTACCCAACCACCTTTCGTATTCTACCTTCCAGTTTGCATAAATGAAATATTCATGATCTTACCCATACTCAAGGGAAGCTTTCCAAAACCCTTACCTTTCTCCTCTCTATCAGTATTTTCACTCTCTATTGCCTCCGTCAACAAAACATGCTATTATTTCTCACACCTTAAATTTAAAAAGAAAACAATTGTTAATGCCACTGTGCCAATGAGTACTCAATTTCTTTGTCCTCCATTTTCAGTAAAATCCTTCAAAGAGTTTTCTTTTTTTTTTTTTTAAAAAAAGATTTTATTTATTTATTTGACAGAGAGAGATCACAAGTAGGCAGAGAGGCAAGGCAGGGAGAGAGGAGGAAGGAGGAAGCAGGCTCCCTGCCGAGCAGAGAGCCAGACGTGGGACTCGATCCCAGGACCCTGAGATCATGACCCGAGCGGTGGAATAAAGTCTTAAGGGTTATATACATTCCACATACATGCTGATGGGTTATTCTAACAACAAAATATAAGTAAAATATTTGGAAAATTATCTGAGGATATATCTTCAATAAAGTATCATAATTATCAGATATTTAAAGATAGCATAGAGCAAATCTGTTACTAACAGATCATGTTTGGTCATTCTGATTCATTGGAAATGTTCATTACTGTTGTTTTATGCAGCAGATATCTGTAAATTTTATTTCTTTTAGTAGTGGGTGAAGTAAAATTAGAATTTTGTGCAAAAAATACTAAAGTTTCCAGATCTCAACAATCTAAGATCTTTATTTCTCAAATACATTAAATAAGAACCTAAAAAATATCACATGCATTTTTCAAGAGATCAGACTCCAGACTTAGCTTTTAAGAATTTGTTTAATGGGAAATGTTGCTAATGGACTCCCTGGTTGACTGAACAACTGCTGGATATATTATTGGACGGATATCTTAGTCCCTGAGATTTGTATTTACATCTTAGAAGCCTCCACCGAGTAATAGCGAGGAGCTTCTGAACTCCTTTACCCATGGGTAATTAATTGCCTTCCTTGCTCATACTCTATTCCTGAATCTAGAAAATCACAGCAACCTGGCCAGAAATGAGGCACTATCTAGGCTCTCTTTCTGCTTTATCATTATTCAAATGATCCCATACTCACATTAACTATTTCCTCTGGTTTCCTTCCTTTCCATCTGTTTGCCATCAGGTTTCCTGAATCTTTGAATATTTTGCACTATGATCTAATTGTCAGAATATTTATTTGAATTCTCAAGGACTGTTTATACTATACACAATGATAAAACAAATCAATTGAGACTATATAATTCTTCATGAGTTTGTAAACTAGATTCAGTTTCTCTAATAGGTATAGGACTGTTCTCCTATGTTTTTCTGCGAATTTGCCTCTTTCAACTATTCTGTCAATTTTTTGGAGAAAATATATTTTGTAAATTTTGTAATGTGCTGTCATTATATTTATGTCTGTAGGCTCTTTAGTTCTTCATTTCTGTCATTGTTGAGATTGATGCATGCTTTCCATTCTTTTTTTGATCTGTTTTGCTATAGTACGATCCATTTTAATAGACTTTTCAAAGAAAGAACATGTTTATATTGTCAATTTACTATATTTTAATGTTTGTTTTCTCCTTCTTTATTTTTTTTCTTGTCTATATCCCTTCTTTTCCTCTATTTTTTTTTTCTGGGATTGATTTGCTGGTCCTTTTCTAGCATAGGTAAAAGCTTAGATCATTGATTTTTCTTTTCCAGTATACACATTAACATGTAAATTTCTCTCTAGGCACAACTTTTGCTTTTGTTGTACCCAGGCATATTTATATGCAAAATTTCATTATAACTTGGGTATAATTTTTTTTCCAGTTTTTGTTGCTCTATTTCTTATTTTCAATGTGTTTTTCTATTTCCAAGTAGTTGTGATTTTTTTCTCATCTTGTCTTAATATTGACTTAAAGCCTAGTTTTTCACTAGCCTAAGTACATATTCTGATTGTTTAAAATATATCTTTTGTGTTTAAAGTATACCAAATCTGTAAATGTCTAAATGCAAATGAAAATGATGTGTTTTCTATTTTTGTAGGCTTTCATTTGTCATTCTCATGTTGTTCAGTTTTTCTGCGTATAGCATATTTTAATGGTGCACACATTTTTTAGACAAATTAATGCCCATTCTTCTTTTTGCACTGATTTCATTTAAAAATATTATATTGGGGCACCTGGGTGACTTAGTCGGTTTGAGTATTGGCCTCTTGGTTTTGGCTCAGGTCATGGTGTCAGGGTCATGAGATTGAGCCTGTGCAGGGTTGCATGTTCAGCACTGAGTCTGCTTGAGAGATGCTCTCTTCCTCTCCCTCTGCCTCTCCCCCCATTCATGCTCTTGTGCATGTGCACTCTCTCAAATAAATAAATAAAATCTTTTAAAAAAAAATATACTGTTTCAGTTAGCTCATTCTGAAAATAATAAATAATAAAATAAGATAAAATAAAATAAAGGAGGGAGAGGGGCCGAATGGGAGGAAAAGGGCAAGCAAACTCCATGCAGAGTGTGAAGTCCTACATGGAGCTCTGTCTGTGACCCTGAGATCAAGACCTGAGCCAAAACCTAGAGTCTGATGTTTAGCTGACTTGAGCCACCCAGATGCCCCAGAAAAACTTAAATTTACTTTAAACATTTATTTTCAAATCATTTGATTAAGTTACCAATAGAATATTAATATTTTACATGGGATTATAGATAGCTTTAAATTGATTTGGAATAGTTTTGATCTGTTTTTATAAATCTTTATAACTGTAGACCATCCAATTTGAGCTTGATCAAGTCATCATCTCTCATGCATATTATTCACAATTCTCTTTGGTAAACAAGGCAAGTTCTCAGTTTCTTACAGATTTCTGAGTTGAGGGAGAGGGTTGAGAAGAATCTAAGACATGCGGATTCCTGTTGCAATGGTCTTAGCCAAAGAAACATTCACCAAAGTGGGGATGGGGAGTAAGAAAGAAGACATGAAATGGAGACCTTAGTGTAACTATGGTGTTACATCCACATTATGCCTATCCAGGGGACAGTGACTTTCCCAGCAACAACTGGGCCATGTGAGATGAGAGATTGCTATGAACTGGGTGCTTCCAGCTGTTCTTCGTTGAATCTTGTGTCCTGTTGTACCTTGTTTTCTTCTAAAGGTCTCCTTCATGGTATCTGTTTGACTGCTTCTGTGCTCAGAGTGATTGAAATACTGGCCTGACAGCTTCGGCCAATATTATTTATTAAAAAAAGAAAGAAAGAAAGAAAGAAAGAAAGAAAGAAAGAAAGAAAGAAAGAAAGAAAGAAAGAAAGAAAGAGAATTTGAGGAGTCAATCCTTTGATCCCTTGTCAGAGGACTACTTTGTTGAGTTGGTTAAGTTGTGAATATGTTTAGCTTCCATCTAAGAGTAGCAGAGGAAGAAGTCTACTATTCATAGACACACTCAGTGACTAATACTGCCATTTACAATCCTGACTTGTTTAGAGAAACTTCAGCTCACAGACTCTTCCATGGGATTTGAAGTTTCATTCAAAAGTTAAATGACTAGATGTACAACATCGTAATTTGACAAATTTATACATTATGCCATGCTCATCACCAGTGTAGCTACCATCTGTCACCATACAACATTATTACAATATTGTTGATTATATTCCTTATGCTATTCCTTTTACTCCTGTGACTTATTCATTCCATAACTAGAAGCATGTATCCCTGACTCCGTTCACCATTCCCCTACCTATCTCCTCCACTGGCAATCATCAGGTCTCTGTATTTATAGGTCTGATTTTGCAAAGGCAACACTGTGTCAACTATACTAAAAATAAATAATTAAATGGCATAGTAGATTCCAGCAAAATATTTGACATAAAATGTAATTTCTTTTTTTTTTTTTAAAGATTTTATTTATTTGTCAGAGACAGAGGGAGAGAGAGCGAGCGAGCACAGGCAGACAGAGAGGCAGGCAGAGGCAGAGGGAGAAGCAGGCTCCCCGCCGAGCAAGGAGCCCGATGTGGGACTCGATCCTAGGACCCTGGGATCATGACCTGAGCCAAAGGCAGCTGCTTAACCAACTGAGCCACTCAGGCGTCCCATAAAATGTAATTTCTTATGTAAATTATTTTTCCCCTTTGATTTTAATTATGGAACTAGTGTTGTTCTTTGAATAAAATGGACTGAAGCAAAAAAAGTTTTAAAAAAAGTTAAATGACCGGGGAGACTAATAAAGAAGACCATGGATATGGGAAATAAAGAGATTAAATTATGGAAAAAGCAGGGTTTTTTTCCCCCTCTTTTTTTCTATACACCAGCATTGCTATGGCCATATGGACTTACTTTTGTTTTAGTTTGGACCAGGATTTTTCATATGAAAAATTGGTGTTTGGCTAATATTCTTTATTCTGTATGATCAAGCAAAAAAAGACAGCTTGGAAGATTTGCTCATTTGAAAGGAAAAGGAAGTTGACAAAATGTTGCTTATATTGTAGGACCATTCAGATTTTAAGAACAGAGTACTTAGAAAAAAATAAATATTAAGTAACCATAGAATGAAGAAGGCACTTTTCATGAGAGAAATAAAACGATATATTTTGCAGTAACACAGAAAACCTGAATAATTTGTTCACCTCCTTTTGGAAGCCAGTTACTCTCTTCTCTTTCATGTCACATGCTGGGTAGTTTTCTTTCAGATTCAGACCAAAAGTAACTTTTCCCCATGAATTAATTGTCCTGATGGAGTGTGATTCATAACTAAAGTTGATAAATAGTTAGGTAATAGGTAGGTGTTCATACAGCTTACATATCACGCTTTCAGTATTTTCTTCACCTTTATGATATATCACTGCAGTGAATTTTATGTTATGGTGATTATTTAACATTTGATCAAATATACAGAAACAGGGCTCAAAAATAAAATATAAATTTCAGACAATCTATAATGGTACTGATAATGTATATATGTAGTTTTTAAGGTAGAGCCTTTGAAAATAATTTGGATTTATCATCAACACTTAAAATTTAAATTAAATAATCTGTTTCTATTGTTGTTACTATGTATGTATTTATTAGTAGAGAACTTTTGCTATCAGGTTTTTTAATTTATTTAATTTAAACCTGGAAGCAAAGATATTAGAGGCCTATCCTATGGAGGGGACAATTCCTTAGTATAAGTGCTATACCACTGAAGGTTCATTATTATTTTATAATATAGACTTGATTTTTAGAGCATTTTTAGATCAATTAAGAAGATAATTCTCAGGTAGAAATTTCACATATACACTAATATAGTTTCTCCAGTTATTAACACCTTACATTTGTATTGTGCCCTTGTTACAATCAATTAACCAATATTGATATGTTATTAACTTAGGCCTCCAGTTTATTCAGATTTCCTTATTTTTACTTTTTTTTTTAATTCTAGGATGTTGAGTTTTGTATATTTTAGCCCTTCCTTACCTTCTGTTACAACAAGATGTTCTCACCCATCTATGTATTTTGTCTCCAAGTCCTAGAACAAGGCTTTCTCCAAGAGCCTTGGTTTCTTTTATTAGAGAATCATTCATATTAAAAACTAAGATCTGATACTAGATACACTCATTGACCCTTAGGCCCTCCTACCTGGCAGAGCAAAGATATATATATAACCATACAAATCTGTGTATTTACATATCTACAAATATTTCTATATACTGACCTCTTGAATTATATTAAGCTATATTTACTAATGTCCTACTATTAGTTCTCACTAATATCTCTAACTATAATCTATTAATGTGTGAATCATTCTAGATTCCTCCCCTTGTTTATCTATAAATCCCCACTCTAGCAGTGAGAAACCTGCTTTTTCCATTACTTAATTGTTCCTAATGGAGTTTTAAGTAAGTATAACATTCTCTCATATTTTTAATTCTTCCTAATATCATATAATTCTTTTTTTCCTGGACTATATGTGTTATTACATGCTATTTTTAGCCCTGTTTTCTAGTTCCCGTCTTCTGTCACTTTAAATTCAAGGATTCAACTTAATACATATCGTTCAGGTCTCTTCTTTTGACACAGTCTTCTAAGATGCTGTGTATATACTTTGAGCATCAGGTGATAACTTGCAATCAGTGTATATTCCAACATTATAAAACTTGGAACAAAATGCTACAATTTAAAATATAGCTCATATTTGTTATAGGTACAAATGTGAATGCTGATGTATTTTTTATGTTTGTGTCTGACATTTGCTTATGCAAGCCTCCAGTTACATATACTATAAACCTTATCAGATATCTTAACAACCATTTGAAATTCAAAGAAAAAATCATAAAATACCTAATATAAGCCTCTCTAACATATATTTACATGAAGTATTTTGAGATGAGATAACTAATAGCATATTTTTCTTTGAGAGAAATACTGTTCTTTTTGTTGCCACTTTATGATTTGATATACTTTTCAGAGTTGCATAATATTTAAAATAGTTTCTAATTGATAAGGGAATGATTTAAAGGCAGTGCAGATTTTATTCATGTTAGGTGATTTCTTGACTGAAGTTAAACACATGTTTTATTGACACTGATTAGTTTTTCATCTAATCAGTGTCAATAAAACATGTGTTTAACTTCTTTCTCTAGTAGTATAGGAGGAACTTTCTTTAGCTCCATTCATATTTTGTTGACCAGGTGACTGAAGTATGCAATGAGTATGAGAGGGTGGATTATGGATCTGGTCTTTGATCTGAGGCTCCAGATTAGAGAAAAACTCACGAGAACTTCAGATCATCAAATTTACTCACCTAATTGTAATGCTGAACAACATATTTCAGTTAGAGCCTATTGTAGTAGTTTTGTGCTTTACCAGTTTTGTGTATTTAAAATTTTAAGTCTTACTCATTTTCTGATACTATTTTAATGATATTTCAGGATAATTCTAATAGATGTGATATTAATAGAATAGAAAGACCATGACTGGTATATTTTTCACACTGGTACCCATTAAAGTTGTAATGTTTTCTACAGCTGCATATCACAAGATCACCCTCTTAGTTTTTGTAATCAGAAATGTACTTGCCAGCTAGTTCAAAATAGAGGATGTTTCTTTGAAGATGGGTCCATT
Organism: Mustela nivalis; assembly: GCF_964662115.1. Taxonomy (NCBI): domain Eukaryota; kingdom Metazoa; phylum Chordata; class Mammalia; order Carnivora; family Mustelidae; genus Mustela; species Mustela nivalis. The sequence continues at coordinate 29,888,181 of NC_139031.1, read as the reverse complement.
TGTTGAGAATACTATGTTTTGGAATTAACTGTATCAAAAAGTTATATGGAACTCACTATTTTCTCTGGTACTATAGATTAATTTTTATACATATATTAACACATTTAATTTTCACAAGAACTCTAGGTTCTATCATTTTATTTTATTTTTTACATGTTCTGTCATTTTAATGGTGAGGATATTGAGGTAGACAGAACGTTTGGTGACTACTTTTAAGATCGCTGAGACTAGAAAATAGCAAACACAGAATTTGACCTTTCTAACAGCCCAGATATGAAATCTCTGCTTAACCATTATCTTTGCTGCATCTTACCTGATATATGGCATCTTTTTTTCATTTTCTTTAAAGGGTAACAGGAACTTATAGAAGCTGTGTAATAATTAGATACACTCGGTTTTTATACTTTTCTCTCTGGGTAAAGTTGCATAGTCAGATTTAACAATAGAATTAATTAACAACAGAATTTAGGCAATTCATGTAGTTTGTGTCTTTACAATTCAGTTTGTAGAACAGTAACTTTTCAAGCATAAAACTTATGTAGTAATTATTTAGATTACACACATCAAAAACGTAATTATGCTAAAGTTTTGGTGAAAGCACAATGAATTTTCGACTTCACAGGGGGAAGAAGATAGACACATCTTTTTAGTTATGAGTTTTTTCATATTCTAGGCCTCAGTGAGTATATTTTGACAGGGATTTTAAAAATGGCTTAATCTAAATATAAAACTAACCAATGTGTGGTTAGGAGAACTTCTACTGAATATATGTGGTATGTAGTATTATGTACCCAAATACTATTGTTGTTTTTATTTTGGTTTTAAGTAAATTTTTTATTTTGGAATATATTGGGATCTATAGAAAAGTTTGCAAAGCTAGTACAGAGAGTTTCTCTATACCTTTCATCAAATTTCCCTTTTTATTACGGCACAGTTATCAAAGCTAAGATATTGCCTCACTATTATTAACTACTCCTTGGTTTATTTGAATATTGACAACTTTCCATTACTGTCCTTTTTTTCCCCCAAATATACAACGCAGGGTAACATACATGTTTATTTGACAAGTGTCCCCAGTCTCCTCTGATCTGTGACAATTTCTCAGTCTTTAACTTTTTTACTATTTTGACTGCCTTGATGTCACCTAATCATATATTCTGCAGAAGGCCTGCAATTTGAGTTTGTCTAATACTTTTCTCAAGGTTAGACAGGAGACATAAGTTTTTGAACAGAATTAGCACATAGAGAGTATAACCACATCATATCATGGCATCCACACGACCCTCCTGATGATGATAAATTTTGTCATATGATTAAGGTAGTGATTGGTAGCTATCTCTTTGTAAAATTACTATTTTCACTTTTCTACAGTACTTTTTTTTGGAAGTTAGCCACTCTGTCTAGCCCACCCCAAAGGAGAGAAGAGGGAAAGAGCAATTAAAGTCTGTCTCCCGGAAAGAGGCATATCTACATATATTATCTGTAATTCTTCTAAAAAAAAGATTTGTCTCTTATTCACCATTAATTTACTAAAACATTCATTAAAAATCAAATAAATTGACTAGTGAACTATCATATTAGCAATGATTATTATCAGCAGTTACATGGATTTTTCAATTTAATTACCTGAATTAAAAACAAATTCCTGTGAACATTTTTGTCTTTTTATGTATGTTGAAAACATCACACGATTATGACACACTTGCCATTTAGCATTTCCTCTGTCATTTATTTCAAGTGTCATATAAAAAGTTAGAAATGGTAATTGTGGGATACATATTTTATCTAAGACTTTCACGATGAGACATACACTTGTGTATACATTGTATAATGAAAATGTGTATTTATGTATATGGTCCACAGAGCTTATACTTATAGAAATCCTAATATTCTCATGGTAGAAAATAGTTGCTTTAGATCATTTTCTTTGACTACTGAGATAGAGTATAGGCAAAATAAAGGCATATTAGAAAATTCAGAGTACTGGGTGTGGTGCATAAACAATGAATATTGGAACACTGAAAAAATAAAATTAAATTAAAAAAAAAAAAGAGGGGGAAATTCACTGCCTACAAAACTATGATGTTCTCCTGTACAGAAAACATAACAACAACAACAAAACTCCTTTATATTCTGGATTTGTTGAATATTACTTGTGATTTTTGTTTAGGCACTGTACACAGAGTTCTTTCCTTTAAAGATATTTAAACTTTATGATATTTTAAAGAGGTACTTAAGCTGAACTGATAAAAATGAAACAATTATCTCAGAATCACTAACGCAAGTTTGCCAGTATGTTTCTGGTTTAGGTTGCATTTGAAATTGGATTTTAAGAGAGAATTATAACTAGGTATAATTAAGACTGGGGCTCAAGTAGTTAAACTTTTATGCTGGTTTGGTTTGGGCTTTAACATATGTATTATGTATGTATGTATCTATATAATTGGATCCTATATGAATTTCCATTATTTTAAGTCCTTAGGATTTTTACTGGAAGTGAGAAAAACTATTCTTATAATCAGTGTTAACATAATTTTCCGCTGGTTTGCTAGCTAAAGAATAAAAATTTGCCCTAATTTTTCAGAAATTAACTGTACAGTACGATATTTGCCCATTGTCCCTTGTAAAGACCAAATGTATAATGTGCATTAATCCTTTTGAGTGGCTTCTTCTTTTAGAAGAGTGATCTATGGTTGAAACTACCTGATTATTTTGTCTTCTAAAATATCCACATTTTAAAATATTTGTAAATATAAAGAGAAATAGATAATAAAAATGATACTAGAAAAATAACATTTTAGAAAATAAACTAATAATTATGAATTTGTTTTTAAATGGATATTTCCCTAATTCTGGCATTTAAATGAAATGATCCATTGATTCAAATTTCTGACTCAGCGGACTTAAACTAACATTTGACTTAAACCTCCCATTTTTCAGATAAGAAATGCACCTGGAAATATTAAATTAATTATCTTGCTGCATTCTAAGCTCATTTCTTAAAATAGTTATGTTTTAAAAAGTTTAAATTTGGTTTAGGTTCCTAAATTTATTTCTGTGATGATGTTCACATTTTAGCCCTAATATGTGAAACATCTAGATAGGGTATATATTGACTGTACACACAATTTTACAGAGTAATTTATGTGATGAGTCATGGGGTTACTGAACCAGTCAGGAATCATAAGACTCCTGCTAGGTTGAGAGAATCAATAAGAAAAGAAAAAAAGAAAGCAAAGCAATGTGAGATAAACAGAACAGATTTGTATGACATTCTTAAAAGCATCTGTTTTAGGATACCCTGCTGGTAGAGGAAAAATTAAATTAGACTCAAATATAAGTGTGACATATTTTAGAATTCAAACTGCCACTCTGCTTGTCAGACAGGCCTATGGTACTTGTATTCATAGCAATTACATTTTTTTAAATTCAAGAGTAATCTAACAGAAGATCCTCTGTCCTTCTGCCAATGCTAAACTTTGAAATACTGGCAAGAAAATCTTAATCTATGGAAGGTTTTTATTTTGTTGGGATGGAAAGTTTTTCTTCCAATGGAAAAAGATTGTTTTTCTCTAACTTTGGAGGAATGCCAGATTTAAAATGACTTTCATAAAAATTTTCCTTTAACTTTGCCCACTTGCTAAGAAAAAAAAAAAAGAAATTGTGGAATTTGAAAATAAATCTGTAAATTAAAAAAAAAACAAGTTAAAGAAGTGATGACTAATAATGTGCATCTGAAACGCTATATCACATTTATTTGGCAAGTGAAGGATTCTGTCCTAGCAGGTCATCTGGAAGCTACACACAATATATGCAAGGTAAACTTGACTTTGATACTGTTGGCTGATGAGTATAATTCTCTTGTTCCAACATCAAAGTTAAATAAGTAGACATTTAACATCGTGTTGTATCATTTCACATGACTCAAATTCTAACTCAAAAGGACTTTAAAGTATATTTGTCCCAACCTTCCATTTTGCAACTGATGTGAAAATATGAAATGCCTTAACTAGCTTACATAAGTATTTAGGGAGAGTGAAATAGAAGAATCAATGATACTATGGCACCCGACCTTCATGAATTTGGATAGATATAGATGCAGGTATATAAATATATCAATGAACCTTACAATAAGAATACATATTTGATTGCTAGCATAACTGCTATGTAATTAAATTAAGAATATCCCAGAGTTGGTGAATAGTCTGGATTCCTAAAATTTACTTTTTATCTGTATATATCATTACATACTCAATATTCTGGGTGAGAATTTCATTGGCTTGACATTTTGTAGTTCAAACTCCATAAAGAAAGAAAAACAAATTTTAAATTTGTCATCTAAATTTTATGATTTTATTTAATATTTTGAGGACTTCTCATTTATTCTTTTAGAATACTGAAGTTTAAATTTGGGGAGTGAACCTCTTCATGTGGCAGCACGACTGCTGTTATTGTAACCCTAATACCAACCCTGGTGATTTTCCATCTGATTATTGGTTTTTCTTTGGGAGCAGTACAAATGTGGTACTATTGTTTTTAGATCATTTGTACTTAGAAAATTTGATTTTGTCTTTCCTCTGTAGTAATGCACTTAATATAGTTTTTAAACTTTAATTTTGTAAAAGAAACTAAAGGACCAGTGTGAGTGTGTGTGTGTGTGTGTGTGTGTGTGTGTGTGTGTAGGTGTGTTTTTGAGAGAGCACATGGGCATGCTTTACAGTTACCTCAGGAGTCATAAGAGCAGATTATCCCTGATGTAGTTGTTAACATTGAGTGGGTAGGTTTTTTGATATTGAAAACATTTTAAAGACAAAATTCCTATCTTATATGTAAGTAGCATGATTATAGTTTAAGAATCTATAAAGTTATAAAACATAGAGCATATTTCTTACTAAGATACAGTAACACTTTTTTTTTTTTTTTTTTTTTTTTTTTTTTTTAGTTGGTAAGATACTCAATGACAGATTTTTCTCATTTCCTTCCTTGGCGTTAGGGGGAAGTTGTACTTTTCAGTGAAACCCTGGCTTTGGCTAGATCCTGAGACCATATGTCAGATTAATTAATGTAAACTATATTGCTTTTTTAAAAAAACATATTCCATTTTCTATCTTTTCAACATCTGAAAACACACACATTCAGAACACAGACACAGTTGAATACTTTGCACTAGTAATGATCATCAGCAACTGAAAGCTAATTCCTTAATTGATAAATTCATCCTTAAAACAGATTTTACTCATAATCTCACAAATGCCTGAATAAATACATGGAATTGGCGTCTTGCCTCACAAGGTCAAGAAATTCAGACTGGGTAGAACTGATGAGGTGGAAGGGGAAAGGTAAACTGGAGCTGAGAACTGTCCTGAGAAAACACTTAGGTTATACCCTCATCTTCTGTAATGATCTGAGACCAACGGAAAGTTTTCAACTAACACCACCTTTCATGAAGATATGAGAAGAGCCAAAGCACACATTCCAAGAGGGACTGTGCTGTTGATTAAACACCTGCAGCATTAATCTTCCTTAACTTTATAACCTTCCTCTGATAAAGCCAGAATAATGGCTTAAAAACAGATTTGTGTGGAATAGTTGGTTGTTATTTGACAATTTTAACTACCATGCATCGTAAATATATATGTAATTATATATATATATAATATATATATGTAATACATATGTAATTATATATTACATAATATGTATATAATATAATATATATGTGTGTGTATAATGTATATATATATACACATACATGGATATGTAATTCATTTGGGATTGTCTTTTCTGCCAGGAATTCATGTTATTAGATATAGAAATCAAGAGCAAGTGGGGAAGAAAGGTTGGTTCTGAGAGTGCAATTTTTTTTTTTAAGATTTATCTATTTATTTGACAGATAGAGATCACAAGTAGGCAGAGAGGCAGGCAGAGAGAGAAAGAGAGAAAGGAGGATGCCGAGCAGAAAGCTGGATGCAGGGCTCGATCCCAAGACCCTGGGAACATGACCTGAGCCAAAGCCAGAGGCTTTAACCCACTGAGCCACCCAGGAGTTCCTGAGAGTGCAAATTATAAATAAGCCTTTTCCTTCTGTTTGCTTTGTTGTCTCTTTATGACTTTTTTTTCCTTGTGCCAACAATGAAGAGTAAAGTTGTTAGTTAAGTGAAGCAGGGTTGTTTTCAAAGAAAATAAAAACATTTTCCCCATGAAGCACATAGATAATGGGGATTTTTGAGACTAATCTCTTGTATTTGTTTTATTTTATAAGTTTTTATTTAAATTTTATTTAAATTCCAGTTAACATACAGTGTAATACTAGTTTCAGGTGTTCAAGATAGTGATTCAACACATCCATACAACACCCAGTGCTCATCACAGCAAGTGCCCTCCTCCCCATCATCCTATTTAATTCAGACTCACTGACCCACACACCTCCCCTCTTGGTAACCATCAATTTGTTCCCTATAGTTAAGGGTCTCTTATGGTTTGCCTCACTCTTTTTTCCCCTTTGTTCATTTGTTTTGTTTCATAAATTCCACATGTGAGTGAAATCATATGGTGTTTGTCTTTTTCTAACTGACTTATTTCTCTTAGCATAATCCTCTCTAACCCCACCCGTGTCCTTGAAAATGACAAGATTTCATTCTCTTTTAGGACGGTGTAGTATTTGTGTGTGTTTAAAATTCCATTATAAACATCAGGATACATGTATCCATTTGAATTAGTATTTTTGTATTCTTTGGGTAAATGCCTAGTACTGCAATTGCTGGGTCTTAGGGTAGCTCTGCTTTTAAGTTTTTGAGGCACCTCCATACTGTTTCCCAGAGAGGATGCACCAGTTTGCATTCTCACCAACAGTGCTCATCCACATTCTCGCCAGCAGCTGTGGTGGTGTTGATATTAGCCATTTTGACAGGAATGAGGTGATAACTCATTGTAGTTTTGATTTGCATTTCCCTGATGATGAGTGATGTTGAACATCTTTTCATGTGTCTGTTAGCCTTCTGGATGTGTCTGTTAGCTTTCTTTGGAAAGATGTCTATTCATGTCTTCTGACCATTTTTTAAGTGGATTATTTGTTTTCTGGTTATTGAGTTTGATAAATTCTTGATATATTTTGAATACTAATCCTTTATGAGACGTGTTATTTACAAATATCTTCTTCCATTTTGTAGGTTTTGTTTTTAGGTTTTCTGATTATTTCCTTTGCTGTGCAGAACTTTTTATTTTGATGAAGTCCCCATAGGTATTTTTGCTTTTGTTTCCCTTGCCTCTGGTGGCATATTTAGAAAGAAGTTGCTATGGCCAATATCAAGAACAATTCTGTGTTCTCCTCTAGGATTTCTTTGTTTTCAGGTCTCACATTTGCATCTTTAATCTATTTTGAATTTATTTTTGTGTATTGCATAAGAACATGGCAGTTTTATTCTTTTGCATGTTGCTGTCCAGTTTTTCCAATACCATTTGTTGAAGAGACTTTTTCCCATTGATATTCTTTGCTATTTTGTCAAAGACTAATTGACATTTAGTTGTGGGTTTATTTATGAGTTTTCTGTTTTGTTCCATTGATCTATGTGTCTGTTTTTCTACCAGTGCCATACTATTTTGATCTCTATAGCTTTGTAATAGCTTTGTCTGGAGTTGTGATGCCTCCAGCTTTGCTTTTCTTTTTCAAGGTTGCTTTGGCTATTTGGAGTCTTTTGGGTTTCCACACAAATTTTAGGTTTATTTGTTCTATCTCTGTGAAAACTGCTATTGTATTTTGTTAGAGACTGCATTAAATGTGTAGATTACTTTGGGTAGTGTAGACTCTTTAACAATATTTGTTCTTTTGATCCATGAGTATGGAATGTCTTTCCATTTCTTTTTCTTTTTAATATTTTATTTATTTATTTGAGAAAGAGAGAAGAGAGAGCATGCAAGCAGGAGCAGGGGAAGGGGCAGACTGAGAGGGAGAGAGAGAAGCGGACTCCCTGCTGAGCATGGAGCCTGACACAGGGCTCAATTCCAGGAACCTGAGATCATGACCTGATCCAAAGTCAGAGACTTAACCAACTGAACCACCCAGGCATCTTTGTTTTTACATTTCTTTGTCTCATCCTTGATTTCTTTCATTAGTACTTTATAGTTTCCGGAGTACACATCTTTCACCTATATGATTATGGTCATTCCTAGGTATCTTGCGTTTTTTGGTGGAATTGTAAATGAGATCAGTTCCTTAATTTCTCTTTCCACTGCTTCATCATTGGTGTATGGAAACAGAACAAATTTCTGGACATTGATTTTGTATCCTGAGACTACTGAATTTGTTTATAAGTTCTAGCAGTTTTTGATGGAGTTTTTTAGGTTTTCTGTATTGAGTATCATGCCATTTGCAAATAATAAAAGTTATACTTCTTCCTTGACAATTTGGATATCTTTTATTTCTTTCTTGTTGTTTGATTGCTGAGACTAGGACTTCTAGTACTAAGTTAAATAACAGTGGTGAGAGAGAACATCCCTATTTTGTTCCTGACTATTCAGGAAAAGCTCTCGGTATTTTCCCCATTGTGGATGATATTAGTTGTGGATCTTTCAAAAGTTTGTTTAAAATAAGCTGTTGTCAAATCTGCTATTTTACTTAAGTATCAGGGTAGGACTTGTATTAACACAAAGGTAATTATGACTCCTTTCCTCAATGTTTATGTCCACAACTAGTAACTGCCTTTCCAGTAGGAGAAAATTGAAAAAGAAAGAAAATATATTTCACAGCCTAAAATTTGGTGAATCTTTAATAATTTATTGATTTACATTGGGTTCTATTATCCTAAACCCATACAAAAAGTTATATATATATATATATATATATATATATATATATATATTTGTGTTTAAGAACGTGAGAATTTTCTCTTATGTATCAGTCATTAATTGTATTTACTGTTCATTTCAGAGCCTTCTCTATCATTCAATTAAAGGTTGCAAGTATGATGCCAATTCTTGTCCCTATACTTCAGAAGAACTTAACAGCACCTCAATAGGACTTGCCTGGTGGGTTCTCAGTAAATATTTATTCTTTTTCTCTAAGTTTTAGAAATATGTCATGCAAAATACTGAGAAAGGTCACAGTTCTTCAGACATGAAGAATATGACCGTATGTAGGAGAATGAAACAACTTTTTCAGAAGAATTTTTTAAAGATTTTATTTATTTATTTGCCAGCGAGAGAGTAAGAGAGCACAAGCAGGGGGAGCAGCAGATAGAGGAAGAAGTGGAAGCAGATACCCTGCTAAGCAGGGAGCCTGATAAGGGACTTGGTCCTAGGACTGCAGGATCATGATCTGAGTCTGAGGCAGATGCTTAACTGACTGAGCCACCCAGGCGTCCCCAGAAGAATTTTTCACACAAAAAAATTTCACTTCAAATCTGTGAATATTTCCTGTAGCACTGTCACAGACATCTGTTCCTTACCTCCAAAGTTTGTCTTTTGAAGTCCATTCTCTATTCTCTTTGTCTTTTTAGGTAAAAAATTCCTTACCTGATCATGAACTTTGAAAAACATTTCTACTTGCCACATGCAGTAATTAGGCAGGAAAATAAAATGCTCAAGAATCAGGTCTCAACAAAGAGACAGATATGTAAAGACAATGTTACTACTTTTTTTTGCCTTATTTCCATATGCAGTCCATAAGATTGAACATGTTGGATGCTGAATGCAACAGAAGACAATTTGATTGTTTTACTTTCTCTGAGAATTTGTTTATTACAACTGCCTGGGTTGGATACCAGAGAATCCATGACTTTACTGGTCATATGGTGAAAAGTTGTCTGGTCACACTGTCCCCTAAAATAGTCCCTGTTTGTAATTCATATGACTGCTTTAGTGTAGTATCACACACTTACAAATTCATGTTCATTGTTCTGGAGAACAGTAGCCTATTTCTTGCAATAGGGAGGGAAACAAACTTCCTTTTTCCTTTCTCTCTCTTTCCTTCCCTCCCCCCCTCCCCCCTTCCCCCTTCCTTCCTTGCTTCCTCCCTTTGTCCTTCCCTCCCTCCCTCCCTCCTACCCTCCTTCCTTTCTCCCTTCTTCCATCCCTTCCTTCTCCTTCTCCTCCCTCCCTCCCTCCCTTCCCTTCTTCCTCTTTCTTTCTTCCTCCCTCCATCTATCTTTTCTTCCTTGCTTGCTTTCTTGTTTTCTTGCTTTCGCTTTTGCTTTCTCTTTCTTTCTTTCCTTTTCCATCTGGAGGTCCTACCCTTCTCCCTAACTTTGCTAATTGGAGGATGGTATAGGAGGAGCTGGGGAGAAGAAAATGGGGCTACAACCTCAAAATGTCCTTCCTGAATAATCTTGAGGAAGGGTAGGTTGGCTTTCTGGGCTCAGCGGGTTTTCAAAACTGCCAGATTCTCTCATAAAATACTTTGGTTTGGTGAAGTCTGGTTTCCTGGGAGACTGTTTCTGACACGATGATTTGAGAGCAGGGAATTTACTGAGGAGTGTTCTTGGGGGCATTACCTACAAGGGAGTGAAGGAACCAAGGTGGTGTAAGAATCAGTAAAACTGGGATATGGTCACAACAAAGGCCTCCGTTGATGCCACAGGGGAGCCCTATAGCAGGCCTGAGCACTAAGAATTGTCAAGAATTGTGGTAAGGGGTCCTGTTCCCTCACATTTCCAATATTGCCCAGTCATTGACAAATCTGGACATAGTGATGGGGTATAAACTTAGGTGGGGCAGCTCTGTTTGGCAGAGAATAATACCTAAGAGGGAATGCCCTATGAACTATCAACAGTCACACTTCTGGCAACTGGGAAATGAACATTTGGTTCTAAAGAGGAGATATTTTTGACATAATAAAGATCTGCAACAATTGTACCCTTTAAATGTATTCTTCAACTGCATTTATTTCATAGAGCAGTGCATGTAGGAAAACCTTATAAATTTTCTCTTAATATCTACTACTTTTAAATACATATTTATCTGGTGTGCTTAATTGATATTTAGTTTGCTCTTCTTATTGTAACTTCAGCACAGAAAAAACATACTCAAAAAATAATGTTTAGTAAGGACAACATATGGTTTCTCAATTTGTATTAGCAATCAAATGCTGATATATTATAATCAATATATCTTATGTACCTTTGTACCAGACAAGGTCCTATGAGTGATATTAAAACTCAGAGCAAAGAGACGAGAAATACCTGATGGAGCAGCAGACACTTATATCTGAAGGCGATTGAGAAAATCATGATGGAAGCAGTGACTTTTGATGGAAAACAATTCCAGAGATAGGGCAGAGAACAGCTAAACGCAGAAGCAGGAGAAAAAATGACTTTCTTGGAGGTGGCAATCAGCTTACCTTATTAATAACAGATGGTAAAGTTTATAAGAAAACCTAAAAGATGAGAGAATGCAGGTGTTCATGAATATAAAAAAAAAGTTGAACTGAGAACTTTTATCTTGATTATAAAGCTCTGTTCAAATTTAAATAGTAGGAAATCTCTCAGATATTAAAAACTATAAGAAAATATAGAGAAGAAAATTCACTAGAGAAAAGTATGGAACAAGAGGTTCAAAAACTAAGATTCCAAACTGATTGTGGTTACAAGAAATTAATAATTGGCATTGTCATAGGCGTCCATCTAAAAATCTATGCATCTATTATGTGTTTGTAGAGTGTGTGTGGAGGGCCTGCAGCTTCTCTTGTACAATCTATTCACCTTTCCTCCACTCTATCACGACAAACAGAGTTTTGTTGAATGTGGCTCTCCATTAAAAAATTAAGTGCAAATATAAGGTAAGGTATTAGATCCTTTGCTAGGTTTGATTAGACCTCCATCTAATTTATGATATCTAACTGGCATATAGAATTCAAACTTTTCCAATAATGTTCAATATTCTTCTTAAATTAAAAATTGGTATTTTTACCAAAGGAAAATCATAATGTTGATAGAAAATAACCTCATTATTTATTACTGTGTTTCAGTTTCTGCAACTATAAAGTGAGGGAGTTTGACTAACTGATCAATAGACTTCTCCAGGTTTAAATAATAATGCAGTTTTGATATTATAAAAGTAAAAATTGAGGAGGTTTGAAGAAGTGCCAAAATGACTTTGAATGGTATAATTAAATTACATCTATTCACAGTAAACATTTTAATTTATTCATTTTTTCTTAATTAGCCAAATGTCACATGGCTCTAATTCAGTAAGTGGCAGGCTAATGGAACAGCACAATGAACTACACTGTATATTCAAGTATTCAGTCTTAATGTTTTAATTGACAAGTATACATTCTCCAAAGTGCTGAAGTAGAAAATAAAATAGGTATTTTAAGCTTGTTCTGAAAAGCTCAACTGGACTACTTTCGATACCCAAGGCTATTATTCTATTTTATTGTCTTTTGAAAGCCTAAAAAATTTTCTTTTTTGAGAGTCTCAGCATAAATATATAGAATAAATCATTATCTGTCATGGGCCAGGCAATAAGGTATACTGGCTGAAAATATTTTAATAATAATAAGACACATCTATACATCTCCCAAGTCAATATTGGCCTTTCTGATATTTACTAGCCCTGACACCAAACATTTTGATGAATCCATATTCTGTCTTCTGCAATAAAAGCAGAAAACAAGTATTCTCTTTCAGATCACTTCTGTATACAATCCGATCAGATGTTGTACCTCAGCTTTGTTAATCCTCATTTGTGTTCTTCTCTGTTGTGACCCATGGCCCAATTTGCTCTGGTTGCCACTGGGACAGAAACATCTATCAATCTCACTTTCTGCAGAGGACAAAGGGAAATGTAATCTAAAGAAATCGCATTTTACTCTACTGACCTCTACTTTTTTTCTCCACAATGTTACTATGTAATGCCATTTGAATGAGTCACAATACTATTACACATCAAAGGAATTACAACTTAATCATGTAATAAATATGCCATAGTGCAAAAAATAAACACCATATCTGTTTATTTATTGAAACTCTATTTAAGCTGCTCAAGGCACCTATTCTCCAGGCTGGCATGAAATCCATTTTCACTGATAAAATTGGATGAAGTGGGAAAACTCTCTTCCTTACAATCTTACTTACAACCCTGGAGGGGAAACTCCTTTAGTCTGTCATATAGATGCTCACTGATCCAGGCTCCATTGAAGATGGCTTTTCCCCTGGTTTAAATCCAGTAATCTTTTCAGGGATGACTGCTAGGGCATGCTGAGCATCGCCAAGCAGCAGGCAATACCACACAGTCATCCCCAGGAACTTGTTAAGTACTGTGGCACACAAGAATGTCATCCTCTTCCCAGTGCCTATTGGACACTATCTAGACACACTTCCTTCGGCTTATACAAATTATAGCCTAGCTGTGCCTTTTGTAAAGATATTAATGTTTTGTTTTTTTTTTTTTAAGGACGCTAATAGGCCATTGAGGAAAGCAGAGTTAAGATCACATCTTATTTGTTACATACATCAACAGCATTGGGAAAAATTATAACTTAATGTCTCAGTGATTGTCTCACTATGTATGACTTAGCTCCTTTGCCTGGAATGGAGGGAGAGGAAGGCAATGCAGGTTTAGTTGGAATTGAATATTTGATATTATGCCATTTTCATTAAAGACTTGCACAAATAAGTATAAAGTTGTAATAGCTCTTTCCCTAGGAAAGAAAGAGATGAAGAAGGGTAGCAATACAGTATAGTAAAAAAAAAAAAATTCTCTTTGAAATTTCAGATATGGATTGAAAGTCAAATTAAGACATTTTCTGAACATCTGCACTTTACAACCTGTTGTATATTCCTCTTACTTGTTCGTCTATAAAGAAGGATATATTAGTTTACCAGGGCTGTGACCATAAGAAAATACCACATTCCTGTTAAAAAAGAAAAACAAATTATAATGAAGTGAAGCAATCCCTCAGTTCCTAGTCTATGCACCAAAAATGTTACTTAATAAACACATCCGAAAGGGAAAACTAGTAAATGTGGAACATTTGTTGCAGTTTTTCCATAAAAAAAAAAAAACACATCTAATTCCAGCACAATTTGAAGAGAACTATGTTTTTCTCATATAACAAACAAGAGAACTTAGTCAATAGATAATCAAAGGCACTAAAAGTATGAATATCAAGTAAAAATTCTACAATTTGAGTGTCTTTCTCCTCATAGAATGTTTAAAAGTGATTCTTGACATTATTAAGGTACAGCTTGAGAATCTGTATCATCTTTTTATTGGTAACTTAATGACTTCAATTCTAGTGGTAGAAAAATTTAATTATGTGTAGCACTTGTTTAATTATAGAGTTGGAAGAGTAGGTAAAAATGGGGCATCTAGGGCACTTAACTCACTCTGCAGTGTTATATTTAAACAAAGTGAAAAGGCTACTTTCAAGATATTTTAGTAAAATGGTAAACCGTGCTAAGTATATTCATCTATGTTTATGTATTTTCCATTTTTAGGAATATATGGAAATATTAGTATTTGTACATTTTCTGTTATGTGACCATTTCTAATTAACGTCATTCCTTTGATTATTTTTACATAAATATAGTAATATGACACAACTTCTAATGGGTAACCATTTGTATTAAGTAGTATTTTATTTCCCTGTGTTGTTTTAGTTGATTTTTCGCCTTAATAGAAGTTTTACAAAGTTTACAAACATTTGGGGCACCTGGGTGACTTGGTGGGTTGATGCCTCTGCCTTTGGCTCGGGTCATGATCCCAGAGTCCTGGGATCGAGCCCCACATCAGGCTATTTGATCAGCAGGGAGCCTGCTTCCTCCTCTCTCTCTGCCTGCCTCTCTGCCTACTTGTGATCTCTGTCTGTCAAATAAATAAAATCTTTAAAAAAAAAAGTAACATTTAATTTTCTCCCATCTGTTTTGTATATTCAGAACATACTAAAACCAAGTTGATTACTGCATAAAATAATCACCACCACTCTTTGACAGTACAAGGGTTTATTAGTGTACAAAATAATGATCTACTAGGGAATGTCAAATAAATCTTGTTGCTAGTCAGATTTATGGGGAAAGAGTCAACAAGAAAGTAAGTCAAGGAGTAGAAATAGTGTTTTAGGTGGGGAAGAAAGATGATGAATCATTCCTTGTCTTTGGAGGTCAATAGTAAAACTGTTGCTAAAATCTACATGTAATATTTAAGTGAACTAAAGCCTGCCATTCACTGTACCTCCTGTGATTTCAATTAATGGAACCTTGGAAAATGCTGTTTCAGTGATTAAAAAAAAAACAAAAAACAGGAGAAATAAAAAACTCAAATTATCTCTTTGAAAATGATCTAATTTATGTGATCATGGTAGTATATATATGTGCACATTTGGTGCATTTCTTTTCTTTTCTTTTCTTTTAAAATTAATTTATTTGACAGAGAGAGATCACAAGTAAGCAGAGAGGCAGGCAGAGAGGGGGGGAAGCAGGCTCCCCGCTGAGCAGAGAGCCCAGTGCAGGGCTCAAACCCTGGACCCTGAGAACATGACCTGAGTTGAAGGCATAGGCTTAACCCACTGAGCCACCCAGGTGCCCACATGCATTTATTTTCTTACTTCTGTTTCAAACTCTTATCATTCTTAATGATTCTGCCATTGGTCATATGTCTGTAGACACAGCCAAATAACTAATCAACTAAACTAATAATATGAAAGATTCAATTCAGTAGTATCAGGTTAAATGCTAAAACATACAGCACTGAAATTATTGTTAGTCTAAATTTTTCATCGGAATTATTACCCTGTACCTCACATTTCATATCAGGATGTTTCCAACCATATTTGTATGACTCTGTATATCAGGATGTTTCCTATTTTACTTTTCATCATCTTTTTAGCATAACTATAACATTAAAGAAAATATTTTATTTATTTTTGAACTTAACATAATTAAAAAAACAATTGGCAAAACATAAAAAGAGAATATTTTAAATAGGAATGATTGCTCAGAAAATACTACCATAATGTCAAAACTAATTTTCACTTTAGTAATTTCCTTAAAATATATTTTATTCTTATAATCATAGTTTGCTTTTTACACTCTGTCTTTTCACTTAAGAGATCAAAATATTTAGGGGAATTAAGACTCTCATTATGCTTTACATTATATTTACACAAATTATATATTGTAATATAAAGTATATACTTCAAATAATTGTTTTCATAATTATTAATTTGGATGATTTACTTTAAAATTTTGCAAAATGATCGGTGCCTGGGTGGCTCAGTGGGTTAAAGCCTCTGCCTTCGGCTCAGGTCATGATCCCTGGGTCCTGGGATCGAGCCCCGCATTGGGCTCTCTGCTCAGCAGGGAGCCTGCTTCCTCAAGTCTCTCTCTCTGCCTGACTCTCTGCCTACTTGTGATCTCTGTCTGTCA
Source organism: Mustela nivalis (assembly GCF_964662115.1). Lineage (NCBI taxonomy): Eukaryota > Metazoa > Chordata > Mammalia > Carnivora > Mustelidae > Mustela > Mustela nivalis. The sequence goes on along the minus strand of NC_139031.1, from coordinate 29,871,820 downwards.
AATAAATAAATAAAATCTTTAAAAAAATAAAATTTTGCAACGTGAGTAGTGAAGTATGTCTGTATATATATGTATACAAAATCTTAATCTAAATGAGTAAATTTAAGAATGGACAATTATCATTGTAAATATCATTTTCTATTATAATACCATGTTCTTATCAAATTAGCTTGCTGAGTTTTAAAACCGTTTTGATTGGGAAATTTGTGGTGTTTTCATATATAGTTGTTTAACAATGATATGACAAAATCACTTACCCTTACTTGATTATATCTAAGAACTCAGCAAGCCAACAATTTATGCCAAAGATCATATCTTAAAGATATGATCTGTTGGTCTTGCATCTTTTCACTTTATAGAAAATCTATCACATATAGTTTCCACCAGATGGCCTATATATTTTGATTCAAAGAAAATTTTATTCATTTTTGACATGATAGAACTGCTTATTTTTATAATAATTGTAACTTATAATAATTGTGACTTATAATTATCGTGACTAAACTAAACTAAACAAACAAACCAACCAGATAACCAGATTGTTCCTTTCAATTAGATGTTTCTTAAAATAAAAATTCAGTGGAATTTTGTCATAGAGTGAAAATGTTTCTATCTGTTGTAAAATCACTGAAGATTATAGATTTCTCCTCAAGGAATGATTTTCCTCAGGTCATTTAATGGTACAGTCTAAAACTATAGCATTCACTTATTTACCAAATAATTCTTGAATTTCCACCATGTGCCTGACATTGCTTTGAGTGCTTGAGATAAGAGGGGAGTGGGGACTGACAAAAGGCCAATTTTCCTGTCCTAATGGGATTTATATTCTAGAGGAGGAGAGATAAAATATAAAAGTTCTTTGTATATATGTATGTATCTATCTGTCATCAATATGATATCACTAAGTGCTAAGAAGGGGTAAAGGAAATACTATGTTTGCTCTATAAGAAAGTGATATTTAAGAAAACAAAAACAAAAAGTAAAAGCTTAAGCCATTTAGCTCTGAGGAAAGAGCGTTTCACGCAGGAGAAACTGCAGATATTAAGTCTTTTTGGAGGGGTGTGGCTGGAATATTTGAGGAATAGTGGATGGCTAAAGTAGAACAAATAGTAGGGCATAATGCCAGAGCCATAGCAGAGGTCAGGTCATGTAGGACCTTATATATCAGTGTTAGATCATGTTTTATATTGAGATTGGATGCCACTAAAGAATTCTGAGCAGAGGATAATCTAACCTGACACACATTTTTTAAAAAGGTGTTGTCAATCAAGAAAAAAACAATCTGCTGAAGAAATAAATGAAATTAATGATTATAAATGAATAGGAATGGGAAAGAGTTGGCATTAAGCTTTTAGTAAATTTACACAGACTCCTTCTTAGGGTCAGAACTTTACACTAGCAGTTATACCTGGAGTCATGGCTTTATGAGAGACAAAGAAGAGATTGGAACAAGTGTCTGCAGATGAAATAGAGATTATTAGTACTATTCAGGAAATTCATGGTACGTTTCAGAGCAGGTATTATTGTGAAAAAAAAAAAGAATGTTTATCTTTATTTCAAATAGATGCAATTTTAATAAAATTATCCTCTTTATATTTGAGTAGAATTGTAACATGACTAGCTAATGACTTAATATTACCTTATAATTGAGTGATACAAAGCATTGCGTCCAAATCCCCACGTTTTCTTGGCCTACAAGGTGCTGTCAGATGGTACATGTGAGTGGTTAACCCATTACAGTCTCCAGTAAGGGCTGCAAGAGGCTCCTGTCTGAGAAAAGATTCAGTTACCAGCTATTCTTAAAGCACTGCAGAAGGAACTACACAATTTTAGGCACTGACCCATTATTTCTCAAATGGTAGCAATCTTCTAGGAAAAATAAGTCACTCTTTCACTTTACGAAGAGATATTTCTTAGGATTTTTTTTTTTTTCACTTTATCTTCACTACAAACAAGGCCCTCTAACTTCTACATGGCCTGTTTTTAGTTATCAACCCTTACTTCGTTTGAAATCAAGACAATGTTTGAGTGGCCCTTAAAAGGAATTCTACCACTTTGTCCAACTTTCTCATCCTAAAAAATCATCTATGAATCTACCTAAATCCAGATTCCTCTATTTCATCTTTAGAAATTTGATTTTGTAGGACTGGAGTGGTGCCAAAGACCTCTATGCCAGAAAATTCTGATAAAAGAGATCTATAAACCAGCCTTTGAAAAATGTAGCCTTATAACCTACAATTTTGTAAAATGAAGCAACTTTACTTACAATCAAACTCCAATTTAGTTTCTGAATTTGGCTTATATTTTGTCATGTATAGGCATAATTCCTTCAATCTTTACTCACATCTCAGGATTAAGACTTAAAGTTTATGTTTTTTTGTTTGTTTGTTTTTATGCCATAGTTCTCTGTAGTTTGGTTACAATATTTATTGAAGCTCTTGTACTAGGAAAGAGTATCAGGGATAAGCCGCTTTCTAGAAAGTACGAGGCTCTAATTGAGAACTTCTGATAGGGGAAACCTGTTAAGCTCAATAAGTAAGACCCTTTTCTTGGGGAGAGAGAAAGTTTTCAATTTGTGAGGCCTTAAAAAGGGGATATTTATGGGGCATAGACATAAATTCATGGACAAGTGAGTCTGCTGAAGACATGGATACAAATATCGGTAAGATATAGGTATAAGTGTCTTAACTCCCTTCACGGAAGAGCCAAGAATCAATAACGTTAGAGAAGGAATGACACACTCATATGTAACTCTGATTACACACACTTTCAAATCCCTTACTGTCGTTTCCCCAATAATTTGTACTCTCATCCACCAGGTCCCAACTCAAGTTGTGACTCATCTCAGAGTGATTTTTTTTTTTTTTTATAACCTGTGCAGCATGGCAGCTATAATCTCCTTTTCCTACAAAATTTCCTCCTGCCACTTTGCTTTGGGGTGTTATCCACAGCTAGCCGGCTGGTTTCAAATGCTTATTTCCCTACTTACCATTAATATTGGGGTTTATGAAAATCTTCATTTTTTAAGTATAATTTATGGATACATAGTAGGTTGTTAGATTTGTTCTCCTTTGGCTAGTTTTTTTTTTCCTGTGGAAATGAATAGGGAGATTTGAATTTTGATGTTTTTCATTTAACTATAAGTACAGGATTTCTTAATATTTTCATGCAAGAGTTGAAGATTTGCCAGTTTCTTTACTACTCAGTTTAAAAAGCTATTCTCCTACATCTCTTTAAATTTAAAAATATTTTAATTTAAAGACATTTTCCTGCAATAAGAAAGTACCCACCTGTCCTTGCAGTCAGTGAAACTGTCTTATTTTGGAGGTGGGTTTTGTTTCTTTTTCTTTCTTTCTTTTTTTATCAGTTATAGAAGCATACCAAAGGCACAAAGAACTGCATTAACTTTTAATGGTTGCTCTTTTCTTGGTAGCAAAAGGGCATCAGGAAGGCTCTAACGTTTTAAGTACAAATAACCAAGTAATTGATGAACTTTCTGAATTTGCCATGTAAAGTCAAATTCAAAGTATGAAATACTGAAATGTCTAGTTATTTTATTCATATGCTCTGGTATTTTGCTTGGTTGTTGAAATTCATGTCATGTTTATTTTGCATTCATACATAAGATTTCTGTCATCAGTTTATAGTAGGCATTTGAATGTAAACTATTACATATTGACCATGGCTTGTTAAAAGCTTTAATTCAGCACAGTTTTTCCCTTCCAGCATATTTGGTCTATGATTGGCAGTGGTTTCTTAGTTTTCCATTCATTGTAATTCATTGTATTTAATAATTTTTTTGCTTCTTAGTCAATTGTATATTAACTTAAAACACTCTATATAAAAAGTATATAGCAATTTTCACAGTTTAAAAAACATTTAGAGTGAGGATTTATACCATTACAATAAGATAGTATAAAAATTATACCCTCCACATCCAGTCCATTCAAGTTATCAAAGCCCCGACGTTCTATTTTATTTTTTTTTAAAGCCATGATGAAGTGCACCTGGGTGGCTCAGTCAGTTAGACATCTGACTTTTGCTCAGGTCATGATTTAGAGTCCTGGGATGGAGCCCTGCATCTGGTTCCATGCTTACAGGAAATCTGCTTGTCCCTCTCCTCCAATTCCCCCTTCCAATGCTCTCTCTCTCTCTCAAATAAGTTAATAAAATCCTTAATTTAAAAAAGCCATGATTAAGTCTTAAAATGTCTATGATTTTCTTTGGGGATGTATGGTAAGAGCTTAGTTACTTAACAATGCTAATAAAGTATTATAAATTATTATATAACTGCATTTTTCCTTGTTCTTATCTATTCTCTATATGGAATAGTATAATTTTGATGTAATCAACTGTTTGTTCCAGAGCATCAAGTATTTCCCAGAAATTTTAACATAAGTTTGCAAACAAATTGGCTTAATGTTTCATAGTAATGAAAGCAAAGAAATCAATATTTAAAATATGGTAACCTTGGGGTGCCTGGGTGGCTCAGTGGGTTAAGCCTCTGCCTTCGGCTCAGGTCATGATCTCAGGGTCCTGGGATCGAGCCCCTCATCGGGCTCTCTGCTCAGCAGGGAGCCTGCTTCTCCCCTCTCTCTCTGTCTGCCTCTCTGCCTACTTGTGATCTCTGTCAAATAAATAAATAAAATCTTAAAAAAAAAATAAAATATGGTAACCTTATAAATCAACAAAAAAACTCTGAGAGTAATCATATTATTTACATATCTTCATTACAAACATAGCTTTATTATAGATAACACAAGTATTTTAATTGAATTTCTCTGTTAGATCTCATATAGAAATATACTCTATGTCTACCCTTTAGTACTACTAATAAAACATAGTTGTAAATACTGACAATGCATAAGATACATTTTTAAGAAGTTCTTACAATTAAAATTTTGAAATAAAGTATGTTATATCACATTTGGTTGATCATTAGCAAAGTAGAGAACTTTATTATTATAAATATAAATAATAATTCAACTATTCATATTTGGATTATCATCTTTTATGTGAATTTTAAGTGGTAGAATATATCTGAATCTCAAGATTTTTATGATATAGGATAAATCTTATAAAATTTATAATTTCATAAATTATAAAAATTATAAATTTATTAAAAGTTATAAATTATAAAATTATAAATTTTAAAATTTATGATTTATAAAATAATTTAAATGACATGATATGTAATTGTAGAAAACTGAAATCTTTAAGAGAACTAATGTTTATAGCATTTAACATTTTAATAGTCCTCTACTCCATTATATAAACCAGCATCAACATTTTTTCAAAAGTAAAGGAAGACTTTTAATTTTAGTTCTGACATGTAAAGAACTTAAAAGTAGTCTTGCCTTACAATAAAAAGATGGACAGTCTGAAAACATAAAATATTTTCTAGAAATTAGTTCACATGGAAAATTGTCATGCTAAAATCTAAGAAGACAGGCAAATTCAGAGTCCTGGCCAAAATTTGGAACAGAATATAGTGGAACCATAAACTGAGAGGGACACTTTAATGTAATTTTGAGAAATTACTGGAGGCTGAATGTGGACTAGCATAAAATACGAAACTTGAGTCTTAGGCAGCTTCTTAATACTTTTGTGGGATTTAACTCCAAGAATGCTATCAGGCTGTCAAGTAAGTATCTAAAAAAGGACCCCTCAGAAGGACCTTCTGAATAAGCCTTATGAAAAACACACAAAACCCTTTCTATAATAAAGGCAGGAAGGGCATTTTGTAAATTCAGCCCCCTCTAGCTTTCCTGTACCACTAACATGGGAGGGAAAGCTATGTAAGAGGAGTAACATTTGTGAAGGTCACAAGCCACCAAAGGACTGGACCCAGGCCCATCAAATGACTGAGAGTTAATTAGAAGGTTCTAGAACACATATCATTCCTGACACCTAACCATTACATCAACAGTATTCCAGTGTAATAACATTGAGTTGTAGCTGAAAGAGATGTAGGACACAGATTCTCTCTAAGTAGTAACACAGGTCCAGCATCAATGGGGGAGACGAAACAAGAGCACTAGAATACTTTTAAGTGCTGGCACCTATAGCTGCAATTAGTAAACAAATAACATATTCAAAGATTAACAGTAATCGGGCGCCTGGGTGGCTCAGTGGTTAAGCCGCTGCCTTCGGCTCAGGTCATGATCTCAGGGTCCTGGGATCGAGTCCCGCATCGGGCTCTCTGCTCGGCGGGGAGCCTGCTTCCTCCTCTCTCTCTCTCTCTCTGCCTGCTTGTGATTTCTCTCTGTCAAATAAATAAATAAAATCTTAAAAACAAACAAACAAACAAAAAAAAACAGTAATGCTCACACTAGAGACTATTTACCTTTGCTTCTATTATCCAAATACAACATGGTCTGGCTTTCCAGAAAAAAATACTACAAGGCATTCCAAAAGGCAAGACACACACACACACACACACACACACACACACTCTGAAGAGATCTTTAGAAGAAGACTTAGATATGAAAAATATATGTGTGCATGGGTGTATGTGCATATGTAAAATATGTGTTATCAGACAGGAAGTAGAAAATAAATTTGTTTATTAAATTAAAAACTAATAAAAATGTAGAGATTATGAAAACTTGGATAATTTGAGTAGAAACATGAGAATTCTAAGAAACAGTCTAAAGGAAATGCTAGCAATCAAAATCACCGAAATATAAGTGAAGAGTACCTTTGATAGCCTCATCAGTTGACTGCACACAACTGAAGTCAGAATCAGTGGGCTTGTGGATAGATCAATAGAAACATTTCAAAACTGGGGTATCTACAGAAGTAGAAGGTAGAAAAAATGGAAAATGTAAAGTAGCATGTAATAAAATGGAACACTCAGGTGTAAATCTTGGGTTCTACATGGGAAACTATAATACAGTGATACAAATTCGAAGACGTTCCAAATAAATGAAGATACATTCCATGTCCATGTGTTGGATGATGCAGTATTATTTTGATGTCAGTTCTTCTCAACTTATCTATAAATTCATTATAATACCAGTCCGAACCCCAGAACATTATTTTGTTGATGTCAGTAAACTGATTCTAAAGTTCATATGGAAAGGCAAGGGACCAGAATAATTAACAAACACTAAAAAAAGAAAAGTGCTGGAGTATTTGAACAACCTAATTTCAAGGTTTACTCTGAATTTATATGTACTAGTGAAAAAATAGACATGGGATATTGGAAAAATTTAGAAAGTCCATACTTAAACTGAAATTAAAGTCAACTATTCTTCATCAAAGGAACAAAGGCAATTCATTGAAGAAAGGATGGCTTTTATCATTTAATCATTTTCATTGTTTGGTCATTCTGAGGCAATTGGACATTCATATATAAAAACATTGATCTGGACACAGATATTACAACTTACACAGAAGTTAATTAAAATGGATGATAGATGTAAATGTAAAATGAAACGCTGTATTGTTTTTAGATACAGTTTTAAAAATGATAAGACCTGGTGCTGATAGACGTAAGATACAACAATGATAGCATTTTCTGTGAAAGAAAAGAAAATGAGAAAATAGATTTTCTCTATATTCTGAATTTCTGCAATTCAGAAGTTTTGTAAGAAGAATGAAAGACATATCACACAACTAGTAGGAAATGTTTCCAAAACATGTATCTGACAAAGAACTTGATCCCAAATACCCAATTCTTAATATCAATAGTAAAAAATATCTTAATATCAATAGTAATTCTTAATATCAATAGTAAAAAAAAAATAAAAATAAAAGCTGGCCAAAGATCTGAATAGGCACCTAACTAAGGAACATATACAAATGTTAAATAAGCATATAATAAAGTTGCTCAACATCATTTGTCTTAAGGGAATTGAAGTTAAAACAAAAATGAGACATTATTTTATACCTATCACAATGGCAAAAAACAAAAATAATATTAACTACTGGTATCTATGCTGAGGAACAAAAACTATTCATAGGAAGAGAAAAATGTTACAACCACTTTAAAAAATGATTTAACAGCTTTTCCAAAGTTAAACATAGTTTTACCCTACAATCCAGTCATTATGTTCCTAGGTATTCAACTGATTTAAAAATCAGTTCCGTGCAAAAATTTGCTTATGAATGTTTATAGCAGCATTATTCATAATCACATACACACGAGATTGAACCCACACAGAGGTCCTTCAAAAGGTGAATGTTTAAATAAACTGCAGTACCTCCATGCAGTGATGTATTTAGGCCCTATAAAAACACTACGGTGCCAAACAACGAAGGACATAGGTGAATCTTAAAGACATAATGCTAAGTGAAAGCAATATGTCTAGAACCACTACATACTTTGAAGGACATTCTGGAGGAGGAAAACCATAGAGATGTAAGATTATCAGTGGTGATCAGGGATTTGAGATTGAGAGAGTATTGAGTAGGTGAAACAAAGAGATTTTATAGGCCGGTGAAACTATTCTGCATTATGAAGCATTTGCCAAATTCCATACACCTTTACATTAAACCTTATCATTTGTAAATTTAAAAATGCACTGGGGAATTTCAGGGTAGAATGCAATATGTGAAAAACGACTCCTAATGTATTACAAACATATGAGTGAGTTGGGAGAAAAGGTACTGGCCTAAATAACTTTGGAAATGAGTGGACATTATAAAACCAAAGGCAATGTGAACACATTTAACACAGTATTCTAGTCGACAAAGTTGTTTCCCAAGGGAATTAAACAGTTATGTCAGATGGTGAAAGCCAAACTTCTTATATTTAGAGTAGGAGGTTATAGATATGCAAATGAAAGGCCTAGAAAGATCATTGTGATAATGGATTAGGTCTGGGGATATCATTAAGAGCTAATGTTTAGATTAATACAGATACAGTGTTTGCATTTAGGAATATTTATACATACATTTCTATCCCCAGGTTCTTATACATACATTCAAATTCTTCGGTTCTGTCAGTTTAGAAGGCCTAGAAGAAACAAATACCTTCTCTTCCATGCTCAGTTTAAAGTTGTATTTAAAAGGCTTCTCTCGGGCCCCTGGGTGGCTCAGTGGGTTAAGCCTCTGCCTTCTGCTCAGGTCATGATCTTAGGGTCCTGGGATCGAGCCCTGCATTGGGCTCCCTGCTCAGCAGGGAGCCTGCTTTCACCTCTCCCTCTGCCTACTTGTGATCTCTCTCTGTCAAATAAATAAATAAAGTCTTTTAAAAAAATAAATAAAAGACTTCTCTCTGAAATATTTCTTATATTTAGCAATTTTTAAATTCAGCCTGGCCCCCTTTTCTAGGAATGGAGCTCCATTATATATGATGTAATAATAGACATACTGAGCTATTTCCACATGGAATTGTGGTCTCTGTAGGATGATCAAATATGTTTGATAAAGAATAAAATATAACTTCTAGAAGTTAATAATAATAAAAGGAATATATTTTCAAAATGAAGTAGGAATTTGGGTAAATAGGCAAGAAATACCCACTATTTTTTTATTTTTATTTTTTTTAACATTTTATGTGTTTATTTGAGACAGAGAACAAGCAAAGGGAAGAGGGAGAGGGAGAAGCAGGCTTCCCATTGAACAGTGAGCCCAATGTGGGGCTCAATCCCAGGACCCTGGGATCATGCCCTGAGCTGAAGGCAGACACTTATCCAACTGAGCCCCTAGGTGCCCTGAGAAATACTATTTTTTAAAGCACTGTCTTCCTTGCCATTTAGAGTCATGTTTTAGTTACCTAATGAAGGGAGAATACACAGTAAATATTAGATAATTATTAAAGATATTATAATAATTGAACACTGGAGTAATGCCCAGTTTGGTGCTGACTTATTACCCTGTCCTGCCTTTTCTTAAAGAAGAGATTCTTTCATTTGCTTCATGGGAAATTCTTGGAGTTGACAATATTACTATTACTATTACTGCTACTATTACTACTACTGCTGCTACTATAATTATTATTTCCTATAAACATAATGTTCACTTCTTAGTAAGTAATGTTTCTTTCAGAATTAGAATCTACAAATCTCATTGGAATGGTTTTCACAAGAATCTATATTCAATCTCTTGAATTAATCATAGGGATTCTAATTAAAATGACTAGTAGAGATAAGCACAATAGCAATTCTAAAAAGAATACTAAAGGAACAAGCGCCCCTTGAGCTACAGGCTACAATTTCAGATTTTCTCTTTATAGTAAAATACAAAAGAGATCATATACAATAGTGTTGCAAATTATCCACAATTTTTTAATCCATTTTATTAAGGACTTAAAAAGCAAATCATTTAAAAAAAACAATAATTTTTACACTGTGTAACATAGGCTGTTTCTTGGAGATAATATTTTGATTCAAATACGTCTGCAAGCACCATAATTTCTATTGATGAACATGGATTGACATAGTTGTTTAAGCCTATAATGAACTAAATGTTATACAGAATACAATTTTCCTCTTCATTTACCTTAATTTATTCTAGTTGTAAATGCCATTGACTTCCATGATTACAGAATAAATCTCACTGTAGGATCAATTACTACAGTTTAGAATAAAACTTGAGTTGTTTTGTAATTATATCCACTGGGTATTCTATTTTAATTTAAAATAGCTTTTGCAAAAGTACTGGAGCCTTAATGAATGACACACAGGATTAAATTTGAGCCATTTAACATGTAATTATTAAAATTATAATAACACTACTTTTCTTCATATTTGGTTAATTTCATCAGTGTCTAAAACTATACACCTAAATGGATGTTTTCTGGCATTAATATATAATTTATATATTTGAAGTTAGAAACTTTGTTTCTCAAAATTTAAATGTTATTTTTGTACATCTGAATTTTTTATTACTTTTTCTTTTTTGTGAGAAAGACTAGGAATACCATTTAATAAATTTTGTCATTAAGTATAACCAAAATGATGTACTCTTTCAAATAAAGGTGAAGTAGTTTAAACATCAAGTCAGTTTTAAAGAAAGAGCATTAAATACCTCTTTAATTTAATATAAATGTGAAATTAAAAATATGTACTCTCTTGAATCAGTGGTTCTCAAACTTTATGGTTTTCAAGTACTTTTACCTTTTAGTAAAAAATATTCTGGACCACAAAGAATTTGGTTTATGGAGATACATCTATCTATCTATCTATATATATAAACACACACACACACACATACATACATATATACACATATACACATTCACACATATACACACATACATACATATATTTATCATCCATCCATGTATATAAATAAAATATATACATATTTATCATATTGGAAATTAAAACAATGTTTTTGAAGTGAGAAAAAATATATACCTGCATGCATTTCAGTAGTTGGCAGAGCAGGAACCTAATCACATTGTCCTGTAATTTGTGGAAAACTCTAATGTTCACTCATGAGAAAAGCAAACAAAAGACTGAAATGTCCTTTTAGTTCCCATACCTAAGTTGAAAATTTCTGATTTACATTAATGTAAACAGTCATGTCATTAGACTCTAATTTAAATTTAATTATGAATACTATGTTTCTATTCATTATAATAGACTGTAATATACCTATGAATAATATATCTTATGACATTTCAAGTAACATTTTTTATAATAGCTCAAGAGAATGATTCATTGCTTTTAAATTATGTTTTATTTGATTGCATGAATGTAATTGAATCAAAATTATGGAAGACATGTGCTTAAGAAGGGGAGGAGTAGCTTTTGTGTAAAATTATGGCTATATATTTCCCAAAAATTGTATACCTCAATCCTATCTTTAAACAAAGATTTTAAGTGCTACCATGATTATTGGTTTCTCTTACATAGTTCCAAAACTCCATTTCATGTCGACAGGTGTTTATTGACAGCATCTATTTTAGTGTTTCTTTTTTTTTTCTAGTGTTTCTTTTTAATAAATAAAAAAGCCTCCTTATTTTAAAATGTGATTATTAATTTTCCATTTAAACTATATGAAATGCTGCTAATCAGTATTTCACAGGATAAACTACTAAATAGTTTTTGGGCTAGAGGGAAAGATAAAACAATTTAATCTATTTTAAGATAAAAAAATATGGAGATGTAGAAAAATGTTATCATACATATACTAACAAGGAAGAAGAAAAATTACATATATTGCATAAAAGAAAAAATACTTCTTTTTTTAATCAATGCTATCTTAAATATTGCTACTAGTTAAGAATAGAAAATACTAAAATCTTGACTGCTGGAAAGTCAGAATTATCAAACTTATTGATATTAAGGATTAAAAAGAAAATGCATTATAGAAAGGGAGTTCAGGAATTATGAGAATATTTAAAAGGGACCTAATGAGCTAGGCTCAGAGACAATTGGGCAATCACAAGAAATAATGATTAAAGTAAAATCTGAGAAATGAGTAAAAACTGGCCAGTACACAGGTGGAAGGGTCTTTCTAAAAGAGGGAAAAGCTGATGTCAGAGGGCAGTCACAAAACCCAAATCAATTCACAACGTCTAAAGTGAAATGAGTTTAGAGAGTAAAATGAGTTGATTCTGCATATGAAAGCATACCATATTTCATATTGTATGAAATGGTATTACATTCTTATCTCTATTTGTGTCTGTCTCTAACTCTAACTTATAGTAGAACCATGTAATACAGTTTTCCCTCCCCACCACATACACTTCCTACATATATGGTTGTTTTAAGTGTTAAGGAGAATATTAACAATTAATTAAAGACATTGCGTGCAAACTAGGACTATCTTAGCCATGACATAACATTGCTGTTGTCATTGTTATCATGATTGTTATTTTTACTACACCCATAGTCTTAATTCAGCTGAAATTTATAGACTTTGGCGGGGGGCAGGATATTTATTGGAAAGTTAGGAAAGATGTATTAGCTAAGAATTATAATGTAAAGAATACTAAATCTTTGGTAATTTCATAACTTTGTTATTTTCCCAGAAAGCTGGCCTTTCTCTTTTAAAGACTGGACAAACTAATCTACTTTTTGTTCATGAATTGCTAAAATGGTATATTTTTCAAAGTTGCTCTTACCCTTTGCTTCCACTTCTGACATACACATATTATAAATCTGCTTACTATAATATTTATATTTGTAATTATCCAAGTTGATCTTCTGTTCTAAACAGAAATAGATAAAAATAAAACAGTAACACTGTAACTGTAAAACAGTAACACAGTAACAATGCTTTCATTGCCTTTCAATAAATGTCAAATAGACTTAAAAAACTACCAGGGCATTTTCCTTTTTAAGAACAATCATCATAGAGCTGTGAAATTGTGATTCTCTTGTTCCTAGTTTATATTTATTTCCTTTGTAATGTATTATTGGCTGAAGTTATTTGTCAATCTTAAGCCTTACCAGTAAGAATGCAATAAAATTTATTCTTTCCATTAAAAAAGATGATGGAAATTTCTATCATATAAATAAAAGAGATAAAATAAAGCAATTTAAAATATAATCCCCATGAAATGTTAGTATAAGTGATGAAGTAAGGACCTCTGCAAATTCTCTCCTTCATAAAAGCAATGATAAAACTGATGAAATAAAATGTCAGATTCAACTTCTTCAGAACTCTGGAAATAAGCCAAAGGTTTACAGCAGTGCAGGGAGTGTTTATTCAAAAGGGAGTTGTAGGAGGCTGAGTTTTGATAAGAACAGAGAGCTTTGTGATGTTTTAACTTGCCTATTCTTTTTTTTTTTTTTTAACTTGCCTATTCTTATATCACCCTGTCCATCCCTACAATAGATTTAAAAACCAATGGCTACAATCATAGTGAAGCCAATAACTTGGCAGCCACCAGAGGAGACAAAGTGAGATTATAGTTCTTTCAAAGTCTTATTCCTAAATAATTGTTTTTTGTTTTTTGTTTTCTTTTTAAACCAATCTGGTAGTTCTCCATAAGATGCCACTTCCAAGACTATCTATATTTGACTTGACTTGGAACTCCTATAGAGGAATAAACTTCTCTCCAGAAATGATTGTGAAAAGGAATTACAGGGAAATTTATTAACTTTGGTCCCCTGAGTTGAAAAAATAAGACTTGGATCAAATGACAGGCAAGCCAAAATAGTTTAAAAGGAAACATTGAAAAATAAGATGTCTGTAGAATCTTTGAAAAGCTCCAGCATATTCATGGGAAGCTGTAAGGCCAAACACATTGATAGGTCTGTGTTTTTGCCAGGAAAAATTTGAGACATCCTTAAATTTTCATCTTGGCCTGACATTGAGGCTTCGGTCAAGCAGGAAATAAAGACACAAGCAGAACTGTTATCTGACTGGTTGAGTGCTGAAGGTGTGCCACAATACACACATACAGACACATATAGCCTCTCATAAGAGATTGTAAAACACATAGATTCCAAGTAGTTAAGGAAATCTCTGTAATCATTGCTGACCACTAGCTAACTGAGCAGAGACTCAAGTGGCCAAACCTTGCAAAGAATAATTGACTTTACAATATAAGTTTTGAGAAGATATTAAACAAAGAATAACAACATGCCCTGGAGAGGATTGAGATTCTGATTTCCAAAACGGATGCATTATATTACTTAAAGTTTGAAGGTTTCAGCAAAAAATTATAATACATGCAAAGAAGTTGGAAACTAGCAGTTTAGAGGAGACAGTATTTATTTATTTTCTAGAACCATAGAATATTAAATTATATTCTGTTTCTGACCATGAGGTACTAATTTGTACTGGATTATCTCTTTCACTGTAAAAAACTAAAACAATGAAAAAATATATAATACAACTGTTTATAGATACTGAGTTAAAGGCCCTACAGAATTTTTATTCCTATAAGAAAGAAGGTAAATGATGTATGCTCTGTTATCACACTGGTTTTCTGCCTGGAAGTATAATGGACAAAAGTTTAAGGAATGATGTTATTAGCAGAGCATTCAGTTGTAGAGACAGTAATCAGAATAGAAGAAATTCAGGCGTCTGGAATCTGAGAAACTGAGAACTGGAGAGGAGGGAAAGAACCACTGAAGTGTATATAACGATCCTAATGGGTGAATAATGAGCCTCACATGGAAAAGAGTGAGACTCTCGAAGTGTAGGCCAAGAATGAGTCCTTAAGTGTCCACAAAATTATGTCTAGAATAATAAGTGGATTTAACAAAGCTGCAGGATAAAAGATTAATATAAAAAGCAGTTATATTTATATATGTTAATAGTAAATAATTAGAAAAAACATTTTAAACATTTACAATAGAATAAAAAATAAAATTACTGGAACAATAAAAAACTGAAATATTGCTGAAAGATACTAGAAACACCTAAAAAATATAAAAATATACCATGTTTATGGATTGGAATACTTACTATTGATAAGTTAACTGTGCCCAAATTGACCTATAGATTGCACATACTTTCAATCAAACAAATCCCCATTCACTAATACTTTTCGTAGAAAATTGAAGGTTTTGTAGATAAAGAGCTAGAGATAAAGGCAGAGATATATAAATATATTATATTATATTATATACATGTGTATATAATATATTATATATGTGTATATAATTAAAGGATCTAGAGAAGCCAAAAGAAAATGTTGGAAAATATCTCTATTTGAATCTAAGATCAGCTATAAAGTTACTATGACCAAGACTGTGATACTGATATATTGATAAATATATATATCAGTAACATAGAATAAATAATCAAGAAGCATACCCATTATTTGTCCATTATACCACAATAAAGCTGAAAAATAAAGAGACCTACACCTATATGGCCAATTTATTTTTTTAAATGGTGCCATAAAGGAAAATAAAGTATTTTCAACACATAATGCTAGAACAACTGGATATAGCCATAGGAAAAAAACTTGGCCTCAATTATCATGTTACAGCATATCCAGAAATTAAATTATTCCTCTGATGGTAGAATGCTAAATGAGATAGAAGTCATGCAATACACATTTTTATATGGTCAAACATAAACCTGCCATAAGACCCAGAGATTGTCCTAGGTATTTACATTAGAGAAATGGAATACATGCCTACAAAAAATATTTTTCACATACAATAATGATGAACTTATTAATAATATCCAATACTGGAAATAATACAGATTTCTACTTATAGATGACTTCTGATATACATACTTTAGAATACCATAGAGAAATGAAAAAAAAAATAACCAGACAATGTGAATGAATCACAAAGCATTATGCTGAGTCAAAGAAAGCATACACAAAGATTTACATTAGTCATAACTCATTGAACTACTCAACATGAATTAATTTTATTGTATATAATATAAACTTCAAAGAACGTGATAAAAGATATTTCAGGGAAAAATCCCATTATATTAAGCTTAAAAGGTAAGGCTGAAGTTAAAACTCTTTGTAGTTTCACAGAAATATTTTCATTAACAATCAATTTGATTGATTCAGACTTTTCCCATGAAAAATAAAATAATTTTTTTCTTTCAACAAATGAAATATTTTTGTTTAATAATGAAATTCATGAAACCTATTGTGGTTCCTTTATTTCCTTTAGATGCCAGAATGTAGTAACTAAATATGCTTTCAACTATAGCAGTATTATACTAAATAGATAACATGTTTGTTTCCTTCTCAATCTGCATTTAAATTAGTGTAAGTGTATATACAAGTACCATATTGTGTAGATGAGTTTATCACAAATATCATTATACTTAAAATAGATTAAGAAAGGCTTTGATTAAAGCAGAACTACTTAACAAAAAAAGAAAAAAATTATCAGCCTTTTCCTAAGTTGGTGATGAAGTGGTGTAGAAATGTTACATGTAAAGTCTTCAGCCTTTTTATGGACAAAATATTTTATTCTCCAACTGTAGATAATATAAAAGAATTCAATACTCTATTGAATATTGAGTGTTGTGGAACATAGTTTATTTAGAAAGGTGGTACTGGGGATTAATGTGTTTATTATGTCATTATTTATTGAACATTTAATATACATAAGACACCATTTTCAGTACTTAGAATATGTGAATTAATAAAGCAAAGATACATGTTGTAGAACTTTTAAAATATTGATGAGGATAAGAGAAAATATGATAGACAGATAATTTAATGTTAAGAGACTGTCTAGAACTATGAAAGAAAGAAAGCATAAAGCAAGATAATGGGAATCAGCAGGAACATGAGGTTGAGGGCAAATTACACTGCTAAATTCAATAGTTAAGAGAGATTGAAAAAAAATACTTGCTAATGCTGAGATTTACTTTAGAGATTTCTAGCTTTCCTTTTTTGGATTAATTGCCCTAAAGTAGAGTGTACTTGCATTTTCCAGCCAACAGCACATTCTAGGAGTAGAGTGGATCCACAGTCAGGTGTGTTAGAAGTCAAAGAGTTAAGGTCAGGGACAGGGGTTTTATTAAATATTAAATTTTAGCTTTATGTAGGATATTGGGCTAAAATATCTTGAGATATACATTAAAACAATGTTGGGTTAAAATACCTTGAAAAATACATAAATACAATTGTCCTTGGTTCATAGAACTTGAAATTCAACTTTATAAAAAGTATTTATTTATCTTAAAGTAAGAGATCACAAGCAGGAGGGACTAAAGAAGAGGGAGGGAGAATCTCAAGCAGACTCCATGTTGAGTGGTGAGCTGGACACTGGACTCAATTCCATGTCCCTCAAGATCATGACAACCAAAACTAAGAATCAGTGTCAACTGATTCTTTGGGGCACCCAGGTGCCCCAAAATTCAACTTTTAATTAAGGTGAAATTTGGTACCCCTCCCATATTACCTTTGCCCTCAACAAGAACCTTAACTGGTCATGGTTCTTTATGTGGTCAGGTGACCATATCATTTATTTCTGCAGGGTCTGGACCATTAGTAGCTGTGCCTAATTAGTTTGTTGTAGTTTTCCATTGACTTTAATCTTGGCGTGGTTACTAAGAGACATCCCCAAAATTTGTATTTTGTACAGTAGTGGCACAATTTCTTCTTAGAATTGATCATGAATTACCCCAGCCAGGATTATAACTCCTTCCTTTGCCTGTTAGTTTAATCACAGGGAGCCCAAAGTGACATAGTAATAGTCTTAACTTAAAAATAATCATTTTTAATACTTTTTTCTTTTTCATAAATCTTAGGATATGTCTATTTAGAACAATGGTATATGTGGATAAGAATATATATAGAGATCTCTCTCTCTCTCTCTCTCTCTCTCTCTCTCTCTCTATATATATATATATATATATATATTCATATATATATATATCCTTGTCCTTTAGTACCTCTAGCTCAGTCTTGAATAGAAGTGCTGAAGGCAAACATTTTTTTTTTCCTTTTTCACTTTTTTGTAGACTTAATGTGAAAGTATTCAAAATTTTACCATTAAACATACCATAAGCTCTGGGCCTTAGTACATTCCCTTTGAAATTGGGAGGGGGTGCTCTTTGACTCCTAGTTTGTAAAGAGTTTTTAAAGACTACCAAATTTTGTCAAATTCTACTTCTTTTTATTGTGAAATTCTATTTCTTATATCTATAAAGATGATTGTGCATTTTTTTCTCCTTGAGTTTCTTAATGTGATTATTTTTTGAATATCTAATTTTGAATATTTTTATTAAATTTTGAATATTTAATGTTTAAAATAACATTGGTTATCCTGCATCTTCATTTTTATATTGATGATTTTTCAATTATTTTGAAGATTTTTTAATATTTAAGAGAGATATTATTTGTAATTTTACTTTTTTTTTTAAGATTTTATTTTATTCATTTGACAGAGAGAGATCACAAGTAGGCAGAGAGGCAGGCAGAGAGAGAAGGTGAAACGGGCTCCCTGCTGAGCAGAAAGCCTGATGCAGGGCTCGATCCCAGGACCCTGGGATCATGACCCGAGCTGAAGGCAGAGGCTTAACCCACTGAGCCACCCATGTGCCCCTGTAATTTTACTTTTTATTAACATTCTTAGCAACAGTTGATAACTAAGTTACACTTACCTCATGAAATGAGTTGAATAGTGTTTCTACCATCTCCACTTTATGAAAAAGTTTGTGTGAAGCTGTTACAAATTCTTCTTTAAATATTTTATTGAGATTCCATGTGAAATAATCTGGATATGGTTGTTTCTTTTGGATCAAGTTTTAAAATACAAATACAATTGTTTTACCAAATGTCAGACTTCCAAATTTTCTGTCTCTTTTTCTGTGTGTTTTGATAGATTGTGTTATCAAAGATACTTTGCATTTTGTTGGTTATACTAACTTAGAGTTGTTCATAATATTCTCTTATAGTTTTAATGTCTGAAGGATATATGGGATATCCTTTTTATCCTTGGAAATTGGTGTATTCTCTCATTTTTTTTTAAACATATAATGTATTATTTGCTTCAGGGATACAGGTCTATGAATCATCAGTCTTACACAATTCACAGAACTCACCATAGCATATACCCTCCCCAATGTCCATAACCTAGCCACCCTATCCCTCCCTCTGCCAGTGCCCCAACAACCCTTAGTTTATTTCCTGAAATTAAGAGTCTTATAGTTTGTCTTCCTCTCTGGTTTTGTCTTGTTTCATTTTTTCCCTCCCTACCTCCACAACCCCCACCCTGCCTCTCAAATTCCTCATAACAGAGAGATCATATGATAATTTTATTTCTCTGATTGACTTATTTTGTTTAGCATAACACCCTCTAGTTCCATCCACATCATTGCAAATGGCAAGATTTCAGGTTTTTGATGACTGCGTGGCATTCCATTGTATGTGTGTGTGATATATATATACATATATATATGTATATATATATACCACTTCTTCTTTATCCATTCATCTGTTTATGGACATCAAGATCGAGGCTCTTCCCATAGTTTGGCTATCGTAGACACTGCTGCTATAAATGTTCGGGTGCACATGCCCCTTTGGATCACTACGTTTGTATCTTTGGGGTAAATACCCAGTAGTGTGATTGCTGGGTCATAGGGTAGCTCTATTTTCAACTTCTTGAGGAACCTTCATACTGTTTTCCAGAGTGGCTGCACCAGTTTGCATTCCCACCAACAGTGTAGGAGGGTCCCCCTTTCTCCACATCCTCACCAACAACCGTCATTTTCTGACTGGTTAATTTTAGCCATTCTAACTAGTGTGAGGTGGTATCTCATTGTGGTTTTGATTTGTGTTTCCCTGATGCCAAGTGATGTGGAGCACTTTTTCAAGTGTCTGTTGCCCATTTGAATGTCTTCTTTGCAGAAATATCTGTTCATGTTTTCTGCCCATTTGTTGATTAGATTATTTGTTCTTTGGATGTTGAGTTTGATAAGTTCTTTATAGATTTTGGATACTAGCCCTTTATCTGATAAGTTGTTTGCAAATATCTTCTCCCATTCTGTCGATTTTCTTTGGTTTTGTTGATTGTTTCCTTCACTGTGCAAAAGCTTTTGATCTTGATGAAGTCCCAATAGTTCATTTTTGCCCTTGCTTCCCTTGCCTTTGTCGATGTTTCTAGGAAGAAGTTGCTGCTGCTGAGGTCAAAGAGGTTGCTGCTTGTGTTCTCAAGGATTTTGATGTATTCCTATCTCACATGGAGATCTTTCATCCATTTTGAGTCTGTTTTTGTCTGTGGTATAAGGAAATGGTCCAGTTTCATTCTTTTGCATGTGGTTGTCCAATTTTCCCAACACCATTTGTTGAAGAGACTGTCTTTTTTCCATTGGTCATTCTTTCCAGTTTTGTCAAAGATTAGTTGACCATAGCATTGAGGGTCCACTTCTGAGCTCTCTATTCTGTTCCATTGATCTATGTGACTGTTTTTGTGCCAGTACCATGCTGTCTTGATGATTACCACTTTGTAATAGATCTTTAAGTCCGGAATTGTGATGCCACCAACTTTGGTTTTCTTTTTCAACATTACTCTGGCTATTTGAGGTCTTTTCTGGTTCCATATAAATTTTAAAATTATTTGTTCCATTTCTTTGAAAGAAATGGATGGGATTTTGATAGGGATTGCTTTAAATTTGTAGATTGCTTTATGTAGCACATTTTCTTAGTCATTATTCTTCCAATCTATGAACATGGAACATTTTTCCTTTTCTTTGTGTCTTCCTCAATTTCTTTCATGAGTATTCTATAATTTTCTGAATATGGATTCTTTGCCTCTTTCATTAGATTTATTCTTAGGTATCTTATGGTGTTGGGTGCAATAGTAAATGGAATCAACTTCTTAATTTTTCTTTCTTCTGTCTTGCTGTTGGTATGTAGAAATGCAATCGATTTCTGTCGATTGATTTTATATCCTGATGCTTTTCTAAATTCCTGTATGAGTTCTAGCAGTTTTGGAGTGGAGTCTTTTGAGTTTTCCACATACAGTATTATATCGTCTGCAGAGAATGAGAGTTTGACTTCTTTTCCAATTCAGATACCTTTTAAAAGCTTTTTGTTGTTCGATTGCTGAAGCTAGGACTTCTGGTACTATGTTGAATAATAGTGGTGATAGTAGAATATTCTCTCATTCTTAGGGACAGTTGCTAAGGGTTTGTTGGTTTTATTAATTTTTTTTTGATGTTTTAAAGCTTTGTAACTTTATTAATTTTTTAAATTAATTTTTTCATATAAATTTTTTTTGGTTCTAAGATTTTCTCTATTGTTTATTTGTAATTCTCTTTTGTAGAGTTTTTATTTCTTTTTTTATCATTTCTGCTCTATTTTATGTTTAATTTCTTTTTTTTAAATCAACTTATGGTAGAACTTGGATTACTTACTATAAATCTTTCTTGGTTAATCATTGAAAGCCATACATTTCCTATTTACTGGTCTATATTTATTCCACATACTGAATATGTTAGGTTGAATTATCATTTAGTTCAAAGTATTTTGTAATGTTTGTGATTGACAGATTCTTAATTTATGTAGTGAGTTGCCTAATTCCAAAACATTTGGATATAATCTCGAGGTCTTACTGTTATTTTTTTATAATTTCATTCTATTTCTGTTAGAGAGTATATCTATATTTTTTCATCTCTTTAGTATTTATTGAGTCTTGTTGTACTGTCCAGGAACATGACTATTCCATCAACACAAAATATACATATTCTGTAGTTCTTTGTTGTAGTGTTCTATACATGGCAGATTAATACAGTGATAGTGCTATTTGAATTTTTTCTATCTTAATCATTTGATCCTTTTTATTTTTTCATTATTGAGGTAAGAATTTTAAATTCTTTAATTCGGAAGGAGCATTTCTTTATATCTCTCTTTAGCTTCTTGTTTTTTTCTTACATGTTTTCAATTTATTTATTTATTTTTTAATTTTTTATCTTTTATAAACATATATTTTTATCCCCAGGGGTACAGGTCTGTGAATCACCAAGTTTACACACTTCACAGCACTCACCAAAGCACATACCCTCCCCAATGTCCATAATCCCACCCCCTTCTCCTAAACCCCCTCCCCCCAGCAACCCTCAGTTTGTTTTGTGAGATTAAGAGTCACTTATGGTTTGTCTTCCTCCCAATCCCATCTTGTTTCATTTATTCTTCTCCTACCCACTTAAGCCCCCATGTTGCAAGACAACTATCATATGATCTCCCTGATATGAGGAAGTGGTGATGTTTTCAATTTATTTTATTAGGTACATACACTTGTAGAACTATTATGTTTTGTTGGTGAATTTAATATTCGTCATTGTGAAATCTTCATCTCTGATGGTATTCCTTACATTGGAATCTATGCTGTTTACTATTAATATAGTTATGTTATTGTCCTTAGTGTTTCTATGGTATCTCCTTAACAATGTATTTATTGATTTATTTTTAAAGATTTTTATTTATTTATTTGACAGACAGATCACAAGTAGTCAGAGAGGCAGGCAGAGGGAGAGAGGAGGAAGCAGGCTCCCCGCTGAGCAGAGAGCCTGATATGGGGCTTGATCCCAGGACTCTGAGATCATGACCTGAGCCAAAGACAGAGGCTTTAAAACCCACTGAGCCCCCCACGTGCCCCTTAACAATGTATTTAGACTTAAAGTGTCTTTGACATAAATTGATGTTATCTGTTTCTTGATTTTTTTTTATCCATTCTGAGAATTTTTGCTTTCATTATCAGTGCTTAGTCACTTTACATTTAGTATAATTATTTATACAGTTGTGTTTAAGTCCACTTTGGCTAGTTGATTTTGATCTCTTATAGCTGTGATGTGATTCATTGTTCCTTCTTTCCTCGAGTTCTTCATTTCTACCGTATACAAATTTGTTTCACCTTGAAGAATTTTCTTTGATATTTCTAATATTATGATATTCTATTTTATATTAAATTTTTTTTATCTGCTATAACTTTTGTTTTGGTTAGATACACAATTCTAGATTAACAAATTACATATTTTTAGACAACTTAAAGTTTCTTTTATTGTCTTTTTTGTTGTTACTATAAGAAACTAGCCACCATTCATATCTTGGATTTACTTTAATGATGTGCATTTTCTCTACCTGCTTTCATTATTGCATATTGTTTTTAGTTTTAAACAGTTTCAGTGTGATTTGCCTAGATGTGTGTGGATGTTTGGCATTTTTTTTTTCCTGTGAGGTTCAGTATAGATAATTTTTATTGGCCTCCAAAAATAATGTGTTTTGTACTAGTAGGCAGACAATTTCAGGAGAATTGCCTTGATCTAGAGTACAGTTGGTTTTAGGTTTTATTTTGGTGAGTTTATTTCAGTTCTGCCTTTAGTCTTAAACTGTACCCCTTAATCCTATTATGCAACCCTTATCCTTAAAGCATGATTTCTGGATTTTCACTGACACTAAGAGGTTTTTGCCAAGATCTTTTAACTTAGCAGGTTTTGTACTCCAAATCCTGTATATACAGCTCTGGGTAGCTGCTTTCATCCCTTTTCAGCAATTTTAGCCTTCCTAATGTGGTTTCCTGCTATGTTCCTGCAGGTTGCCCTCTCAGCCTCTTTTTGCACAGTTAGAGATTCAGCCATAGTTTTGAGGTGAATTTGTGTATTTGATCTTTCATTCTTTTGTTTCTTGTTGCTGAGATTCTCCTCCTTCAGTTGTGCAGCTTGTCTGGCAAACCCAACTTCAAGTTCTGATTCCATAATCCAGTAAAATACCTTGTATAAATTGGAATGTTTTCTCTATTACTTTATATATAAATATATAGATGTAAATTTATAATATATAAATATGTTTGTAAATATAAATATATACATTTCACTCCAACTTTCTGCTTTTTTTGGTTTTTATTCAGTGTGTTAAAATAATTATGTTATACTATATATAAGATACAGCATTTATATATTATATATATTACATGTATGCCAAAACCTATATTGTATAATATATATTTGTAGTTTAGATAGTCTATTACTGTTATTTAGAAAAAGAATAATTAGATATAATTTATTTTGTTATTAATGGAACTTAAATTCCTGAAACTCAATTTTTGTTTTAGATTTGTTTTTAAGTAGAAATATACTAAATTCATTTTTAAATTAAAATTAAAATACAATTAATTCCTAATGTTCTTAGTGGATATTTAAAACACAAAGTAAAAAAAAATAATAATGTTAACTAAAAAACAGTGGCTATAAAATAAATTGATTGTATTAATAATGCACTAAATGCTTTTGTTTGGCACTTTAAGTTTATAAATGTACTTACCATTTTATTTGGTCTGACTATAATCCTACAAACCAAGTACTATAATCTCTTATAGACAGATGACAAAAAGGATATCAGAAAAATAAAGTCACGGGTGCCTGGGTGGCTCAGTGGGTTAAAGCCTCTGCCTTCAGTTCAGGTCATGATCCCAGAGTCCTGGGATCAAGCCCCACATTGGTCTCTCTGCTCGGCGGGGAGCCTTCTTCCTCCCCTCTCTCTGCCTGCCTCTCTGCCTACTTGTGATCTCTCTCTGTCAAATAAATAAATAAAATCTTAAAAAAAAAATAAAGTCAACAACCCAAGTTCTAATATTAGGAGACAGAGCCTTGACTATACCTGTTTTATAATAACAAATCTAATGTTGAGATTCAAATACCAGAGACTTTTATCTACAAAGATCTTTGGAAGTTCCTTGAAAGAGGATTGATAAATCTTTTTCAGTCAAGACAAAGGCCCATGTGAAACTACGGTGGGAAGTACGAAAATAGATTGGTGTATCATTGAAATCAGGATCTCCTCTACTGCAGCAGGTAGTTTTTATAGCATTAGTGAACAAATAAGAATTTTATTCTTTGCAGTTCTTTTTCAGTGGAAAATACTCTTTTAGTATTTTCTGTTCTTTTTAAAATATTAAATATAGTTAGTTAACATACAGTGTTATACTAGTTTCCAATGTACAATATAGTGATTCGACAATTCCATACATCACCCTGTGCTCATTGCAAGTGCACTCCTAATCCCCAACCCTGTTTCATTCATCCCCCACCTTCTGATAGCCACTAATTCTCTCTAATTAAGAGTCTGTTCCTTGATGTGTCTCTCCCTTATTTTTTTCCCTTTGCTTGTTCCACATTTTTCTTAAGTTCCACATATAGAGGGAAATCATATGGTATTTGTTTTTCTCTGACTGATTTATTTCACTTAGTATTTTCTATTCTTAAGCACTTGGAGCCCTTGGAAAAGTTCTCACTTTTACTCCAGATAAAGTCTTTCCTTTAGTGAAATTTGGCACTCCACATTTTCCTCTGATCCCAAATCCTTTTCTTCCACTTCTCCTTGTGCAATCACCATTTTTCAGTGAAATCTAGATATCTGGGATAAAACACCCTATTGCATTGCCTACACACACACACACACACACACACACACACAGAGCCAGCATATTCATGCACCATCCTATAAATAAATGAGAATAGGGGCGCCTGGGTGGCTCAGTGGGTTAAAGCCTCTGCCTTCGGCTCGGGTCATGATCCCGGTCCTGGGATCGAGCCCCACATCGGGCTCTCTCCTCCGCGGAGAGCCTGCTTCCTCCTCTCTCTCTCTCTGCCTGCCTCTCTGCCTACTTGTGATCTCTGTCTGTCAAATAAATAAATAAATAAAATCTTTAAAAAAATAAATAAATGAGAATAAATCCTATTTAAATAAATGAGAATCTTTTCTTTGTTATTTTACTTCTCAGGGAACAAGGGTCAAAGATAAGTGTGGGGAAAGGGAAAAGAAATATGTGAAAATCCATAATGTCATGCCATGCATTCTAAGCTCATACACGAGTGTGTGCACACGCACACACTTGCTGCTACTTTTAGTTCTAAGAGGAATGTGCTTCAAAACAAAACAAATTCATCAATGTTAAAAATCTCTGCAGATAGTGCTTTACCTGAATTACCTTCTTCAATAATTCAGATATCATGGCAGAAGTGAGATCTGCTGAGGTAGATTCTTCTGCCAGATTTGTTATGCAAACCTTTGTTCTTTTGGATTTTAGTAACCTATCTTCACTGTCTTTTGTTTTTTTTTTAATCTTTCCTGTTGTTAAATGAAATGAACATTCTTCTTTGTTTCATTTTCATATAACTTGGAAAAAAGCCAAAATAAATTTTTAGGACTGCTCACTAATTATTTTACAGTATAAAAGCTTACATTTTGAGTCTCATCTCATATACATATTCTGCAAATAAATCCTAATCTGTAATTCTCTCATTATCTTATTTGTATAGGATTATATTTTTTGCAGGTTTATTTTTGTTTCCTGTTCTTGATTTATGGGGGAAAGGATATCAAATATTTAGGAAAAACTGCAAGTTTAAAATTTTACATGCAAATGTAAATCCATACTATCATACAGTCATGGTGGCTAAAACTTGATTTGCATGATATCTGGGCTGTTAAACAAACAGCTCTCCAACCACATCATCAATATGTTGAAGAGAATAACATTTGTTGAGTCATTCAATGTTTTACCTTGCACGGGGAATAGAGATACATCTAGGTAATTATTTCTATTTTATATGGTGACTAGAGCATTTTTAGAAAACTTGAGCTTCAACTTAATAAGATATCAAAGATAGATGCATGTTTTCAGTTTTGAACTCTGCCATCACAGTACTTTGATTCATTGTAGGACACAGTATAGAAATTAAATTAGATAGTCTCTTGGTAAGTACACAGCTATCTAGATGTGAAAACTGGCAGTGGCAACAGCAATAAAGCACAAAATTGCTGAACATTTGCATCTAGATGTCCCATATATAACTCATCTCAGCATGTTTAAAATTTAATGACAGCTCCCCCTCTAATCTATTATTTCTAATATATTTCTATCTGCAATTTTGATGCTGAAACCAAAAATATGATTCTTTTCCTTGATTCCTCCCTCTTTCACAGATCTCATTTCGAATCAGCCAAAACCCCTGTCTTATATTTCCTGATTATTTTTCTAAAACAGACTCTTCTCTCCTTCTCTACTGCTACCACCTGGGGCCAGAGCCCCCTAACTGTTGTGAAAACTTGTTAGTTGCTCTCTTGGCCTTCAATTTTGTCTCTGTCTGTTTTATTTCTACAACAGCAGTAAGTTATTCTAAGGGACTGTGGTAGCTCTAAGCAAATGGCTGTATGAAACTGGTTTTCATTTTCAAGATGTTTGATAGCAAGAGGACTTGCCTGTGAAACTGCATGTGTATTATGTTTATAATAAGAGTTCAAAAATATTAAATATTCCATCAGAGGATGGGGAGACTATTTGAAATCGGTGAAAGGTTATTAAAAACCCACAAGAAACCCCTTACAGCCATAGCTGCTAAGAAATTGCCTCCCCATTTCTGCCTTCTGCTCAGATCCCTTTAGCAATGCCTCGTTATTCTCACATAGCATGGTTTAGAGGACTCTTTGAGATCTGACGTCTCTATCAACCTCTCAGTTTCTTAGCACATCTCTTCCTCTACTTGCTCTGTCTGTGTCAGACAAATATAGTCACTCGAATTACTGTAAATAGGATACAGCCTTTGAACATGTCTTCTCTCTGTCTAGAACACACTCCTGCAACTCCAGCCTGGCTAACTCTTCAGTGATTAAAAAATGACAGACTTCAGCTGTACTACACACTCTTAACAGAACTCTAACACTTAGAAAATTGAAACTAAAAGGAATCTGTGTGTGTATACAGACACATATATATTTATATTTATCTATGTATATATAAATATGTGTAACATGTATATGTAGTATCTATAATAAATGTATGTGTGTGTGTATAATGTCAATACCTATGCAACTACCCATGTACCAAACCCTAGTTCTATTTCTCAAAATTTTGTCAGGAATAATAAAAGAAGGAAGAGTAAATTCGTATGTTCAACATAAGAAAATAGAAGTAGAGAAAGACAGAAAAATTTATTCCACTGTAGTCACATATATCTGCTTCATGACCATCCTAAAGAAAAGCATTAAAGGAGGAAGATGAATAAACAAAGTTGTAAGAATTCTGTTATTGCCCATTTTGGAGACAAATAGTCTAATGGTAAGAGAAATGTCAAAGAAAATCTGTGATAGTGGAGGCTTTTCTACCTCTGACCTGGAACTGGGAGGGATTCCAAGACTTGATATTTTCCAGTGCACAGTATTTGTTTGGAAGAATGAGCTAAAGTCAAGGGCCTAATATTAGAGCATGCATGATGTGCAAAGACATTGGTCAGTAAGCTGTTGTAAATGACCAAGTGAAGGGGTTGATTCCTGGGGTGAATCAGTCAGTTGAGAGTCTGCCTTCAGCTCAGCTCATGATCTGAGGGTCCTGGGACCGAGTTCTGCATTGGGCTCCTTGCTCAGAAGGGAGTCTGCTTCTCCTTCTCCTCTGCCCCTCCTCACCTCTCATGTATACACTCTCTCTTTCTCTCATTCTTGCTCTCACTGTCTCTCAAATAAATAAAATAAAATAAAATAAAATAAAATAAAATAAAATAAAATAAAATAAAAATCAAGTGTGGCATTGATTGGTGAGTTTGACTAGGGTTGTAGCAATGGAAAAGATTAGAAATTGTTGGATTTGAGATATATTTTTTAAAGTAAAGTCAGTAGTTTCTGCTAACAAATTAGAGTCTATATATGAAAAGATGAGACTCCTAGTTACTGAATCTAAGCAGCTCGTTCTATTCTGAGGTGGCTGAGATGGGTAGTAACTGCTAATTGTCTAACCAATACACATTCTAGCATTCTGTCTTAGTAATAGATCTCACATTTTAAAATAGATTTTGAAGAGTATGTGGAAAATAATGTCTGAGAAATTTGATTCTATCAACATTGTCTTGGTGAAAATAAGCAAGACTAAAGTTAAAAAATTTCCACATAAAATTTACAATGATTAACTTAACCAACACCTAAGCAACTTGCCAAATTGCATGTTCATAGAATTTTTCTCTGACTTGCTCTGTTCCAAGGCTCTGTTATTAGACATAAAATGAATATTTCCTCCTCTACCTCAGCTCACTACATTAGCCTGAATATAACCACTTAAATTGTTTCATGTGATTCTTTCTAATTCTTTTTATGGATTTTCTCACAGATGTAATATTTTGATTAGTTCATTTTTAGTGCCCTGTTTCCAACCTAAATAAAAAGACATCATTTCTGCTCACATGTCATGTAAGTCTCATGAACACAACTATCTTTGAAAAGGCAGAAAATTGTAATTCCTCTCATGCACAAAGAAGGATCAGAAGTGCTGGAAGGCAGTGGTAATGTCTTCCACAATTAGACCATATTCTTTGTGGTATTTTTTCTTAGTTTATTTGATTACCATGGAATGATTCTGCTATCATTTTACTTTAAGCTTGCATAGCCAACTATCAATTAAAAATTTAATGTAAAATTTTTAAAAAGAAATAAAAATACATTAAGCAGTAATAGTACTAAAATATTCTGACATTGAAAAAATTAATTTTATTTTATTAAAAATTGAATTTCGAGTACACTTCTAGTCCCCTTCACCTATTTCACTCATCCCCTCACCTACCTCCCCTCTGGTAACCACCTGTTTCTTTTCTATAGTTGGAAAATAAACAGTAAAAATTAGATTAAACTTATTTTTTGCTCAGTGTCATAAAAGGAACAGATAGGGCTAATAAAAATCTGTAAATAACACACACATATTTCTATTAGATATTTAAGAACTTTGAAAGTCACTCTATTATAGACAATTAATTAAGGAGGCTTGAACATACTTTCATGAAAATGTGTTTAATTAATCTTGATCATTCTATTGATTTCTTTTCAGGATAGTACAGATGATGCATAGTATACCAAAATCTTACAATGTTTTTCAGTCAGATTTCAGGTAGATAAATAATAGGAATACTGTGGTAAACAGAAGAGTTACATGGTCGGGATTTTGATTTAGCAGAATGACTTTGGCTGCTTTGTGGAGAAGAGACTGAAGAATAACAATTATGGGAGTATAGAGATATGTTAGCAAGCTATTGAAATAATAAAGGGGAAAAATGTTAGTGACTTGAACAAGGATAGTGTTAGTGTTAGAAAATAGCCAAATTCTAGACAGACATTGGAATTTGATTCATAAAGATTCACAGACTGACTTGGATGAGAAAGTTAAAGAAGTCAGTAGTTTTCTAAGGTTTTCTTTCTAACAATAAAAAGAATGGATTTCTATTTATTGCAATTGATTAGAATGAAGGAATACATTTGGGGGAAGAGAATCAGGATTGGATGCCCAATACAGAGTTAGATAGGAATGGAATTCTGGGAATATTAAGGACAAGAAATACTCACTGAGAATAATGATATTTTATCTAAAGGTTATTGGAGAAGAAGAACATTTGTAGGATAATGCCTAGGAAAAACATGCATTTGTAGGTTAGGAAGATGATGAGAAATTGAAAGAGAAGAAATTTATTAAGCAAATGTGTAAAAATTGAATCTGAATCCTTGAAAGATTGATAAATGTGGAGTAGCTCCTAAGCCAATCTTTAATATTGATGTCTAATTGAACTGATTCTTTAGTAAAGAAAGGAGAAATAAATTAGCATTCTATATATTTATGTCAGTTGTGTATTTTATCCCCAGTTCTGAGTGAGTGCAGTAAGCTTGGGATATATTTTGAATTTTACTTCCTCCTTTCACTTAATTTTTTCTCTTTTTCTTTTTCCTTCCAACAACCAAAGTAGTATCTAGATGAGAAGAAAGGAAAATTTCAGGTTCTAAGAGATTCATTGAACAGAAAGAACCACTCCACTGCAAGCATTCATACCTTGTAGCTTTTCATTTTTGCACCAAGATTATGTCTTTCTTGACTTTAATGGTATAATACATAAATTAAATAAACAATAATTATAGGCAAGCATTTCTCACATTATTTCTGCTAAATAATATGCATGGGTTTCAAAGTACATTGATAGGTATAATTTAAGTGAGAGTTTGTCTAAATTTTCTGAATAACTTTAATCAAATTCCAGTATATTCTTGCAATATAGATGAGCAAGACAGTAAACACCATACAACTATTGAGATCAGGGCTTTAATGTTTAATGTAATTTAGAATGCATAGTTATAACTATGACATAAGATAGATTTGAGATCTTAGTGTAACAGACCTGAAAATTATCTAATATTTATTTTATACTCACATGATCAAATTTATGTCCATTTTGAAGACATAGGATTTTCAGTATTTTATTAGTAATTTAATGATGACTTTAGACTCAAAGACTTAATTGGCCTGTTTGAGAAGTTCAAAAATGAACTTTTGAAGGGGTTCTCTGAGAGCTTATTGTCAAATTTTAGCATTACAGTGAAGATTACTTTTTAGTCTAAAACATTTTAATCACTTTAAAAAGCTTCTCTAAATCTTCAAAACATTCCATAATATCTGAAGTTGTTGAAACATTAAGAGATAAATTGCTTATCAGTTTGAAAGCAGGTATCTGAATTACTGAGGACTAGAGAAATACAAATTAAATACAAATGTTAATTGCTCCATAAACCTGAATGTTTGAAGAAGTGGTTATACACACTTTTATTATTGTCAAACTTGAAAGATAAATCTAAAATGAAAATTTGTACAGATTTTTCTTTAAGTCTTGGCATGTGTGTGTGTGTGTGTGTGTATGTGCGTGAGTGTGATTTTATTCTAATTGACTGATCCTTCAATTTTAATTGTCTATATCTTTGGCTCTGTGATGACGTACAGGTCTATACAATTTTGTGCCTATTGTTAACACTATATTATATGCTTAGAAATTTGCTAAGAAGATAGGTCTCATATTGTGTTGTTAGTATAATAATAAAATAATACATAGAATATTCGTGCCAACAATTATTGGACACAATCCATAAAGAACTGGAGATGATTGATTTTTATTGAGGATCTTAGGTTACAGGCTTCCCTGCTTACCTTGACCCAAGTAGGGGAAAATATAAAATACAATTTAATTAAATGAAGTCGTTGCTTTCTCCATTTTTACAATGTGAATATGTAAGCTCCCCTGAAAGATATTGTGCCTATTGCAGTTTTATTTTTGTAAAAATATTCAGGTTAAATATATTATTTGGAATATACTTTTAGAAGTTACACCTTCCATACTAATGTAGGTTATCATTTTTCCTTCCCTTTCATCTTATGTCTCAGATGTCTGTCTTATTTAAATTTTAACTACTAAGAATTTACCTGTATTTGTAATACCTACTATACAATAAGATTTTATTTACATGGAATAGAGTGGACTCTAAGTAAATGTATTATCCCTAAATGTACCAGTCACACAGAATAAGTATAGCCCAATTAGTTTTTAAAAGATATATATATGTGTGTGTGTATACATAATATGTATAAATGTGTAAATAGACATGGTTTTATATGTGTGTGTATACACACACACACAGACACACACACTCACTCACACACAGATTTTATTCTCAGAGCGGTAGTAACTCAATCTGTTTATGGGGTGAAAGAGGTAAAACATCCTAAGTTCTTAAAGCAAAGCCTGACTATAGAAAAGCATAATTAATATGTATAGAATTTCACTACAATATTTATATTAACACTTAAACATTACATTACATAACAGTTCATAGTTAAGAAATTTTAAGCAAACATTAGAAAAGCTCATTAAAACAATAGCTTAGCTTTTTAAACTTTTCATCTAAAAGCTATTATAATTAGCATTCTGATTTAATTCAGTAACAATCATTTAAATGATTCTTAGAGATTCCTGAACATTCTGATGATCCTCAGATCAATATGTTTACACCAACTGAAGTTTACTGGTCAGGATTACCTTAAATTCATTTTTACAGGGCTGTTGGGTGGGAGGATAAGGTAACTGGGTGATGGGCATTAAGGAGGGCACATGATATAATGAGCACTGGGTGTTACATGCAACTGATGGATTATTGAACACTACACCTGAAACTAATGATATACTATACGTTGGCTAATTGAATTTAAATAAAAAATTTAAAAGAAAAGAAAATCCGTGAGGCGCCTATGTGGCTCAATGGGTTAAAGCCTCTGCGTTCGGCTCAGGTCATGATCCCAGGGTCCTGGGATCAAGCCCCACATCAGGCTCTCTGCTCCGCAGGAAGTCTGCTTCCCTTCCCCTCTCTCTCTCTCTCTCTCTCTCCCCACCTGCCTCTCTGCCTACTTGTGATATCTGTTAAATTAATAAATAAAATCTTAAAAAAAAAAAAGAAAATCCATACTTTATGGATACATAATTACAATGTATAAGGATATAATATATGAATGACTTTTTAAAATTGGGTTATTGCTTAATTTAGAATAGAAAATATCTATAAAATATTTGTTTTGTATTATTTTACTAAACCAGTTAGCTGATTGTTAGAACATTTGCATTGCCGTTATTTGGAAACAAAATGTAATTTCTTGTCATTCTTCTGTGGGTAATCTGGCACAGGAAAACTGAAAATAACACAAACAGGATCAAAAGTCATTGAAATATAATTTCTGAATACATAAACTTTGAAAATTAATAAAATTATTATTTTACTTCATTCTTCCAATTGTGGAAGAACACTAGTTATAAAACAAAACGTAAAAATATTATAATAAAAATTATAATATAAAATATTATACTTAGAATAAATATTAACTAACCATTAACTGTAAAGGAATTGATGGCACACTATTTTTTGAGAGGCTTCAGGAGAAAAACACTAATGCTTTACAGTACCAGCTTTGTAGTGGTCTTCCTGCTGTAAGTATTAGTGTGATATGAGAATGTAAATTTAAAACATCTACTATTTATTTATGTTAAAGTATATAACATGCAGAGGTTAGATTTACATCTTACATTGAGAGAATTTGGGATATATTTTTCATATATCCCGATATATATTCAGGATATATTTTTCATCATTATTCTTTTAAAGTTCTGGAGACATAAAACTAAAATTGTCAAAGGATAGAGTATCTGCAAAAGTAAATGTTCTTCCTCTGCATAATACAATTGTTTCTGGACTCCAACATCATGGCTTGTATAAATTTCCTTTCTGAATTTTAACCTGAAATTCTGTGTGTGCGTGTGTTGTGTGTGTGTAACCAACCATATATACGTACATGAATTCCTCTATTGATACTGTGGGAAATATTGCTTAGATTCCATGTTTGCAAAGAGAGGAAGAGGAAAGAATAGCCAACAATGAGGTTTAAAAGATATGAGAAATAAAAAGTAAAACCAATGTAATCACTGGTAGTTGGGATGCTATTAATATCCTGCATTTTGATCTGGATGTTGGTGTATAATTGTGTTAAATTTGTGAAAATTCATGATTACTCTTCAATTTAGAGTTTGAAAAAAGTGCTCACAGGAATCAGTCTCAAACCTAAGCAAAAATAGTAAAAATGATTTAAACAAATAAAAAGTTGGATACAGGGCGCCTGGGTGGCTCAAGGTTAAGCTGCTGCCTTCGGCTCAGGTCATAATCTCAGGGTCCTGGGATCGAGTTCCGCGTTGGGGAGGTCTCTGCTCAGCAGGGAGCCTGCTACCTCCTCTCTCTCCGCCTGCCTCTCTGTCTACTTGTGATTTCTCTCTGTCAGATAAATAAATAAAATCTTAAAAAAAAAAAGTTGGACACAGGATCACATTTTCATATCTTCTAGAAATAAACACAGTAATCCAGGGAGACTTAACTATTTTATTACCAAAGAATGTGGGAAAATCCACCACTGCTGGTGGTTACATAAACTGCAGCAATATGTTCTCTGTAGGCATCGATTGAAGGCTGGCTTACCAGATAGTAAGTTTTGGTCACATCAAGTATTCAAAGCTTGGGGGAAGGGAAGATTTTTAATAAAAGAATGAAGTAGGTATTTTGACTAAATGAACTTCAAGATCGCCACCAAACTTAATTTTCTGTATTTGAAAACACAATAACAAAATAATTACTGAAGATTTATTTCCATTAGGAGTTTTCATAGGGTGCCTAGGTAGTTCAGTCAGTTGAGATTCAACTCCTGATTTCAGTTCAGGTCATGGTCTCAGGGTTGTGAGATTAAGCCCCACACTGGACTCTGTACTGAGCATCGAGGCTGCTTGAGATTCTCTTCCTTTCCTTCCTCTTCTGCCACTCTCCCCCATTCATATGTGCTTTCCCTCTCTCTCTCAAATAAATAAATAAATAAATAAATAAGATCATTTTAAAAACGCACAAAAAATTTCTCCTTAAACGCATCAGATGGTATAGAATACTAGAGACTATAGTTAGCACTATTTGTTGCCCAAAAATCTCCATTCCACATGAATACATGTGTTCATATATACTAAATATACATTAAATGTCTATAAAATGTATAATACATTTGAATTTGGCCCACAAATATATATTAATTGAGTGCTAATTTTGTTATCATCATCATTCCACTCGACGCTTTGTTGACTCTTAATTTGTCAAAAGATGGATAGAGTATCATTAGTTGGCCAGTCTGGATTAAAAAGCTATGGCTTCAATACTTGCTGAAGAAGAATCAATCTCTCTGTTAGACCAGATGGAAGAAGGAATCGGTTTTCCTCAGAAGCTACCTGCAGCTCTGAGATCCTGTGAATATGTGAGGAACCAGCCATGGGATCAAATATGTCATATCTGTCACAAGGTGGCACAGTGAAGATATGGAAAGCACCTCGATTGTTAGTGACACTGTTGAGCTGCTTATGTAGCCATCCCTGGCATCTCTGCCCCCTTCTCCGAAGATTTTGTTATGTGGGATAATAACTCAACCTACTCTTTAAGCTGGATGGAGTCCGGAATTATGATAATTATATCCAGTATCTTCCTGATACTAAGACTAAATTTAAGTATGAGATTTTTCTCTCATAAGCTGCGTGACTGTATGAAAATAATTCTATTTCAGGCTTGGTTTACTCAATTGTAAAATTATTTAGTTGACCTATTCCAACACAAAATGATGTAATGTGTTCTGAAGACACAATGATCAAATTTTGTTGATAAAAATCAGTATGCATAGTAAAAAAGCTTCTTTTGACTTACCTAAGCAATTTATGATGCAAATTACAATTTTTTCCTCTATTCCTCAGAATCAAATATATTATGTTCTTATATTTCCTCAAGTTTCTGATTCCAGAAACTCCATCTGAAATGATATAATTCTAGTTATATTAGCCATTTCTTTTTGGTTGAAATTACTGTAAATTAAGAGACCATCAAACTCAGACACATGTTTCTCAGAATATCCCACCTCAATCTCCAAAGCCTTTGGTGAGCCTGCTGGATAAAAATGCTAAAGGAAACGTGTTTTTCTTTGATATCCAAGAACAGATGTGCATGATGACTGTCCAGGGTGAAATGTAAATATGGGTGCCTGTGTATTACACCTGTCTTTTTTGTCCTTCCTCAAGTATTCTCAATTAGGTTTTGGAGAGTGTTGCCCGTAATTGCAGTGTCACCATCTGTTCTTTTATCCAGCTCTACCAAATTTTACTGAACTAAATGGAGCTTTTATAATGGATTTTGCATTATAGTTTATTTAATTTTATAATTTAAATCAAAAAGAGCAGAAGTAATGAACCTGCTACTTTCATCTGTTTTTTTTTTTTTTCTTATGAAGATAATCTTGCTCTTCCACTTTCATCAAATTCCCTTATTAGCTTTGGTGTGGATTGTGAGACAGTCTGTTTTAGCATTTGTTTCTCTCATCAAGACTTACATCTGTTAACCTTTGGAGACTCTATGTTCTTTGAAAACAATCTACTTTAAAAAAGGGGAAAATAAACATACAAGATAGACACATTAGATATAAAATAATCAGCTCTATAAAATGTCAACTGCTCATAAGGACAACATGAAATCTGCTTTTGACTCTGAGACACACTCAGAGGAGGGAAAACCAAAAGGGCATGTTATAACTCACAAAAGAGTTGTATATACCTAAAGTGGTATTTCTCACTTGCCATGTAATTAATTTAGTGATAATAATAATGCAAATAATAAAAAAACTAAATACTCCTACATTAATGAGTAGAAAAAGAGCTATAACAAATCTTTTTAGGTAACAATTTTTCTTATAAAATTTCACTTAATCATGTGGACAGATATTATTAACTATCTAATTCCTAATATTTTCAGTTCTACTTACATGGCCTCCCAGTCTTATTTTTGTTCTATATTTTGATAACCTTTTCCCCATTAAGCCCCTGGCTTTTCATGATTTAGAGATATGACACATAGTACATTATCTCTTTGGTTCTCTTCTCTACCTGCCACATTTTTTATCAAATTTTATCTATTTTAAGAAAATTTCTTTACTGTTCAAAATGAATTTCTGATTTTGAATCTTTAGAATTTTTTGCTGGGGCTTAAAGAGATATATTTAATTTAAAATTTATGTTTGTATACCCACATCACATAAATATAATGACCATTCCTATTAGAGACTATATTCATATTCATGTTTAAATCACCTAAATCCTTGAATAATATCTGAATATATTTATGACACCAAGTTAATTATTTAGACTCATGCAAATCTAATTTGTTTGGATTTTAATTTTTAATAATGCTTGGAAATATCATTTCTCTATTCAAGTTTTGTTTCTGGAAAAACTCAGCTTATACTGGAATTAATGGACTGTTCAGAGCTGTACAACATTCCAGGAAACCAATTTTATTCCTAGGTCTTTACCCTCTGTGACCATGACTAAATCTATGGACCATTAAGTACATTTCCATCAAAATCAACTATTCTGTCTTTTGGGGGATGAATGAGGGAACTTCTGTAACACATGATTGCTCTTGCATACTGCTCAGAATAACCTTAAGAAAGGTTATTGGTTATGTTGTTCACAAATTGCTGAACTTTACAACCCTGGGTCTCTGCAAACTCAAATGAACTTTCCACACCTGGGCTAGCTTAACCTTCCTAAAGCATGTTGCTCTCCAACTGCCTTATCTCACAATCCAGCATGCCAGTTGCTGAAAATCTTTAAGCAAAATTATAATAAGTATTATCTTAGCACACATTTATCAAGCATCCACTAGGTAGCAGTCAGTGTTCTTAATGCCTAAAGTTGATTATCTGATAAAACACTTCTGACAAAATTAGAAGATAACGGTCTTCTTACTATTATCCCCATCTTATAGAAGACAAAAATCATAGTTACAGGGGCTAATAAACATCCCAGATAACACTGTTTTTAGGAGGAAGATAGGATTTGAACTAAGCTGTCTGAGTGAATAGTATGTAGGTAAACCAGTTCCTAATTTTGCTGGAGGAAAGAGAGACATTCATTTGCAATGTTTAACAATTTCTGTGGTGTAAATATCCCACCATTTTCAATTTCAAGCTGCTAAGATGATGTCCCTGAACAAGGACTTGGGAAGCGATGTATACACTGGCTTTTGAGAGCCTTACATGACTTCAAAAACAAATTATTTTGATCTTCTAAGCAAATCCCATACTACCCCCATCATGGCATCTTGCTCCTCTCTTTAAATATTACATTTTTATTCCTGGGAAGCAAGGACAATTTAGCATATGTAAATCAATAAATGTGATATGCTACATTAATAGATTGAAAGATAAAAATCATATGATAACTTTTGTAGATAAAGAAAGTATTTGACAACATCTAACACCCTTCTCTGATTAAAAAAAAAAACCTCAACATATTAGGTATAAAATTCTTAACATAACAAAGTCTATACATACATGACAAGACCATACTCATTGGTGAAAGATTTAAAAGCTTTTTCTGTAAGATCTGGAATAAGACAAAGGTGCCCACTCACCACACTTACTCAAAAAGTACGGGAAGTCTTAGCTAAAGCATTAAACAAGATAATGAAATAGAAGATATCCAAATCAAGAAGGAAGGAGTATAATTGTCATTATTTGCAGATAATATGATCTTTTGGATAGAAAATACTATAGACTAAACAAAAAGAATATTGGAACTAGTCAACAAATTTAGTAAAGTTGCAGGATAAAGAAATCAATGTACAGAAACTGGCTACTTTTCTATAATAATAAAGCATTTGAAAAAAGAAAGAAAACTATCCCATTCACAATGGCATCAAACACACAAATATCAATAAATTTAGCCAAAGGAAGTGAAAAATGTACAATGAAAGCTGCAAGACTTTGATAAAAGAAATGGAAGAAGATACAGACAAATGGACAGATATCCTATGTTCATGGATTCGAAAAATTAATATTCTTAAAATGCCCATACTATCCAAAGCCACTTAAAGATTTACTTCTATCACGATCAAAACTGCAATGGTGTTTCAAAGAAATTAGAAAAAAAATCTGAAATTTGTATGGAAACACAAAATGTCTTGAATAACCAAAGCAATTCTGAGAAAGAACAAAGCCAGAAGCATCACACTACCTAATTTCAAACCATGTTAGAAACTATGGTAATGAAACAGTATGATTCTGGCATAAAAATAGATACATAACCCAATGAAACAGGGTTGAAAGCCCAGAAATAAACCCGTACATTTACAGTTAATTAATATTTGATGAAGAAGCCAAGAATATTCCATGGAGAAAAAATAGCCCTGAAAAGTGGTACTGGGAAAATTGGATATGCATATGTAAAAGAGTACTGAAAGTTATGATTTAGATTACACTGAACTTCATGGGCAACAAAGAGAAGCATGTGGCACAATTTGAAACCATACAGGTCTTCATATCTGAATTGTTGCTTTGAAGGAGAAAACCTAGACTGAGACTTTTGAGTTATGATTTAATCTAGTCTGCGCCATTAAAAA
Organism: Mustela nivalis; assembly: GCF_964662115.1. NCBI lineage: Eukaryota > Metazoa > Chordata > Mammalia > Carnivora > Mustelidae > Mustela > Mustela nivalis. The sequence goes on along the minus strand of NC_139031.1, from coordinate 29,831,673 downwards.
ATAAGCCTTATTATGAATAAAATAGTTTTACAAAGTTACTGTTTAATGCTTACTGATAACGTTTCTTATTGCCAATTATTTGTAAGAACTATTTTTAATTTAAATATTTAATTATGTAATATAATGTTATAACTGTGAAGCATTAATTTTTTGATGCTTCATTGAATAAAAAATATATTTATAGGCTGCTCCTCACATATTATGTATTTGTTAGAAAATAATAGAATTCACTATATCCAAGCTAATGAAGAGTGGATTCATTAAACTATTCAAATATAGACTCATCCTACTCTCAAAGGTAAATGATGGAGGTCATTTAGGTGAAATTCTATTTTTAATCATTGTGAGAACATAATTAATTTCTTGATCCTATCCCTTAAGAAGATAAATAGCCTCAATCATAAATATTGTATTTTTCAAATTAAAACTATTTTATTCATGCAATATATAAATATAAGTTCTTTCAATGTCATTTGCAAATGTATTAATCAAATTCTTTATGTGCTACAGGGCACTGCAAAGTAATAAGTTTGTTGTATTTCTTATCAAGGCAAAGGTTTACCAACACACATTTGAATGAAAAGCCTGCTTACAGCTTAGATTCCTTTCATTTTAAATATGGCTTAGTGGAGTAAGTTTTAGACTAGTTTAAAAAATAAAACTTAGGAATTAAATTTTGTTATATGCCCCTCTCTACTCTAAATCACATAGTGTTTTCATAGTTTCTAAATGCTTATCAATATGATATTGTCTTACTTCTATAAGATATTACAAAGTTAAACAAAATAATCTAGGGATGGCAAATAACCTCTCATGTGAGCCAATACCTCTCCCTCTTATCAATTAGAGCACTCTCCTGAATGAACTGATGTACCAGTTTCTATTCCTCATGCATACTGAAATCAATACAGTCCTTACCAGATGGTTGGAACTGTCTTGTAAGATGAAACCTATTTGCTATCTTTGAAGTGGTCTCCAGGAAAACATGTCTTTCAAAATCAATTATAAGGTGTATTTCAGACATGTTATTTATTGTGCTATGTGGTGACAAAAATGTAAGAGTGAATCACTTAAAAACTTGTGTGATTGGGGCGCCTGGGTGGCTCAGTGGGTTAAAGCCTCTGCCTTCGGCTCAGGTCATGATCCCAGGGTCCTGGGATCGAGCCCCGCATCGGGCTGTCTGCTCCGCGGAGAGCCTGCTTCCTCCTCTCTCTCTCTGCCTGCCTCTCTGCCTACTTGTGATCTCTGTCTGTCAAATAAAAAAAAAAAAAAAAAAAAAAACTTGTGTGAAATTCAATATTATATCACTAATATCAGTTATATTCAAATATACTCTCTTTAGTAGGTAGATCAGATATCATTGCAGGTCATGTGCCTACCTGTGAACATAATCCAAATTATGTATGAGGATTTGGAAATAGAGGCCTAAAGAAAGTCTTGGGAAGAAATTCTCCCTTCAAAGGCAGGAAACACCCTCTCCAGATATACACTGATATGACCATAGGTCATTTTAGTGTTTATTGAGCAGATGTTATATATCACACCCTCTGCTAGGTGATGTCTCATAGAAATATTTTATTTAATACTTAGAAAATATGAAGAGGTAAAAATTGGTATCCTTATTTTATACATAAAAAATATGATTAAAGGGTAGACAGAATTATCAAACACTAAAGGGACACCTGGGTTGCTCAATCAGTTAAGCGCCTGACTCTAAGCTCAGGTCATGTGAAATCAAGTCCTGAGTTTGGCTCACACTCTGTACTTGGAGTCTGCTTGGGATTTTCTCCCTTTCCTTATCCTCCACCTTTCCTCCTTATCCCTCTAACCTGCAAGCATAAGCATTATCTCTCAAATAAATAAAATCTTTCAAAGTAAAATGAAAAGCTAAGATAAATACAGGGTAAAAAATTAGGGAGATATATATATATATATATATATATATATATATATATATATATATATATTTCACAACACTCAGAAACACAACATAGTCTTTGCTTTAAACCAAAATGCACATATTTATGGATAAGTAAAATGAAACCTCTGCGAGGGATTATTCATTTAATTTATGTTTATTTGGCACTATTTCACTGGGGTCGTGGTTATCCAGAGGTTGTGAGGAAATGCAGAGAGAATGATTTTAGTCTGTCTTATCTAACTCAGTCTCTCAAATTAGATTTACCCACATGCATACTCATACACCCACAAACCCTATATACTACATACACATTCATACCTTTATACAGAGCCAGCCTTCCAACTCTGGTCTCAAGTTTGCAGATTCATGTTCCTTATGGGGTAAATAATAGATAAAGTGGTGTCTCTCCTCAGACAACAGCTCTTCTTCTTCTTTTTTTTTCTTTTAATTAATGTATGTATTATTTGTTTTAGGAGTACAGGTCTGTGTATCATTATTCTTACACATTTCATAGCACTCACCATAGCACATACCCTCACCAATGTCCATCACCCAGCCATCCCATCCCTCCCAAACCCCTCCCCTCCAGCAACCCTGTTTGTTTCCTGAGATTAAGAGTCTTTTATGGTTTGTCTCCCTCCCCAGTCCCATCTTGTTTCATTTTTCCCCCTTCCTTTCCCCACAAAACCACACCCTGCCTCTCAAACTCCTCATGTCCATGAGATCATATGATAGTTCTCTTTCTCTGATTGACTTATTTTGCTTAGCATTATACCATCTAGTTCCATCCACATCATTGTAAATGGCAAGATTTCAGGAGGGTTGATGGCTGCATAATATATATATATATATATATATATATATATATATATATATACCATTTCTTCTTTATCCATTCATCTGTTGATGGACATCTAGGCTCTTTCCATAGTTTGGCTATTGTAGACATTGCTGCTATAAACATTGAAGTGCACATGCCCCTTCAAACTCTACATTTGTATCTTCAGGGTAAATACCCAGTAGTGCAATTTCTGGGTCATAGAGTAGTTCTATTTTCAACTTTTTGAGGAATCTCCATACTGTTTTCCAGAGTGGTTGCACCAGCTTACATTTCTACCAACAACGTAGAGGAGGGTTCCCCTTTCTCCACATCCTCACCAACACTTGTCATTTTCTGACTGGTTAATTTTAGCCATTCTGACTAGTGTGAGGTGATATCTCACTGTGGTTTTCATTTGTCTTTCCCTGATGCCAAGTGCTGTGGAGCACTTTTTCATGTGTCTGTTGGCCATTTGGATGTCTTCTTTGCAGAATATCTGTTCATGTCTGCTTATTTCTTGATTGGATTATGTGTTCTTTGGGTGTTGAGTTTGATAAGTTCTTTATAGATTTTGGATACTAGCCCTTTATCTGATACGTTATTTTTTAATATCTTCTCCCATCCTGGCGGTAATCTTTGGTTTTGTTGACTGTTTCCTTTGCTGTGCAAAAGCTTTTGATCTTGAAGTCCCAATAGTTCATTTTTGCCCTTGCTTCCCTTGCCTTTGATGATGTTTCTAGGAAGAAGTTGCTGCTGCTGAGGTCAGAGAGGTTGCTGCCTGTGTTCTCCTCAAGGATTTTGATGGATTCCTGTCTCACATGGAGGTCTTTCATCCGCTTTGAGTCTATTTTTGTGTGTGGTATAAGGAAATGGTCCAGTTTTATTCTTCTGCATGTGGCTGTCCCAATTTTCCTAACACTGTTTATTGAAGAGACTGTCTTTTTTCCATTGGACATTCTTTCCTGCTTTGTCAAAGATTAGTTGACCATAGCATTGAGGGTCCACTTCTGGGCTCTCTATTCTGTTCCATTGATCTACAGACCACGGCTCTTCTTATACTAAGCTTTGAAACTACAATAGCAATATCAGGTGGAAAACAAGGAGATGAACCAGTTAGAAAACTTTGCCTAAATAAGGAAGTTCGACTGCATTAGTCTTAGGCTGGGGTAAGTGTGCACACCGACAGCCCCTGACCGTGTATAGAAAAAATGAAATAAAAAAATTTAAGGAAAAAAAAAACTTTCTGAAATGTTTGTTCCCTATATTTGATCTTGATTTTCTATTAGGCTCTATTTCAACTCTACCAGTAACAATATAATCAGAATCACTTTGTATTCCGACCCCACAATTCCAGTGATTCACAAAGTGTCACAAAGTGTCATCAACCCCTTGGAATTCCCTATTCAAGTCTTTATTCTCCTTGTCAGTCTTAACATAATGCCACTGTTTTCTCTTTGCTTGATCACAAACTTTTCCTCTAACTATATATTAATCTTTATAGCAACATAAAATATTTTATTCTTCCATTTTCCATGGCAAGTGCCATAATTTTGGGGGTCTATCACAGGCCTCTGAGCCTGGATACCTTCCATAGTCATATACATGGTATTCCATCTGTCTGTTCTTGATCAGCTTCCCATTTGAACAGGAAATCACTACTCATTCTCTCCAATATGCCTCAAGGTCTCTAGCTAAGGGAATCAATCTGTGACCCACTCCTCTCCAACTTTAGGTTAGATTTCTTTATTATGGTCTTCCACACAATGTGTTCCCTACATTAAATAACTCCATTTTTTGCTGCTCATTCTTTTCTTTTGATAACTTGATTAATATCCATGTATGATACATGATAGGTGCTCATTAATATTTAATGAATAGATCTTTTTCTTAATGAAGTAATGCTTAGTAAATTTGAAATGAAGAAATTAATACCCAAATATTGCAAATTATATTTTGTTCAAAATAATATATGCCAAACATAAATATTTTTTAAATTTTCTCATGATTTACAATACCTGTTTTCCCAAAGTTGTATTGAAAAATCATAACAATATTCTTTAAGAAATCTTTTCTATGTAGACAGGTACTCTTGTGCACTATTGAAAGGTGCTTTGCTTACATAAACTTCAATTTGACATAGTTCCTTCCTCCTACCATTTATATTTTGCATGAACTAGAAAGGGTAAGACACAAATGTGAAGGAGTTTATAATAAAATATGATATCCAGTGAGCAATGCAGTTCTATTAAACAAAACATATGCTTATTTTCTCTTATGTGCTAAGAACTGTAATAGGCCTTAACGCATGTCTTGTCTTGGAGAACCTCACAGTTACTGTTGTTTATAGGTTATTACAGAAGCTGTACAGAAGAGACTCAGGTTTTATTATAGAAAATCATAACACGGTGTTTCATATACTGTAAAACAGGGATATAGAAAGTGTTACAGGGACACAAATAAGGGAGAAAATGAAGGACAGATTAAATACTCTGAGTTCATTCATAAGCAAGAGTAATGTGGGAAATTTCCATGGGGCAAAAGCAGGGGTTTGATCTTGAATGGTGGGTAAAATTTGAATAGAAGGTGAACATTTTCCGACAAAAAGCAATATAGTTTATAAAAGGAGAGTAGATACTAAGACATATTTCAGAGTACAGAGGACAATTTGTTGATTGCTAAGATATTGTATAAATAAAATATAGGAAGTAATATGAAAATATCAAGTGGTGGTTGCCTTAATACCAGATTAAAGAGATTAAAGTTACTGAATGCCACATGGGCAATGCAGACAATAAGCTAGTTGCCTGAAGACAATTTTCCTATAACATTCTTTGTATACTATGTAATACTTTGTATTATATATGTATATGTATGCAAAGTATATGTATGTATACTTTGTATACTATTTATACAAAGTAATATTTTACTTTGTAATATTTTATGATATGTTTCATATAAAATGAGGAGGCCTATCATCTTATATTCAGTCAGAGTAGTGTCTGTCACATGTATATACTTACTGTATGTTTAATTAATAAGCTAATATGCCATTTACTCTGTAAATATAAATGACTCAATACAAAATTTGAATCATATAAGAAAACTAAAATTAAAACATATTCTCAATGCTACCTCAAACCAGTTTGTTTTTAGAGTGTCAAAATGTTTATATCTCTTATCCTGAGTGAAAGAAATAATATTTTAAAAATATTTTTCTTAAACATTAAACTCACTTCATTAAGTCCTTAACTCCTAGGGCTTTCTGAAGATAACTTGGAAAAAACTTTCAGGCAGAATCTGAGTTATTTTACTATCAGCAAAGTTAATAGAATGTGCCTAGCAAAATTATTTTATTGTATTGAATTTCTTTCCTATATTTAGGTAGAAATATAAAACAATCACAGCTTTCTGCCCTAACTGGAATTGTGATGCAATCAAATGGTCCTGACTTGAGGCCAGGAGTAGACATGTAGGTAGGTGTGTGGGTTTGGGCACAGGTTTGGCTATGAAAAGTATAGAAGCAGCGATGTACAACCAAGCCTACCATGACCTAGGGAAAGGTAAATGGAGACACATTATTTCTAGAGATTAAACCAGAAAGAAATGATAACTAAAATGCAATTGCAATAGATAAAATAGAAGTGTACAATAATATCCAGTTTATCAAACTAGATGGGAACAAACATGTGAGTCTTCAGAATCTAAATAGCAGGCAGCAGACCTATTACTAACATCCAGAATTATGATAACATTCTTACAAAGAAATAAAACCCAGGAAACTAGATATCTAGGGAAAGATACTTAGAGATCATTAATTAAAGACACCGTCCCTGGGAGAATGAGGTTCAAGGTCAGAGAGTTGCCGGCAACACCACAAACTCGAAAGATGAGTTAGAGACTCATTGAGGTAGAACATCTTTTATTACCCGTACCTGAGGTTAAACTAGTAGTTTTACTTAAATGTTAGTACAAAAATGCCACCTTATTAATGTACCTTTTCAAATAGTGCTGCTGTTATTTACATGAATTAATATACTCTACAATATATAGTCCTCAGGAAATATGACTCTGTACAGTCTGGGAAACAATGACTCTGTTATGTTGTAAAGCTCAAAGAAGTTAAGTCTGGGTGCTAATTATTGAAAGAGATAGAAAAAAGTCGGAAAGATGAGGCAATTTACAGATTAGCAACTGTGAAATGCCATGGTCCCTTGGACCAGACGGATTATAGAAAAGGTGGTAGCCCTGTAAGAAGGGGACTTTCTGATGTTAATTGGAGACATGGAAAAGACAGAACTCGTTTTGGAGATAGCCTTCCTTGCCACTATTTCCCTCATTTCTGGAAAGAGAGGCAATTAGGAGGTTTTGAGCAGTATTACACAACATTGTTAAGATGTTCAATTTACATCCAAAATGATGTAATGGGTGCTAATTGCAAGGATAGAAATTAGTCATTTTATTATGAAAATAGTACTCAAATACTCAAAAACTTATCTCCGAAGAATGCCCATTTTAAATTTTTCATTGAACAAATAAATATAGTGTTAATATTATTTATCTGGGTCAGACTTAATAATGCACCAGCTAGGCATTAAGTTCAATAAAATTCATTAAAAACAATAATTAATTAAAAATTTCAGCTTGACATTACTTACAATACTGTCATCAAAGTTAGAGTAAATTCAGCATAGAAAATAAATGTATGGAATCTATACAGAACCATAGAAAATAAGTCTTACTCTTTACCCTACAATCTCCAACCTGTCCAAGATCTGTACATTTTATTTCATAGTATATTCAAGCTTACTTTTACTTTGTTTGCTTTTTAGAATTAAAAAGAAATATTTAATTCTAGATGATTAATAATAGCATCACTCTCTTCCATGATGACATTCATTTTCCCAGTTTATATTGGGGCTTTTAAAAATCAATAACTTAGGCATCTATAGCTTCATTTGTCATTTAATTTGTTTGATATTTTGAATTTTGCCAGAGAAGGAAGGAAAGTTTGTTTAGAAGAATACCATATTTTATGTTGTGAACCAGATATTGTCATGTTTGCTAGATTTTAGTTAGGACTGTGCTGGCAAGGACAATTAAATTATTTCAGGTTTAAGTTGATTAAAGTTACTACTTTTTTTCCTTTAAAAGGACAGAATGCAGAGTACTTTACTTTTCCTTGCCTTTATCAGATCTTTAACAGAGGAATTGCCCATTTCAGGGTTCAAAAAGCTTCAAAGGCTTCCTTACGTTAGATAATTACTTCTTCGAATAAATTTTGCCCACTAATTTCCTTTGGGAATGAACCTGTTCACTTGTCATTTAGTGTATACCTAGAGAGTATAACTTTGTTGTGTGTCTTCTGACATCCATTTCACTTATTAATTCTGATAGGAAATGAAGATAAGCTTTCCCCTGAGCTACTGACTTGCTCACATTTCTCTTGCTAGAAATATCACTTTTTAATACAATGGAACGTGGATGTTTCTTTTTCCAATACTTACTTGTTTAATAAATTACTATATTAACCTTTACAATGCATTGGAGTTTCTGGTCAATTATTTGACAACAGAAGTGTATTATTTTCTCCCCAGGCAGAATATTTTCCTGTAAGAGTTTTCTTTGTCACTTCTTTCTCCAGAGCTTCATTTCTAGAATATCTCAAAGTGTGGGCTATTCTCAGGCAAAAATGGTTACCTATTCCTGATTATAAAAACAACAAAGAAATAATATTAATCCCTACTAAAAGTAAATGATATATTAGTGATTGCCCTAGAAATATTACTATTTTTTTTCTGTTTTTTCTGCTCATAACCTTGAGAAGAGGGAATACCATTAGGTTTGGTAATCATGTGTATATCTCACAATTTTATTTTCTTGCTTTGACACATTAAACTAGTGAAAGTATGAAAGATAAAATGGAGAAGGTATGAAAGATAAATGATAAAAGGATTTTATCAGAAAAATACCTTGCAATGGTAAACAGTATCAAGGATTTGGTTCACTTTTACTAAATAGTAAAGTCACTACATTTAAACTTTGTTTTTTACTTCTTTTTCTTTTGTGTTTTATTGTTGTTCATTTGCTTTTCTGTTAATCAGTCCTGCAATTTCAGGTTATCTCAAATTGGAATCCTTTCCTTGATTTTTTTTTTTTATTCTAGAAAAATAAATTTTGCTCACCTTAACATAAAGGGAAAAAAGATTGGTATAAATTTAAGGAATAGAATATTTCTCCCACCAAGATTCGGTTTTAGTAACAAATACATTGGACACTCTAAGGAATTGACGTTTTATCAGCTGAATCATGTAATTCAAACAAAATTTGAAAATTTTGAAACAATTTTCAATTCTGAAAATTTGAAAACAATATTTGAAAATTCAACATAAAGAATGAGCATTTTCTGCTTGAAAAGTGAGTGTGAATTGAGGGAAATCAGAAGGGGAGATAAACCATGAGAGTCTGTGGACTCTGAGAAAGAAACAGGGCTTTAGAGGGCAGGGGGTGGGAAGATGGGTGAGCCTGGTGGTGCATATTAAAGAGGGCATGTATTGCATGGAGCACTGGGTGTTGTACATAAACAATGAATCCTGGAACACTGCATCAAAAACTAATGATGTATTTTATGGTGACTAACGTATCACAATTTAAAAAGAAAAAGAAAGGAAGAAAAAGAAAAGTGAGTGTGAGTTCAAACCTCATCAGTTTTGTGTTTCCCATGGCAGACAGAGGGCTCCTATAGCACAAGGTGTTCCAGGAAGAAAAGATATAGGATTCAGAGGTGTCCATTACAGGAAGATATTCTTTTTGGCTTTTTTTTGGGGGGGGGGGGGTCAGGTTGCAGCAGGGGAAAAAAAAAAAGAAAAAGAAAAAAGAATTCTCTAAAAGCGGCCCAAACATCTTCCGCATGTTAGCATTCTCTTATGATAGGAATCAGACAGTAAAGGTATAACCAGAAAAGCTTCAATGAAATGGTATTTCTTTTTAATTGAATTTTACCATTGTTAGTTCTCATAACTGGAAGGATATGTGTCAATGAAATATAAAAATTATTCAAACATAGAAAGGTTTTTTTTTTTAAGATTTTATTTATGTATTTGACAGAGAGAGAGATCACAGTAGGCAGAGGCAGGCAGAGAGAGAGGAAAGCAGGCTTTCCACTTAGCAGGGAGCCCAATGCACGGCTCCAACCTAAGACCTGAGATCATGACCTGGGGGGAAGGCAGACACCCCACCATCTGAGCCACCCAGGCACCCCTAGCAGTTAAATAATGCTTAACTGTTAGCAGGACTACATACACTCTTTCTCTTCTTCTTCATGCAACCCACCATCCCTTCTTTTTCCATTGGCATACTTCTTTCCAAACACAGCTTCAGAGTGAAGTGCAGTATCCCAAAACACTGGTAAAATCAAATGCTGGAAAGGAGAATGTGGAGCAACAGGAACTCTCATTTGTTGCTGTAAAATGCAAAATGGTACAACCACTTTAGAAAACAATTTCACAATCTCTTGCAAAATTAAATGAACTTTTACCAAATGATCCAGCAGTTACCTTCCCTGTAATTCACCCAAATGAATTGAAAACTTAATGCACACACACATACATACACACACACACACAAACTCTGCACATAGAGTGCAGCTTTATTCATAATTTCCAAATTTGGAAGCAATCAAGAGTCCTTCAATAGGGAAATGGACACACTCATAAATCCAGATAATGAATATTATTATTCTGGTGTAAAAAGGAATGAACTATCAAGCCATGAAAAGACATGGAACACACTGAAATGAACATTGCTAAGTGAAAGAAGCCAATCTGAAAAAACTACATACCGTTTGGTTCCAACTATATGACATTCTGGAAAAGTCACAACTCTGGAGAAAGTAAAAAGAAAAGTGCCAAGGGTAGAAGGGAAGGGAGAGTGAAATAAATTGAGCTCAGAGGGCTTTTAGGGCAATGCAACTACTCTGTATCACACATTTATATATATATCACACATAGTTTATATATTTTTTGAACCCATAGAAAAACCCATAGTATGTACAACTGCCAGAGTGAACCCTAATCAAAACTATGGACTTTAGGTGATAATCATGTGTTAGTGTAGTTTCACTGATTGTAACAAATATATTGCTGTGGTAAGAGATAGTGATAGTGAGGGAACTTGTGTGTATGTGGAGACAGAAAGTACATGGTAATTCTATATAATCTGCTTAATTTTGCTGTGAACCTAAAACTTCTTTAAAATAAAGGTTATTGGGTGCCTGGGTGGCTCAGTGGGTTAAAGCCTCTGCCTTCGGCTCAGGTCATGATTTCAGGGTCCTGGGATCGAGCCCCACATCGGGCTCTGTGCTTTGCAGGGAGCCTGCTTCCTCCTCTCTCTCTCTCTCTGCCTGCCTCTCTGCCTACTTGTGATCTCTGTCTGTCAAACAAATAAAATCTTTAAAAAAAATAAAATAAAATAAAATAAAATAAAGGTTATTTTTAAAAATACGTATATAATCCATGCCAGAGCATAGCACTAGTTCTTGGCCAGTGGTTGTTATTTTAAAAGGGTCAAATATGGAAAAGAGACTTCAGATTTTGTAAGACATGTTGAACATAACCAACAATTGCCATAATACCCAGTTTTATACTCTCTTAGATTAGATAAAATGTACTCACTCATAACTGATAACTGAAGAGTATTGGTCCTGCTGGTTTGAACCTATACTGACCATTGTTATGAGACAATTACCTCTAGTGTTTCTACGTGACTTATAACTTTTATCCCAGACTGTCTTTTCAAGTTGAGACAGATTTTCATATAAAATAGCTATGGTAGCTAAATATACTGTCTCTCACCAGGTCAGAGGGACAATTTGTTTCCTGACCAGTATCATAACAGTAATGCGTCCCTCTGGGATAAAGTCTGGGTAGGTTTGCTGGTAGCATCCTCATACAGTTGGGGGTTTCCTAAGCTCAGGTTTCCTTAACTGTGACAAAGACCTCAATGTGCACAGCATTCATATAAGCTCAGTCTGCATTGCCTTCATGAGACTTGGGGGCAAGGAGGAACTGATGCAAAAAGGAAGCTCATGCATCCTGCATGAATGAATACTAATCTGTCTAATTTCATTTTTGCTTTTGTTACCATACCTGGCCAAATCTATCAAAGTGTGGAGAGAGAGATGATCTAGCAGTTGTCTGCTGGTCAAGGACTTCATGGCTGGTAGACAAACTTAACTTCAAACATCCATCTTCTTCTCACTTCCCAACACGCATACATGCACATACACACACCCACATACCCACCATTCAACTATGAAGTTGCATATTTTCCCATTAAATGCTCTCATCTTTAAAAACTAAACCAATGATATGTTTGTATGCTATTATGGAGGAAACTTATATATTTTGTATAAAACCAACTTTAATTTTTTTGTTCTCTTTATGAGGGAATAAAAGGTGGCAGTAAGTATTCCAATTTTAGGTTTGAGAATCCTGAAAACAGTTTTTATGCCAGTTTATTCAAATTCTCCACATATTTATCATTATTGAGTTACATATTTAAGCTGGTGATACCAAGATGGGTAACACATGCTTCTAGCTCTGAAGTGACAACATAGAGCAGATAATTAAAAAATAAATAAGTAGGGAATGCAAGTACTCTGCTGTGCATTATATATGGTCTGTAAATGCTAGTGATGTTGTACTGACTGTGAAGATAATATTGATTACATTTTCTAGGGTCACAGTGTAGAGAACCAGAGTTAAGTACCACAGTAGCATAATGACTAGAGACTAGTGGAAACAGGTAAATTAACTGATTTGGAATAAATGGCTACCACTTGAATGTCAAAGTCTAAAAATAATCACACTATCTGTGATGGCTGGTTTATGTGTCAACTTGACTGGGCTAAGGGATGCCCAGATATCTTGTAAAATATTATTTCTAGATATGTCTATGAGGGTGTTTCTAGCAGAGATTATCATTTGACTTGGTAGACTGAGTAAAGATCACATTCAAAATAAAATAATTTTTTATTTAATTTTCTTGATTTTCATGATTTGGATAATGTGGTTAAATTGTTCCTTCTATTATTATTACATGAGAAACGGTTTTTTTCTCAGTACTCAGCCTGAGGAAGTAATCATGTGCCATAATCATCATAGAAGTATTTCCAGAGTTTAGATCAGTTTTATTACCTATATTAGTCATAATAAGATTTGTATGTTGTTTTTAAAAATTTTCCCACACTGGTACTTAAGTTCAGACAAATAACACTCCCTTTACTGGATGCATTCATACTGAAATATAAGAAGATGGCATCAATGACAAGTCTTAAATATAGGTGAATCTGACAAAATCTCAAAGCAAACCCACACTGACAAGTGTTAAACATTGAAGAGGTTGCCTGATTTATTTTCTTCATATACTAAGTGTCAAAAATATGTTTCATACACAGATATCTGTTTTTAATTTTTAATGTAGCTATATCGATGTTAGTTGGCAGATGTGTCAAGTATAAGTGTTTGAAGTCATCCCCCCAAAATGTGCATCTCATTCTACTTAGTTGGTGACTGTTGAAGAGCTTCTCAGTGTGCTTTTCACTATAAATTGGTAAGAGCTATTTTCCATTACATTGCATACTGATAGATATTGAGGTTAATGGAATCGATTATCTCAATTTCAACAATAAAAAATGTCCATTAAACAGAGCAATTACAAATCTAGTCACAATAGACCCCTGTATACTTATAATCTGTTTGCAGTAAAGCTGCACTTTGGGGGACATATTAATAAATTGAAAAGAGTCAAAAACAATTTACCAGTATGATTTGAGTCTATAGCTGACTCAAAATTGTTCAAGAAGAAATTTGAGCATATATATGTTAATAGTGATTATTACTCTATCTACTGATGATTTATTGAATAATTATGATTCAGAATGTTCAATTCATATTATACTCTGCTCAAAGGCACTGACTCCACAGTGGGATAAAATTAACAAACTGCTTATACAGGCATCTGAGGCCTTCCAGAGTCAAGCACGGATATGTATAACCAATCTGGTGTTAGTAGTAAGAGATCTGTGTCCCACAACGGTCTGTTCCTAAACAAGCCAGTGATATTAATTCCCATACTATTTACAGTATTCCCAAACTGTATCCACACTAGGCTGTGTAGAATGTTCTATCTCTTCTTCAGTATAAATCCTGCCAATCATTCATCTAGATATCAGAATCGTCTTCAGAGTTAGCAGAACTAAGAATCTCAACCCTTTTGAGAATGAAAAGGAATGGATCCAATAACTCGATGCCAAGATTTAAACTTTTTTGTTTTTGTTTTTGTTTTCTTAATAAGTACCATCAATTTATTTATTTATTTTTTTATTTAACCAAAAGAATTATTTTTTTTTTTAAGATTTCATTTATTCATTTAATTGACAGGGAGAGAGCGAGAGCGAGAGAGGGAACAGAAGCAGGGGGAGTGGGAAAGGGAGAAGGAGGCTTCCCGCTGAGTAGGGAGCCTGATGCAGGGATCAGTCCCAGGACCCTGGGATCATGACTTGAGCCAAAAGCAGACACTTAATGACTGAGCCACGCAGTTGCCCCAGGAGAATTTATTAATTGCAATATCTTATAGTATTTATTTCAGTTTTTTTTTTTTTTTTTTAGTTTTGTTTACATTTCAGTGAGTTATCATATAGTGTGTTACAGGTTTCAGGAATAGAATTTAGTGATTCACCGCTTACATGTAACACCTAGTGCTTATCACAATTGCCCTCGTTAATCCCCTTCACCCATTTAGCCCATCTCCTGAACACTACACCTCCAGCAACCCTTAGTCTGTTCTCTATAGTTACCTCACCCATTTTTTCCCCTTCTCCTGTGTTCATCTGTTTTGCTTCTTAAATTCCATATGTGAATGAAATAATATGCTATTTGTCCTTCCCTGGCTGACTTATTTTGCTTAGCATAATACACTCTAACTCCATCCACATTATAGCGAATGGCAAGATTCCATTCTTTCTGATGGCTGAGTACTACTCAACTATATGTATGTGTGTGTGTGTGTGTGTGTGTGTGTGTGTGTACACCACTTCTTTGTCCATTCATCAATCTATAAATATTTGGGCTCTTTCCATAATTTGGCAATTGTTGATAATGTTGTTATATATATCAGGGTGAATATGCCCCTTCCAATCAGTATTTGGTATCTTTTAGGTAAATACCTAGTAGTGCAATTACTGGGTCATAGGGTAGTTCTATTTTTAACTCTCTGAGGAAACTCCATACTGTTTTCCAGAGTGATTACAGCAGTTTGCGTTCCCACCAACAGGACAAGAGGGTTACCCTTTCTCCACATCCTTTCCAGCATCCGTTGTTTCCTGTGTTGCTAATTTTAGCCATTCTGACAGGTGAGGTGGTATCTCATGTTAGGAATGGCTGGCAATCCCTTTTACCTCTGGGTATCTTACAGTTTATGGTGCATTTGTAAATGGGATAAATTCCTTTATTTATCTTTCTGCTGCTTCATTAATGATTTAAAGAAATGCAGCAGTTTTCTCTACATTGATTTAGTATCCTCCAACTTTGCTGAATTTGTGTATCAGTTTTAGCAAACTTTTGGTGGTGTCCTTTAGGTTTTCTATAGAGAGCATCATGTTGTCTGGGGATAGTGAAAGTATAACTTCTTCCTTGCTAATATGAATACCTTTTATTTCTTTTTTGTTGTCTAATTGCTGAGACTAGGACTTCCAGTACTGTTCTAAATCACAGTGGTGAGAGAGGACATCCCTGCCGTGTTCCTGACCTTAGAGGAAAAACTCTCAGTTTTTCCCTAATGAGGAGGCTATTAGCTGTGGGTCTTTAAAACTGGCCTTTATGATGCTGAGGTGTGTTCCCTCTATCCCTACTTTGTTGAAGGTTTTTATCAAGAATGGATTCTGTAAATGTCAAATGTCTTTTCTGTATCTATAGAGAGAATCATATGGTTCTTACCCTTTCTTTTATTAATGTGATATATCCCACTGATTTGTGAATATTGAACCACCCTTGCAACTCTGAATAAATCCCACTTGATCATGGTGAATTATTCTTTTAATGTACTGTTGGATCTTATTAGCTAGTGTTTTGTTGAAAATTTCTGCATCCATGTTCATCAAGGATATTAGTTTGTAATTCTTCTCTTTAATGGGGCCTTTCATTTTAAAATCAAGATAATGCTGACCTTGTAGAATGAGTTTGGAAGTTTTCCTTCCATTTCTGTTTTCTGAAACAGTTTGAGAAGAATAAGTGTAAACTCTGCTTTAAATATTTGGTAGAACTCCCTTGGTAAACTATCTGGACCTGGACTCTTGTTTCTTGGGAGATTTTTGATTACTGATTCAATTTTTTTGATGGTTATCAGTATTTTCAGGTTTTCTTTTTCCTCCTGTTTCAGTTTTGGTAGCTTATATGTTTCTAGAAATTTATTTATTTCTTCCAGATTACCCAATTTGTTATAGATTTTTTCATAACATTCTCTTATAATTGTATTTCTAAGATGTGTGTTGTGATCTCTCCTCTCTCATTTGTGATGATCTGCTTCTCCTACTGCTTGTGCTCTCCCTGTCTCTCTCTCTCTCTCTTTCAAATGAATAGATTAAAAAATCTTTAAAAAAAATTTCTATCCTACACTGAAGAAGCACCATATAATCCTTCAAGAATGCTGGGGTCACCATCACAGCTATAATGAAAGGTATGTCCTCTGCCACCTATCTGGTGGGTAAATAGGTCTTACAAGATAAATTCTTTCTAATATTTCAGTTTCTCTAAGCCTTAGAATACCACATCTCTGCTAGACCAAATATGTATAAGCTATCTACTGTTGCGTAATAACTTTACCACAATATTAGCAGATCAAAACAACACATATTTATTATCTTATAGTTCCTGCAGGTCAACAGTCTGAGTATGGCTGTGGTTTGGTCCTCTACAAGGTTATAATCAAGATGTTAGGTATGGTTATGGTCTTAACTGAGGCTCACCTAGAAAACAATTGACTTCCTCATTCTGTGGTTCTTTGTAAAAAATAGTGACTATTATCATTATTCATCTCATTCTTACTGGTTCTTTGACCTGACAACTTGGGGCTCTTCTCCCTTATGATTGAGATTTTCCCCCTTGACATTTAGGGTTGACCTGTTGTGTAGAGTATTTTATTTCTGTGTTCTTCATACACTTCTTTTTTTTTTTTTTTTTTGGCTGTCATCTCTTAAATGCCACTACTAGCTTATAAAGTTCTGATATTGGATGGATAATCACTATAAAAGTGGAACTCTTTCTTGTGAAGTGACAAAAACACAAATCAAAGTAGCATAAGGCAAAATAGAAAATAATTGGCTAAAAAAACTGGAAATATCGGGAAGAGACTGGTCTAAGGCAAGGCACAGTTTGGAGACTCATAAATATCATTGACTCTTTGTATGTGTTGGGGAGGATGTGTGTGTCACAACTGGAAGAGAACTACTGGTATCTGGTGAGTAGAGTGCGGGACTCCTGCTAAATCTACAATGTACAGGACAATTCTTTACAGCAAAGAATTCTCTAGACAGTAGTGCTGAGACTGAGAAAGAATTTACACAGAGATATTTTACACTTTCCACACAGCTTCAATTAAGTCCGATATAGACTCCCAAGCAAAGCTATGACCATCCACTCTCTCTGCAAAGAAATGAAAGAAAATGTTCAGTAGAACCTGAATTGTAGTTATTACAGATGGTGTTAAATCAGTATCTGATATTCGACTCTCTCTCCTACACTAATTATTTAATATTTTTATCACCTTTACCTGTATTTCAGCTGTTCAGGTTGCTTAGTTGGTGGAGTAACCAGAAATCTATGAGAGTTCCTTTTTTTTTTTCTTTTTAAAAATATTTTATTTATTTATTTGACAGAGAAAGAGACACCGAGAGCAGGAACACAAGCAGGGGAATGGAAGAGGGAGAAGCATGTTTCCCATTGAGCAGGGAGCCTGATGCGAGGCTCAAATCCAGGGCTCTGGGATCATGACTTGAGCTGAAGGCAGACGCTTAATGACTGAGACACCTGAGTCTTAGTTGTCTTCACCATATCACACTACTAGTGGTTATGATGGTATAAATTAAGAAAACTTGATTTTAAATACCCTACATATCCTACTTTGTTTATCAGAAATAAAACCACCATTCAGCGATCAAGGCTTATACTTCTAGAAGTATCACATAAAACCTTTGATTAAGATTGATGCCAGACACGGTAGATGGCACTTAGTCAATACAATTAGTAGCAATATTAAAACATGATGGATTGGTATTTTATTTGCAATACGTTTGAGAAAACTTTTCTTCTTAACATTTAAAGTCAGTTGTCGTGAAACATTAAAAGGAAAAATAAAAGATTCTTTGGTCAATTTAGGAATGTAACACCCTTGCATATGTTAGAAATGAGACATTTCAAGGCCAATACAAATGACAATCACCTCTTAGGTAACAATTCTAAACTTCACCCTCTGGTGGTATCAATGTGAATAAACCCATCTGTGCTTTGTAATTTGACTTAAAAGGTGTCTCCAAAATTTGACTTGAGGCTAAAACATTGTAACACCTCACTGACAAATACCGTAATAATTCTTAGTCTTCCTCTTTAAATCTGTTGCTATCTGTCCTATAAATAAAGTGAGAAGTTATGTTATGGCTACCCTCATTTACTTTGTGAGTTTTGCTTATGCAGTATAATAAGGATATGTTGTCTCCTTTCCACCTAGAAGAGTAGAAAGAAAAAAACAAAACAAACCAAAAAATGCTGCCTGGGAATATGACCTAGTCTAACCCAGAGAAAATCATATGCACATGTTGGGTTAATTTAGGTACTGGATACCTTCAACTGCATGCAGTCAGTGTCCTTTAGGAAGTTATCCCATTGCAGAACACAATATCTTTCAATATATTCAGTATCACAGTTTTTCTCTTTATTGTTGGGACAGATTGTTACTCTGTGCTGAGTACCAGAAAGGCAGTTGACTTAATTTTAGAAACCATGTCCTAAGAACAATTCATTTAAATATTAATTTAAATATTTACTCTCAGAGTTTTGACAAGCTCCCACATAGGAGAAGGTTGTGGGAACTAAAACCTGCTGAAGGAACAGTACATCCATTTCTTCCATCTCATATCACTCTGGGGCATATGCTTGTTTATTGAAATAATAGGAAGAATAGCATTTGGTATATAGAAATGTTCTCTCTCTCTTTCTTCTCCTTCTGGCATATTAATAAATTGTACTTACGATGTTTTCTAATGTTATATAAATGTTCCCCTGGGTTTTGTGTATTCTTTAGTTTGCTTAAGCTCCTGGAAACTAAATTTAGAACAATAGTTCTTAATTCCATTGATACATGAGAGTATACATGGCAATCTGAAAGAGATTTCTGAAGCTCAGGTCCCACTTCATACATTACTATTATATGGTAAGCCTACCCCATATGTCTTGGGGTGTCTGTTCTCAATACTTTTTCATTTTTACATTTTGTTCATTCTAATGAGCAGACAAGATTGAGAACCATTGGTGCAGTTAAAGCTGTCTGTAGGCAGTGTGGGTGGGAAGCAGATTTTGAATTGACCCTGCTCTGCATAATACTGTAGACCTAGATCTGTTGTAGACAGCAAACTATCAAATTATGTTCATTTCAAGGATTGTTTTTCTGTCTTCAGTAATAAAGTGGGTTTAATTTTCTCTCAAAATGAATGCCTCTCCTCTTAGAGAAGTGATTTCATTTAGTATTTATATGCACTGGATTACTAGAGGAACACTCATTCTGATTCTCACACTAGTGGGGAGAAGAAGGCACTGTCATTGTTACTCCATAGCTCACCCCAGACTCTATTAGAAAGTTTTCCTATTGTTTCAGCCTAGATTTAATAACTTAAGACTGTAAGAAATAATATATCACATGGATCATTTGAGAGATGATTTGAAAGATAAGACCAAATCCAGAAGGAGGGAAATAGTTTTCTTGGGGACATTAAGAAGTTTGCACTTAGTGATTTTAAAGCAAGAAACTACCTCTACTTGACAAGTGGTCCTGAGCAGATACAAGTAAGAATAGGTGCTTTATTGTTTTTGAGATTTGCCTCTACAGAAAGCTTAACATCTCTTGTTATTTCTCCATTGGATTATGGGGATTCTCAGAAATGAAGTGGTTTTCAGCTATTCTTCCATTCATTAAAAGAACATTGGAATTTCTTTTGATAATCCTATTCCTTTATTAATAGTGTGATATTGCCTTTCCAACACAGAATGGCAGTGTTGTGAACAAAGGAATCGTAAAAGAAGTGTGCCCTGTTCCACATTAGTTTCACTGCCAGTGTTCTTATCATGTAAGCAGCATCCTATCAGGAGAAGAAAGTTGATTGTGATAAGAAAGAAAATTGAGAAAGCTAAGAGTGTATCTCTTTATCTTCAGAGAAAGATAATTAATAGGATATTATTTATAATTATGTTATCTATAATTATATTTATCTGTAGATCTATCTATATATGTAGACATATCTATCTATATATGTATATGAAAATTTATTGTAAGAAATTGGCTCAAATGATTATGGGGGCTGACAGATTCTGAGAGCTGCATTATACAAACTGTAGAGCCAGAAGAACTGATTGGTCTGAGTTCCAGTGTGAAAGCTGGGAGGTTTGAGACCCACAAAGAGGAGATATCTCCATTTGAGTCAGAAGACAGGAAAAAAAACAAAAAAAACAAAAAAAAACTGTCCAGCTCTAGGCAGTCAGGTAGGAATTCCTTCATGGGAAAGTCAGTCTTTTTTGCCCCCCCCCCCCGTATGTAGGCCTTCTACTGATTGGATAAGGCCCACCCACATTAGGAAGAGTAATATACTTTACTCAGTCCACTGATTTAAATGTTAATCCCATCCAGAAACATTCTTACAGATATGCCCAGTATAGCATTTGACCAAATGTCTGCGCATCTCATGGCTTGGTCAAGTTGACATACAAAATAAGCTATATAAGGGAGTTTGAGTAAGAGGTAATCTGTAGAAGAATAACTTCAAGTTGTAAAGGTGGACAAATACTATGTTCTAGAGTTGCACATGCATATCCAGGATTCCTGTTCACAGTAGCTCTAAGTGCTATAAAAACAAACTGAATGGATTTTGTACTAGCCAGTGTTAGAGTAATCAGAGAATTTGATGGGATAGTATTTCCATGGGAAAATTTGCCAAAAAGTTGAACAGTGTGGGAACCAGGAATAAATCTCTTGGGAGACAATTTACCTTGAATATTTGCTCTTCTCTTCCAGCAAAAGTACATGTTTAAATAGTAAACATGCCTTAGAAGATTGAAGGAGTGTTTCTATAAAGTTAGACACCTCTAAAAAGATTTGAAAACATAAAGAATTCTCTTCTTCCCCTTCCTAGAGACTTGTGTATACATGTGAAGGTAGTCAACCAAGAGATGCGTTTCTCCTCTCTTCCATAGGAAATGGGCTTAGGTGACTAATCTGTTTTACTTCATTGGTGAAAGCTAACATGGAGACACAAAAAACAATTAATATAGATAAAATAATTTTCTTACACTGAGATTTTTATCTAATTAGAGTTCTCTTGAACTGCTCTGGTGCAATTTCTGAGAAGTCCCCGAGATATTTAATAAAGTCATTCATTACTTTTTAATTAAAAAATTTTAAATGATTTATTAATAAAACAAAGATTTAAGTGATCTTAAAAATCCTAGATAATTAAAAAATGTAGAAACCAATTCCAGCTCCATGATAAACCTGGAAACGAATTCTCAATTTCTCTGAATTGGGAGATGTATTTTGTGTCACTTATAGACATGTTGGCTCCTAATGGACGTTTCTCCCTTGCTCATTGACTCATAATTATCAATACCAAAGAGCAATAGCATAGAAGATGGATAGGCTGCAGTATCAGAATTAGTCCCTACTTGGCACTTAAACTCATCAGTAATTTTGTTGCTGGTTATCTAACTTACATCTCACTCTATTTTTTGGCTTTACTTCTACTCATTGCCTGACTTTAATTCAATATTCAACCTGCATTCTCAGATACAAAATTTTTAATTTCATGTGCCTGATTTCAGGCAACTTAATTCCTCCTTGCACAGTATCTCTAAAGCACTGTTTCAGAACCCACTTGACAGCTTCTCATTCCCCACAGTCCAACATTTATGTCACTTTTTGTGACAATCAGTAACCTGGAAAGTTTAGGTTTAGGAAAGTCAGCTAGGTCATACTTATTCTTAAAGAAAACAATTTTTCTTTCCCTTTCATGATAGCCCCACATGATATTTTGCAGTCTTCAAGACTGAGCTGGGATAGTGATTGCATGACCCTGTGTCTGGCAGGAAGAATTCACCTAGCAAAGGGGAAGATATACCTGCACAGAAAGTGTAACAACCACCTAGACCCTAAAATAGTATCTAAGGAGTAAAATAGAGATTTCTGCTCCACAAATTATAAATAATCCCAGTATTTAAGGACATATGAATCTAGAAGTATGGTAAGATTTTTCTTGAGCAATATAAAGCACTTAGAATTTGGCACAGTGGCATTCAATAAAATATTGTTATTCTTTTATTATTCACACCAGAACTGCACATACAACTAGAATGAAAAAGACACTGTGCCAATTATGCAATATTTGTTGGTTACATGTCCACAGTTGGACTTCATAGGTAACTACATGAACCATCTCTGTTAAGAAGAATGAGCAAAAGAAAAACACTGAATAAAACAAAAAATCATGCTCTTGGCATGTGGCTCCAGCAACTGAATTCCTAGATAAAATGTGTTCATTCATCCATTCATCTGTTGTTCATTTATGCTCTAATCCATCAGCTCAGTAGATATTTACTGGGTACTTATGTTCATTCTAGTAGTACTTAAGTGAAGAAGAAAGATATGATCCTTTTATCTTGATTTTTATACTCAAAGAAGAAAACCCATTATTTTCAGTTGATTATTGAAACAGTTGATTTTATTCTTAAAAAATGGGAAACAGCCATTAACTATTATTTTCTCCGTTATCAAATCTATCTGATAAGTAGGAATTGACTAGCAAGTAAATAGGAGAGGTATGAAAAGCATTCCAGGAAGAAAAATATACCCATTTAAAGGACTTAAGCTGAAAAAAAGAGCATATTGTTGAGAAAAGAAAAAAAAGGTGGGGAGGCTTGGGGAGAGGACGGAGGATGGGAAGGTATATATGATGAAGTTTTAGAGTATAGGTGAGGTTCAATAGGGTGGAGTCCAGAACCGATAACCAAGAAAGAATTCTTGAGACATCTTCCGTGCCAAATGGTGGTTTATTAAAGCACGGGGTAGGACCCATGGGCAGAAAGAGCTGCTGCCCTGGAATTGTGAGGGGTGGCAGGTTATATACTATGGGGTTGGGGAAGGTAAGGAAAAAGGGAGGTTTCAAAAGAACTTCCATGTGCTAAAGAGGACCTACAAGATATTGGATATCAAGGCCTTGCCATTGTCAAGGTTGTTTTCCCCTTCTTAACAAGGTATCAACATTAAGATAGTTGGGAGATTCCTAAAGAATGTCACACAGATCCCACCCAGGAGTGGAGGTGGGGGAAGGTTGCAGGGTGTCAGCTTTTGCTTTGTCCTCAGCCAGCCTTCTGTTCCATCATCATACAGAGAAGGTGGAGAGCATCAGGAAATGAAACTAGTTAAGAGGCAGGTGCCTGATCTTGAATGTTCTGATAGGCCATACTAAAGACTAGAAGGTAAATTGTTGAAAAATAAAAATAAGAGAGTGATCTAATGATACTTCTTTCTAATAATTCTGTTTGTTTTTTCCATTTTATTCTGTCTCTTACACATCAAACTCTGGCTCTCCTCCTTTGGCTGTTTTGCTCAAAAATTTGAATTAAGAAATGGGGCCATAGGTGGCAGTGCACTGTGAGACAACATTTGTTGTCTGAACTGGGGCTGGAACTTTATAGTGAATTGAGAAAACTGGTATAGACAAGCAAGAAAGAAGTGGAGAGCAGACAGATTGTGGCAAGGAAGAGGAGAGAGGGATTGGTTGATTACTTGGCCCTAGTGAGAAAGGAATTTTAACCTATCAATGCCTACTCCTGTTGGCATAACACAGGACTGGCCTACATTCCTTTACTGACCTTTAATTTGTTTTATTCTTGAGACCCGTTTTACTTCATCTTCCTCTTTTTACCTGAACCAACTTAGTTGAAGTTCTTTCCTTGAAGCCAAAAGATCTCTGACTTTAAAAAAAAAAAAAATCAGATTGTCAAATGAATTTATTTTTGTCATCAGAATTTTCCATTTTTAAAGTTACATGTTATATTTCCAATTTCTCCATATTTCTGCACTACAGTTTCTGCTTTTTGCTAATATTTTTCACGTTCATTTTCAGGGCAATATAGAAGGAATATGATAGACTGGGGTTTGTAACTCATTCTTTAAGACAGAGATATTTTTCTACTTATAAATGGAAGTTGTGGGACTGAGAAAATTAGATATGATCTGATAACATAGGAGAATCATGTTTCTGATTTTATAGTAACCTTTAAATCATGTGAGAATGTTATTTAAATGGGGAAAAAAAGAGCCAAATATGGTGAAGAATCCAAGTTTTCATATAGAATAAAAATAAAGTTGAATATTAAATGCATTTATTTTAAGAGATAGTTAAAGACTTGTATCTTAGATAATTTTTCATAGTACAATGCAGCCATTCCAAACCCGGTGAGCATGCCAACAATGCCAACATTCTTTTTTCTATTCTATTTGAAAAACATATATTTGAATTTTATCCCAAAAGTACTGAAATTGTAGTCTCTGGGGATTCGATGAGGTAATGATTGTGACTGCGTGTGTCCATTGAGAATAGAGCAGAAAGAGCAACAGATGAATAATTTAAAGTCCCCGAATTTGCAGTGTATAATTATGTGACCTCAGGAGTATTCTCAATCACTGCAATTTCTCAGGACCACAATTTCCACAACTGCACAATAAGATCAGTTTGTGATGGGTAAAGACCTTTAGTCTTCTTCCTGAGCCTTCCCTGCAAAAAGCCTATCTTACTGAATTATATCATTGCCCAGCTATTAACGACAATCACAGAATCAAAATTTTAGGTATCATCTTTAATTTTTCCTTCTCCCACATTTTTGTTACACATATTTAAAAATATTTTATTTGAGAGAGAATGTGCATGCATGCCCGTGCGCACACACACACACAATCTCACATACAGGAGTTGTGGGGAAAGTGCAGAGAGAAAGAAAGAGAGAGAAGCAGACTTCCTGCTGAGCAGGCTCCATCCCAGGACCCAGGTTTATGACCTGAACCAAGGCAGATGCTTAACGGAGTAAGCCATCCAGGCACCCCTCTTACACACATTTGTGTTACATAATTTATACTATATTACCTAAAGAGATTTGGTTTTTAAAATGTCAATATTGTGCAATTTTAAATTGCCTATTAAAAATAAATAAATAAAACTGCAAATCGATGCTTATACATCTAGCCTCCAACTTCATAGGGTCAGAAAACCCTTAGAATATAGACTTTAAGAGGAGCAGACTTGGGTCATCAATTAGAGACTTTGAATAGGTATCATGTATTTCCTTAAGAAATGGAAATTACATTAGCCTCAAAACATATTCCCTACAATAGCCAAGTCTGACAAACATATGAACTCAAATCAGGATTGCAAAGGCAGGATTAAGGGGCTTCTGTGTGATTTAGTGGGTTAAAGCCTCTTGCCTTTGGCTCAGGTCATGATCCCAGGGTTCTTGGATCAAGCCTCACATCAGGACTCTCTGCTCAGCAGGGAGCCTGCTTCCTCCTCTCTCTGCCTGCCTCTCTGCTTGCTTGTGATCTCTATCTGTCAAATAAATAAATAAAATCTTTAGGAAAAAAAGGCGGGATTAGAAGGAAATTGAATATTAATCCATTTTGCAGCTGTTTATAGAACCAAATACATTGTTTTTACTGAAAAAATATGTCATCTAATGATCATTTACACAGTCTTTCATCCTATGTGTACCATCATGTCCATAATGTATCAAACAAAGTTTTTAGTATCTTTTCATTCCTCTACATGATGTTTTAAGTGTTTGACTATAAAAATATAAGTATAGATAGATACGAATCTGCTGTAAAAATTTGGTATGCAAAAGAAACAAATGATCACTTGAATAAATTTGAAATAATATCAATATATCATCATAATCTGAAAGAATCAAATATTCTGTAAAAGTTGTAGGATGAAAGAAATACAAACGGATGCCAAAATATAAGAAACTCAGAAAATTATATTTTTTATACTTAACTCCTTGCATTTTTAAAAATGAACTTTATTGTGAAATGGTTTTCTTAAAATTTGCATATTTTAAGTAAATAAGTCAATGACTTTGACAAATGTACATACATAAAACTACTGCCCCAATCAATATAGGACTATTTTTATCTTCTCAGAAAGTGGCCTTGGGGCCTTAGTAAGTCAATACCCTTTATCTACCCACAACCAACCCCAGGCAACAAATAACCTTATTTCTATCATTATAAAATAGTTCTGTCATTTCTAGAATTTCAAGTAAATAGAGGTATACAAAATCTATTATTCTGGGACCATTTTCTTCTCTATGCAAAACTTTGTAGCATTCATTTTTGTCATTACCTATACAAGTAGTTTGTTTCTTTTTATTTCTCAGTAGTGTTTCTTTGTATGAATATAACACAATTAGGTTTGTTTATTTTTCTCATTAATAGACAACGCCATCATCCCAGCTTAGGGCGATTATGAATTTTAAAGAAGCCCAAAACAATTGTGTAAGGTTTTTCATGATACTGCCTTCTCTCTTGAATAAATGCTTAGCAGTAAATCATGGTAGATGATTTTTTTTTATATAAGATTGCCAAACTGGTTTCCAAAGTGGTTGCAAGTTTGACACCTTTACCAGCGATGTACCTTGTTTTGTACTATGTACCTTCTAGCACTCGATACTGTGAGGCTTTTAAATTTAGCCATTCTAAAGGCTTTAGTTTTCATTCCTCATAATTCTCAGGATGTTGAATAGATTTTTAATAAATACTATTTTATTTTTTTTTTAATTTTTTAAAATTTATTTATTTTCAGCATAACAGTATCATTATTTTTTCACCACACCCAGTGCTCCATGCAATCGGTACCCTCTATAATACCCACCACCTGGTACCCCGACCTCCCACCCCCCCTGCCACTTCAAACCCCTAGATAATTTTTAAGAAAAAAAATAAAAATAAAAAATAAATACTATTTTAGAACAATTTTATATTTACAGAAAAATTGTGAAGATAGTATAGCATTCCCTTATACACAGCACACAGTTTCTCCTATTATCTAACATTAATGCGATATATGTTACAATATGCAAATGGTTATTGACACATCATTAAAGTCCATACTTTATTTCTATATTCTTAGTTTTGTCTAACATCTCTTTTCTGTTCCATGATCCCAACTAGGATATCACATTTTATTTAGTTGTCATGTCTTATTAGACACCTCTTAACTATGAGTTTCTCAGACTTTTTTTGTTCTTGATGACCTTATCTGTTTTGAGGAGCACTGGTCTGTTTTGTTGCAGGATGTCCATTATTAGAATTTATCTGATATCTTATTATGGTGAAACTGATAATATGAATTATTGGGATAAAGAACACAGAGGGAAAATGCCATTTTCTTTATATTGTATGAAAGGCAAAAACTATCAACATGATTTATGACTTGATTTTGACATTGATCACCTGGTTCAGATAGTACTCAGATTTCTCCACTGTAAAGTTATTCTTCCTTCTCCCTCTCCTTTGCTCTCAACTTTGGATAGAAATTAATAAACTCAGCCAACCAAGAAGTGATAGAGAGTTAAGCTGTCACTCCTTCAGGGTGGTGTGCACATAAATTATTTAAAATCTCAGCCTGAGAGATTTGTCTTTTCATCTCATTTATTAATTTATTCAGTTAATTATTCATGTCAGTATAAACTCATGGACATTTATTTTAGACTTTAGGTCACAATCGCAGCTAACTTATTTATTTTTTTGCTCAAATTGTTCCAGCTTTGGCTACTGGGAGCCCTTTTAGTTGGTTCTTATGTACCTTTGGCATACTTCCATCCTTTTTTTTTTTTTAATTAGTGTAACTGACACATAATGTTAGATTAGTTTCAGGTATACAGCATAGTGATTCATCAACTTTATATACATTATTGGTATACTCACCACAAGTGTAGTGACCATCTGTCACCATGCAATGCTATTATAATGCCATTGACTGACTCTATCCCCTATGCTGTACCATTTATTCCCATGACTTATTCTTTCCATAACTTGGAGACTGTATCTCCCAGTCCCCTTTACCCATTTTGTACCCCTCAGGCACCATCAGTTTGTCCCTGTATGTCCAAGTCTGATGCTTCTTTCTGTTTGTTTTTGTTTACTTGAGTTTACTTTTTAGCATTACAAATGCTAAACCAGGTTTATCTTGAATTGTGTCTTTCATATACCTGGAATTAGTCATATCTCCAAGAAGCCCTAATTTTTTCCTTGGAGAATAATACTAGAAAGCTAAATCTGGACCCTAGGTAGGCTCATTGCTACTAGGGTATCATTTGTTTTAGTCCCTCTCACCTAATGGAAAAAAGAAATATATGTGGCATATTAACTGATGTATATGTACATATACATATATGTAATGTATGAGTTTATACTGATGTTTCCAACTTTTAAACCATTGCCACCTGGATCATGTCAGCCTTTTTTCCTTCTTCATCTCTGGATAGGAACTGCAACAGTGAGAAACCTGGATCCTACCATCTGCAATCCATATACATAATGGTTTTTTAAGTATACAAGTGTAGCAGTATTAGAATTGTTAACCTCATACAGCCCCACAGAACAACTTTGTCAATTAGGGGACAGAGCTTATACGCAGGTTTTTTTCCCCATCTTTATCTCAGTTTTACTCATTTCCGAAGTTACTTAATCAGCAACAATCTTTGGTGAGTTTGTTTCATACACTTATAATACAGTCAAGATTCCCTTGCCATAGCCTGAATTCATATCTGGAATCTCCTAACCTCTTACTCTATCCTTCATTTTTCATACATTCAACTTCATACTTTGTCCTGTAAAGTTCTATAAGTTTAGACAAATGTGTTATGCTTTGCACCCACCCTAATAGAGTCACCCTTACTACCCTAAAAAATTTATGTGCTTCATCTGTTTGCTCCTTCCCCTATACCCTGGCAACCACTGATTAATTTACTGTCTCTAGTTTTTATTTTTCCAGAGTTATATAGAATTAGAATCATAGATTTTCAAATTGGCTTTTTCTACTTAGAAATATGGCTTCAAGTGGCCTAAAGCCATTTCAAGTACAGAAACTGTATTGGGACTACAATTGTATAAATTTGAACCTTAAGTATAACTTTTCCTTTTTTTTTCCCTTCTAAAGCATATTTGCAAACTCAAAGCTGAGCACAAGTGACTTTACTTTCTCAAGTTTAATGCTGAGTTGACTGTGTTCCTTGATTTACCAATTCATTGTTCCCCTTACCTTTTTTAAGGCAGTAGTGCACAACTTACGTTATTTTTGCTTAAAACACTTGAATGAAAAACTTTAGCCTATGAAGTTTTTTTTCTTTTGCGAGACACCTGTTATCACCTTGTGCAAGTGTAAATGTTCCCTTATGCTTTTGAAATAAATTCCCTTTCATAATTAAGAAAGGGAATATGGTTTGATAGCTCATATCTTTTTATCACTGAATAATATTCTTTTGAATAGGTATAACACAATATTCTTATCAATTCACCTATTGAAAAAACATATTTGTTACTTCCAGTTTGGGCAATTATGGATAAATCTTTTATAAGTATTTGTGTTCAGGTTTTTTGGATAAACATAAATTTTCAAAGAAATTGGAGCATACCTAAAAGTGTGATCACTTGGATTGTATGCTAAGACTATGTTTGGCTTCATAAGAAGCCTTGGCTGTATACATTTGTATTTTCATCAACAATGAATGAGAGCCCATTGCTCAGCCTTCTTGCCAGCATTTTGAAGTTTCAGAGTTTTCATTTTTTTTTTATTTTAAACATTCTAATAGCAATGTGAATTTTAACTTATTATTTTAATTTCCAATTATCTGATGACGTGATGTTGGTCATCATTTCATATAGTTACTTGTCATCTTTGTATCTTTCTTTGTTGATTGTTCATTCAGATCGTTTGCCCATTTTTTAAATTGGGTTATTTATTTTTTTATTGTTGAGTTTTAAGAATTCTCTCAGTATTTTAGATACATTTCTTTTATCAGGTAAGTATTTTACACATGTTTTCTCACACTGTGGCTTGACTTTTCGTTCTGTTGGAAGTGTCTTTCATATAAGTAGATTGCAAACTTTTACTGAAGTCTTTGTTTATCAGCTCTTTCTTTCGTGGATTATATTTTGGTTATTTTACCCAAACACTTATCCTCAAGCCTCAAAGTAACATAGATTCTGCACCCCCCACCATTCTTTTTACTGAACATTTTATAACACTGAATTTATATTTAGATTAATGATTCATTTTGAGTTACTTTTTATGAAAGATGTATATATTCTTTTGCATTTAGATATCTAATTATTCTAACTTTTTTTGTTTAAATAAAAAGATTATCCTTTGTTCATTAAAAGGTCCTTGCTCCTTTGTCAAAGATTAGTTGAATATATTTCTGTGGGTCTATTTTTGGGCTCAGTATTCTTTAGAGAAAATTGAGCTACTTGTCTATATTTTTGCCAATACCACACTGTCTTGATTATTTTACCTTTATGTAGTGAGTCTTAAAGTTGGATAAAGTCTGTCCTCAAGATTGTTCTTCCTCCTCCCCTTCTTCTTCTCCTTCCTCTTCCTCTCCTCCTCCCTTACCCTCCCCTCTTCCCCATCTCCCTCCCCGTGCCTCCTCCTCTTCCTCCTCCTCCTTCTTCTTTGTATTTTATTGGCTTTTTTAAAATTTTTGCCTTTCCAAACAAATGTACAATGAGTTTCTCAATATTCATAAGATACCTTGATGTGATTTTCATTGGATTGTGTTGAATCTATAGATCAAGTTGAGAGCAATAGCTAGCTTAACAACATTCAGGCTTCCAGTCAATGTGCATGAAATGTCTCCATTTAATCTGGTTGAAAAAAATTATTTTGGGTGCCTGGGTGGCTCAGTTGGTTGGGCAACTGTCTTCAGCTCAGGTCATGATCTCAGAATCCCAGGATTGAGTCCCATATTGGGGAGTCTGCTTCTCCCTCCGACCCTCTCCCCTCTCATGGTCTCTCTCACTTACTCTACCTCTATCTGAAATAAAAAAATAAAATCTTTAAAAATTTTTCTTTTTAGAGCTTTCTAGTTTTCTGTAAATGGATCCTATATACATGTTATTAGATCTATATAACCTAAGCATTTAATTTTGGGTGCTATTGTAAGCAGTATTATGTTTTTAAGGTCTGATTTCAATTTTTCACATCTGGTATATAGGATAGCAGTTGACTTTTTAGATATTAATCTTGTATTCTGAAACCTTACTATAACCAATTAGCAGTTGTAGGAGAGTTTTATCCAGTCTTTTATGCTTTTATATAGAAAGTCAACAATCTGTGAAGACAGTTTTATGTGTTCCTTTCCAATATGTATACATTTTTTTTCTATTTTCTTGTTTTAAGACCTTAGTAGGATTTCTAGTGCAATGTTGAACAGGAGTGGTGAGAGGAACCATTCTTATCTTGTCCCCTGCTATATGGGAAAGGCATCCAATTCTTCACATTTAAGTATGATGTTGTTTGTTTGTTTGTTTGTTTTTTAAGATTTTATTTATTTATTTGACATAGAGAGATCACAAATAGGCAGAGAGTCAGGCAGAGAGAGAGAGAGGGAAGCAGGCTCCCTGCTGAGCAGAGAGCCGGATGTGGGACTCGATCCCAGGACCCTGAGATCATGACCTGAGCTGAAGGCAGAGGCTTAACCCACTGAGCCACCCAGGTGCCCCAGTTGTTTGTTTTTTATAGATGGTTTTTATTAAGTTGAGGAAGTTCCCGTCTATTCATAGTTTGCTGGGAATTTTTTAAAGCTTCAGTGAGATATAATTAATAATCAAAAGTTACATATATTTAATATATAGGTTTTAATGAGTTTGGATATATTCAT
Organism: Mustela nivalis; assembly: GCF_964662115.1. Lineage (NCBI taxonomy): Eukaryota > Metazoa > Chordata > Mammalia > Carnivora > Mustelidae > Mustela > Mustela nivalis. The sequence continues at coordinate 29,799,686 of NC_139031.1, read as the reverse complement.
ATACCCATGATACCATCATCATAACCAAGATACTAAAAATATCCATCGCCTCCAAAAATTTCTTGGTGTTTGTTTTTTGTGGTATTTTTTTTTTTAATAAGAACACTTAACATGGGAGCTATCCTCTTAACATATTTTAAAGTTTGCATGATATGGACTGTTAACTATAGGTACTATGTCTTCTACCAGATCTCTAGAACTTGTTTATCTTGTGAAACAGAAATTTTATGTAAACTGAAATAGCCAAAATATGAAAACAACTTAAGTGTCCATCAGTGAATGAATAGATAAGGAACACATGGTATATGTTTATACATAACATGGAAAATATATATTATTCGGCCATAAGAAAAAAAGAAATATTTCCACATGCAACAACATGGATAGACCTTGAGGGCATTATGCTAAATGAAATAAGCCAAACACAGGAAGACAAATACTGTATGATCTCATTAACATGTGGAATCTATAAAGTCAAATTTGAAGAACCAGAGAATAGAACTGTGGTCACCAAAGCCTGGGAAGTGGGGGAAACAGAAAAATATTGGAAGAACACAAACTTCGAGTTATAAGATAAATATGTTTTGGGGATTTATTTTAGAGCCTGATGATTATAGTTAATAATACTATGTTACATACTTGGAATTTGCTAAGAGAATAAATCTTAATTATTCTTATTAAGAAAGGTAACTATGTGAGGTAATAAATGGTTTTGGTAGTCATTTTTTAGTAGTGTCAAATTATTAGATTGTTGTACACCTTAAAAAACACATTATGTTGTACAACCTAAATATATACAACTTTGTCAATCATACCACAGTAAACTGGGGATAATAAAAGAAGGAAAACACTTCTCCTCCTCCCTCTCCCCATAGTATCTGACAACCACCATTCTGCTTCTAAGAATTGGAATATTTTAGATACCTTATATAAGTGGAATCATCCTGTATTTTATCCTTCTATAACTGACTTATTTAACTCAGTGGAATGTCCTCTAGGTTCATCAAGTGATAGGATTTTCTTCTTTTTCTTAGCTGAATAATATTCCCTTATTTGCATATACCACATTTTCTGTATAGTCATCTGTCGAAATGGAGTATAATAATGGATTTAACTATGTCTCTTTGCAAGTCCCTAAGTTTTACCTCACATTTTGATGTATTGTCATTGGGTGCAAACACATTATGGATTGCCACATCTTCTTTGAGAAGTTGCCCTATATCAATATGTAATATTCTACTTTATCACAGATAATTTTTCTTGTTCTGAAGGCTGCTTCATCTGAAAAGAATACACCTACTCCAGTTTTCTTTTCGTTAGTGTTTGCATGATATATCTCTCCATATCCCATCTTCAAATAGTGTTTAGTATTGCCTTTTATTTTATTTTATTATTTTTTTAAGATTTTATTTATTTATTTGACAGAGAGAAATTACAAGTACACTCAGAGGCAGGCAGAGAGAGAGAGAGAAGGAAGCAGACTCCCTGCTGAGCAGAGAGTCCGATGCGGGACTCGATCCCAGGACCCTGAGATCATGACCTGAGCCGAAGGCAGCGGCTTAACCCACTGAGCCACCCAGGCGCCCCTAGTATTGCCTTTTAGCATGGTATAATTCTTTGTTCAAAGTCAGGCATGATGTATGAAGAAATGGGAACTGAGGTAAATAAGCTATTTAATATGAAACTTTTTGTTACTCAGGCTAGGAAAAGTCCTTCTTAAATATACCTGGGCCTTGGATATCTTTCCACAGTGAGCCACTGCTGTTATACTGGAGCTCTATTAATGTGCTTTTATGTGTAGGTGAAGGGAAAGTGTTCTATGATCCTCTGATTAAGACTCAAATATTTTAGTGAGCGTGTGTCCTTGATTTGTGACCTTTATTAAGAGTTTCTCAGCTGAAAGCTTCCCCCTCACCCTTTTAGATGAGACAGGTAGGCTAGAAGGAGTAGAATTAAGTGATTTCCATTGTATTTGGTGGGATGAAGCTCTGCCTAAGTCTTTCTTTTCCACTGCTAATGAAGCATTTACTATGGAGTGCACTCTAGGCATATTTAAAAATAGTTAATTTCCCTCTCCCTCTGCCAGAAACAGAAGAGATTTTTTCCCCCTTTACTTTTTAACAAGAGATCCTGTTGTGGTACTTAAAGTTGTCCTTTCCTAAAAATAGGACCCTAAGAGTTTCTCATTCTTTCAACAGTCGACCTGAGCCTCCAGTAATATATCAAAGTTACCATTTATTGTATGGCTCTAGCAGTTTTGCTCCAGATAAGCAGATATTAGCTGTGACTTTCTGTATTCACCTATTTCTTCAGATTTGCTGTAATCATAAAAGTGACAGTCTCCAAGCTCTTTATATTTTATATTTATATTATAGTTTGAAGCTAAACCTGGAACTCCATACTGAACATACTTACATGGACTTACTAACTATTCATATGTTTACTTTTGCTAGTGTTCAAGTATTTTGTGTATTCAAATAGTTTTCTTAATCTAATTTTCAGTTGTTTTACATAATCTGTATACACTACCTTTGCAGATATATGTATTGTAGATAACATCTCTAAGCTATGGCTTACACGTTCATTTTCTGAACAGTATCTTTTACTGAAAGTTCTAATTTTATATAGTCCATATTACTAAATTTTTTTGTTTGCTTCCATGATTATTGCATTTTTTTAGCTTAAGAAAATCTTGCCTATTCCAAGTTGATAAAGTGCTCCCCTGTATTTTCTTCAAGAGTTACTACAGTGTTGTTTTACACTTAGGTCTATGATCTAATTAAAGTCAGCCTTGTTTAAAGTGTGACAGTGATAGAAGCATTGAGATTCATTGTTTTTTCATAGTGTATTTAGTACTTCGAGGACAGGTTTTGTCAAAAGTCAGTTGATCATATAAGTGTTTTGTTCTTATATGAATAATAAGGATGATCTTCATGTACTTTTGAAAAGAAATGAGTATGTTCTAAATAATTTAAAGAAAAAATTACCCAAATGAATATATCATCAATAAAACTGTGTCATGGGTATTTGTCTGTGAAGTAAACCCCAAACTTTTAAATAATGGCCAATTTTCTTTCTTGTTTTTAAAGGGTGTTTTTTATGTTGTTCTTTCTTTGCTTTTTAATAATTTTAAAAATTTTTAATAAACATATAATGTATTATTAGCCCCAAGGGTACAGGTCTGTGAATCACCAGGTTTACACACTTCACAGCTCTCACCATAAGACATACCATACCCTCCCCAATGTCTATAACCACACCACCCTTGCCCTACCCCCCTCCCCCTGGCCACCCTCAGTTTGTTTTGTGAGATTAAGAGTTTCTTATGGTTTGTCTCCCTCCTGATCCCATCTTGTTTCATTTATTCTTTTCCTACCCCCCAAAGCCCCCCACATTGCATCTCCACTTCCTCATATCAGGGAGATCATATGATAGTTGTCCTTCCCCGATTGACTTATTTCGCTAAGCATAATACCCTCTAGTTCCATCCATGTCATGGCAAATGGCAAGATTTCATTTCTTTTGATGGCTGCATAGTATTCCATTGTATATATATATATATATCACATCTTCTTTATCCATTCATCTGTTGATGGACATCTAGGTTCTTTCCATAGTTTGGCTATTGTGGACATTGATGCTATAAATGTTCGGGTGCACGTACCCCTTCGGATCACTATGTTTGTATCTTTAGGGTAAATAACCAGTAGTGTGATTGCTGGGTCGTAAGGGAGCTCTATTTTCAACTTTTTGAGGAATCTCCATGCTGTTTTCCAGAGTGGTTGCACCAGCTTACATTCCCACCAGCAGTGTAGGAGGGTTCCCCTTTCTCCGCATCCTCACCAGCATCTGTCATTTCCTGACTTGTTAATTTTAGCCATTCTGACTGGAGTGAGGTGGTATGTCATTTTGGTTTTGATTTGTTATTTCCCTGATGCCGAGTGATGTGGAGCACTTTTTCATGTGTCTTTGGCCATTTGGACGTCTTCTTTGCAGAAATGTCTTTTCATGTCCTCTGCCCATTTCTTGATTGGATTATTTGTTCTTTGGGTGTGGAGTTTGCTAAGCTCTTTATAGATTCTGGATAATAGCCCTTTATCTGATAAGTTGTTTGCAAATATCTTCTCCCATTCTGTCAGTTGTCTTTTGGTTTTGTTAACTGTTTCCTTTGCTGTGCAGAAGCTTTTGATCTTGATGAAGTCCCAATAGTTGATTTTTGCCCTTCCTTCTCTTGCCTTTGGCAATGTTCCTAGGAAGAAGCTGCTGCAGCTGAGGTCAAAGAGGTTGCTGCCTGTGTTCTCCTCAAGGATTTTGATGGATACCTTTCTCACATTGAGGTCCTTCATCCATTTTGAGTCTATTTTCATGTGTGGTGTAAGGAAATGGTCCAATTTCATTTTTCTGCATGTGACTGCCCAATTTTCCCAACACCATTTGTTGAAGAAACTTTTTTCCACTGTACATTCTTTCCTGCTTTATCAAAGATTAGTTGACCATAGAGTTGAGGGTCGATTTCTGGGCTCTCTATTCTGTTCCATTAATCTATGTGTCTTGTTTTTGTGCCAGTACCATACTGTCTTGATGATGACAGCTTTGTAATAGAGCTTGAAGTCTGGAATTGTGGTGCCACCAACTTTGGTTTTCTTTTTCAATATCCTTTTGGATATTTGAGGTCTTTTCTGGTTCCTTATAAATTTTAGGATTATTATTCCATTTCTTTGAAAAAAATGGATGGGATTTTGATAGGGATTGCATTAAACATGTAAATTGCTTTAGGTAGCATAGACATTTCCACAGTATTTTTTCTTCCAATCCATGAGTATGGAACATTTTTCCATTTCTTTGTGTCTTCCTCAATTTCTTTCATGAGTACTTTATAGTTTTCTGGGTATAGATTTTTTTGCTTCTTTGGTTAGGTTTATTCCTAGGTACCTTATGGTGTTGGGTGTAATTGTAAATGGGATTGACTCCTTAATTTCTCTTTCATCTGTCTTGTTGTTGGTATAAAGAAATGCAATTGATTTCTGTGCATTGATTTTATATTCTGACACTTTACTGAATTGCTGTACAAGTTCTAGCAGATTTGGAGTGGAGTCTTTTGGGTTTTCCACATATAGTATCATATCAGCAAAGAGTGAGAGTTCAACTTCTTCTTTGTCAATTTGGATGCATTTAATTTCTTTTTGTTGTCTGATTGCTGAGGCTAGGACTTCTAGTACTATGTTGAATAGCAGTAGTGATAATGGACATCCCTGCCATGTTCCTGACCTTAGTGGAAAAGCTTTCAGTTTTTCTCCATTGAGAATGATATTTGCGGTGGGTTTTTCATAGATGGCTTTGATAATATTGAGGTATGTGCTCTCTATCTCTACACTTTGAAGAGTTTTGATCAGGAAGTGATGCTGTACTTTGTCAAATGCTTTTTCAGCATCTATTGAGAGTATAAAATGGTTCTTGTTCTTTCTTTTATTAATGCAAATCACATTGATTGATTTGCAGATGTTGAACCAACCTGGCAGTCCTGGAATAATTCCCACTTGGTCATGGTGAGTGATACTCTTTTTTTTTTAAGACTTTTTAAAATTTTATTTGATAGACAGAGATCACAAGTAGGAAGAGAGAGAGAGGAAGGGAAGCAGGCTCCCTGCCAAGCAGAGAGCCTGATGCAGGCCTTGATCCCAGAACGCTGGGATCATGACCTGAGCCGAAGGCAAAGGCTTTAACTCACTGAGCCTCCCAGGTGCCCCGAATAATTCTTTTAATGTACTGTTGGATCCTATTGGCTAGTAATTTGGTGAGAATTTTCGCATCTGTGTTCATCAAGGATATTGGTCTGTCATTCTCTTTTTTGATGGGATCCTTGTCTGGTTTTGCGATCAAGGTGATGCTGGCCTCATAAAATGTGTTTGGAAGTTTTCCTTCCATTTATATTTTTTGGAGCTGTTTCAGGAGAATAAGAATTAATTCTTTAACTGTTTGTAGAATTCCCCTGGGAAGCCATCTGGCCCTGGGCTCTTGTTTGTTTGGAGATTTTTGATGACTGTTTCAATCTCCTTACTGGTTATAGTTCTGTTCACGTTTTCTTATTCTTCCTGGTTCAGTTGTGGTAGTTTATATGTCTCTAGGAATGCATCCATTTCTTTCAGATTGTCAAATTTGTTGGCATAGAGTTGCTTATAATATGTTCTTATAATTGTTTGTATTTCTTTGGTGGTGGTTGCAATCTCTCTTCTTTCATTCATGATTTTATTAATGTGGGTCCTTTCTCTTTTCTTTTTGATAAGTCTGGCCAGAAGTTTATCAATCTTATTAATTCTTTCAAAGAATCAGCTCCTACTTTCTTTGATTTGTTCTATTGTTTTTGTTTGTTTGTTTCGATTTCATTGATTTCTGCTCTGATCTTTATGATTTCTTTTCTCCTGCTGGGTTTAGGCTTTCTTTGTTGTTCTTTCTCCAGCTCTTTTAGGTGTAGTGTTAGGTTTTACATTTGAGACCTTTCTTGATTCTTGAGAAAGGCTTGTATGCTATATATTTTCCTCTCAGGACTGCCTTTGCTGTGTCCCACAGATTTTGGACCATTGTGTTTTCATTATCATTTGTTTCCATGAATTTTTTCAATTCTTAAATTTCCTGGTTGACCTATTCATTCTTTAGAAGGATGCTGTTTCATCTCCATGTATTTGGATTCTTTCCAAATTTCCTCTTGTGATTGAGTTCTAGCTTCAGAGCACTGTGGTCTGAAAATATGCAGGCAGTGATCCCAATCTTTTAATACCGGTTGAGACCTGATTATGACCCAGGATGTGATCTATTCTGGAGAATGTTCCACGTACACTAGAGAAGAATGTGTATTCTGTTGCTTTGGGATGGAATGTTCTGAATATATCTTTGATATCCATCTGTTCCAGTGTGTCATTTAAGGCCTTTATTTCCTTGTTGATCTTTTGCTTGGATGATCTGTCCATTTCAGTGAAGGAAGTGTTAAAGTCCCCTACTATTATTGTATTATTGTCAATGTATTTCTTTGATTTTGTTATTAATTGGTTTATATGATTGGCTGCTCCCATGTTAGGGGCATAGATATTTAAAATTGTTAGATCTTCTTTTTGGACAGACCTTTTGAGTATGATATAGTGTCCTTCCTCATCTCTTATTATAGTCTTTGGCTTAAAATCTAATTGATGTGATATAAGGATTGCCAGCCCAGCTTTCTTTGGATGTCCATTAGCATGATAAACTGCCCCCCCCCCACCAAACTAGCTCTAAAGGAAATATTGAAAGGGGTCCTCTAAGCAAAGAGAGACCTAAAAGTAGTAGATCAGAAAGGAACAGAGACAATATACAGTAACACTCACCTTACAGGCAATACAATATAGGCGATACAATGGCACTAAATTCATATCTTTCAATAGTTACCCTGAATGTAAATGGGCTAAATGCCCCAATGAAAAGACACAGGGTATCAGAATGGATTAAAAAACAAAACCCATCCATATGCTGCCTACAAGAAACTCATTTTAGACCCAAAGCTTGTCTGGTGTTTACAAATTCTTTTAGTTTTTGTTTGTCCTGGAAGCTTTTTATCTCTCCTTCTATTTTCAATGATAGCCTAGTTGGATATAGTATTCTTTGCTGCATGCTTTTCTTGTTTAGTGCTCTGAATTTATCATGCCTGTTCTCTCTTGCCTGCCAGGTCTCTGTAGATAAGTCCAGTGCCAATATAATATTTTTATCATTGTATGCTACAGACTTCTTTTCCCGGGCTGGTTTCAGGACTTTTTCTTTATCGCTAAGACTTGTAAATTTTACTATTTGATGCCGGGGTGTGGACCTATTCTTATTGATTTTGAGGGGGGTTCTCTGCAGCTCCTGGATTTTGATTCTTGTTCCCTTTGCTATATTAGGGAAATTCTCTCCAATAATTCTCTCCAATATACCTTCTGCTCCCCTCTCTCTTTCTTCTCCTTCTGGAATCCCAATTATTCTAATGTTGTGTCATCTTATGGTATCAGTTATCTCTCGAATTCTCCCCTTGTGGTCCAGTAGTTGTCTCTCTTTTGCTCAGCTTCTTTGTCTTCTCTGTCATTTGGTCTGTATCACTAATTCTTTCTTCTGCCTCATTTATTCTAGCAGTAAGAGCCTCCATTTTTGATTGCACCTCATTAATAGCTTTTTTGATTTCAACTTGGTTAGATTTTTGTTCTTCTATTTCTCCAGACATCGTTTCTCTAATATCTTCCATGCCTTTTTCGAGCCCAGCTAGCACCTTGAGAATCATCATTCTGAACTCTAGATCTGACATATTACCAATGTTTGTATTGATTAGGTCCCTAGCCTTTGCTACTGCCTCTTATTCTTTTTTTGTGGTGAGTTTTTCCACCTTGTCATTTTATCCAGATAATATATGAAGGAGCAAATAAAATACTAAGGTGGCACGGACGCCAAGAATATGTGCTTTAACCAAATCAGAAGAGACCCCAAATCGTGGGGGGGGATGGGTAAAAAGAAGTTCAGAAAAAAAAAATTAAAAAAGAAAACAAATAAAGAAAAAATATAACAAAGAAAATATACATATATATTAGGCTGGTGACAGGAACAGTGTCACCCACTTAATTTTGGAAGTAATTTGGTCTCTTAGAAGAAACTACCTCCCCAAATTTTAAAGAATAAAAAACATATAAGGGTAAACACAATTAAGGGATGACTATAAAGATGAAAACATTTAAAAAAAATTTTCTAAAAAAGGAGTTGATAAGTTGATTGGGAGAATAAAGAAAAAGAAAGTGGAGAGAATTTGCTCAGGCTGGAGACTAGAGCAAGCCCCGTGTTAGATATAGGGTGTATTCTGATCTATAAGAAGAAGTTGTACCTCAAATTTTTTAGAAGAAAAAACCCTATGCGCATACAAAAAATAAAGTTAGATGCAATGAAGGATAAAAGACGACTATAATAATGAAAGTTCAAAAAATATATTTTTTTTAATGAAAGGTATTGTTAAGATAAACTAATTAAAAAACGTTAAAAGAGGAAAGGGTAAAAGTTAAAAAAATTAGCAGAAGAAAAAAATATATACTTAAAAAAATTAATTAACTTTGTAAGACTAAGGAATCATGGGGAGAAAGCCATGAATTCCATGCTTCGCTTTCTCCTCCTCTGGAATTCTGCTCTTCTCCTTGGTAAGTGAGCTTGGTCTGGGCTGGGTTTCTTCTTGATCTTCTGGGGGAGGGTGCTGTTGTAGTGACTCTTAAGTGTCTTTGCCTGAGGCAGAATTGCACTGCCCTTACCAGGGGCCAAGCTAAGTAATCCGCTTGGGTTCACTTGGGGAGGTTTTGTTCCCTGAACGCTTTCCGTAGAGTTCCGAAGGACGGGAATGAAAATGGCGGCCTCCCAATCTCTGGCCCAGAGGAGCCGAGAGCTTGGAGCCCCACTCCTCAGTGCACCCTTGGAGAAAAGTACTCAATCACTCCTGTCTCCCTGGCCTCCAGCTGCACTCCGAGCTCACCTAGCCTGTGCCCAAGCGTCTCTGTCTCTGGCACACACCTCCGCTTTAAGTCTCCGAAACCTGCAGATCCCTGAGCTCTTCCAGGAGGGTCTCCCCAGATCTTGTTAGACCCTACTCACAGAGCAGTGGCCTGTGCCACGGATTATGGTTCAAGGTAACCCCAAGTTGAGAGCTCACTCCTCAGCTCTCTCTCTGTAGCCAGCTTCCCCGCTCTGACACCTGTGAGCTCTATGACACTCAAACACCCTTGATCCTTCTGTGACCCCATGGGACCTGAGGCCACACTATCGCCGTGTGGGCTTCACCCTGGTTTAGCCTCCGCAGCAATGTTTCTCAGTGGAGCAGACTTTTAAAAGTCCTGATTTTGTGCTGCATTGCTCCGATGCTTGCTGGGAGCCAACCCCTGCCCCTCCGTGGTCTGTCTTCCCGTGGCTTTGGATTCACTTCTCCACTGGTCCTACCTTTCAGAAAGTGGTTGATTTTTTGTTTCTAGATTTGTTGCTCTTCTCTTCGATCTCCTGTTGGATTTTTAAGTGTTCAGAATGATTTGATAAGCTATCTAGCTGATCACCTGCTACCTGATGTCTTCAGCCTGTTACTTCTCCGCCATCTTGACTCCTCTGTTGTCTGTTCTTTGATTCTCTTCTAAAAGAGTTTGTTTCATTCAGTGAAAATCCAGTCACTGGTTATCTCAATACTCTGTTTTGAGATTCTCTGTACTGAGAATCTTTCAAAGCTAAAAAAGCTAAAAACCTAAAAATAAATAAATAAATAAATAAATAAGCAAGGCTGATCACACAACATTAGGAAAATCTAGTGTTCTTATATGAGTGTTGATTCATCTTTTTACCAGTTTAGCCTGTTGTTCAGTTCTTTTTTAAAAACTTTTTCTTCCCTCACTTCGGTCACCATGCAGTTCTTTTTCATTTGTTTATCTGAATTCTCTCTGGTCTCAGTTACAGCAGATCTCAAAATACAAACCACCTTCAAAATTGTGTGGGCAGCCCTCTAGCCTTCTATTCCTATGTAGTTCTCATTTCTTCAACTTTCATTGCTAATGTGAACTTTTATGAAGGTATTTTCAAACCTACGACACTGACTCATTTTCTCAAATCTTCACCTAAATTGAATTCCTGGGTATTTACACTTACTTGATCCTTTCATACCCCAAATTAGAAAAAGAATTCATACCAAATCATACATAATTTTTCAAACTCTTTAATGTAATTAATTTCAGTTACAGTTCTATACTTTTTCACCCTTTTTAAGAATAGGAAATGCAATGCAAATCTGCTTACTATGTCAGTAGACTTTTTTATGCAAAATCTAAAGATTCACAGTTAAAAGAATAGTATAATAACCTTTCCTGCATTCATTATTATGGATTCAGCAATTATCAACTTCCTTCATTATTTGCGATCTGTGTCTTTGTACTTCTACTCTTGTTATTAATATTATTATTAATAATACAATTAACCTACCTCAAATATATTAAACTTATATATACAGATTTGAAACTGCATATGATTCTAGAAAACATACCCTTATCATACATGGAATATTTATATCTCCCCCCAATTTCTTATGTATTACTTCATATTTAATCCAACACACCCTTAAAATCCACTATGGTTTTCTTTTTAATGTTGCATTGCTATTGCATAACTTCGCATAAATTGAAACAAAATTATGTATTCTCTTGCGTTCTTTCCCCAGCAAAATGTCTGTGAGATTTATCCATGTTGTATGTAACAGTGGTTCATTCTATTTTATTGATGTCATATTCTATTATATGAGTATATCACAACTTATTTATCTATTATCCTGATAATAGACAATTGATTTATTTTTGTCTGTTTTGGGATATTCTGAATAAAACTGCTGTGAACATTGTTATAGACATTTTCTTTTAAATGTACTTTTTAAAAAATTTCTCTTGGATATAGAATTAATAATGAAATTACTGGATCAAAGAGTAGTGGCCTGCTTAACTGATTAAGAATCTGACATGTGTTTTTTATCAAAAGGACTGAATCAGGATTATATAAAAGTTCTATTTATTATTAAACAACATTTGTTGTTGTTAACATTTTACTTTTCTATTTTAGCCATTCCAGTGGACATGTAATGGTATCTCATCATCAATATACTTTATACTCCCTGATGACTAATGATTTTTTAGCACTGTTCATGGGCATATTGACCATTGGCATATCTTCCCTTCTAATGTACCTTTTCAAATTATTTCAAAACCCACTTTTAATCAGTTGTGTATTTATATTACTGTATTTTAGGCAATATAATTCTTTCTTAAAATGTATCTTTGGAGTGTACTTCCTTCTAGCATATAATTATCCAGCTATCTTTGTTGAAATTATCTTTTGATCAACTGATCTTTCAAATTTTAATGAACTCTAATTTCCCTTTCTAGCTTTTGTGAATTTTTAAATGCATTCTACTGAATAAATCCTTACCTACCCATTAATCATGATGAGATTCCTTAGTTTTTTTTCCAAACTTTACAATGTTAGACTTATTTTTGTGCCTCTGATTAATTTTGGATTTCTTTTTGGAAGCCTGAGGACTTTTGCCATCTGAATCATGTGCAAATTGGGGCATAACATGTTCCAATTCTACTTTAAGAGTAATTCCCCTATGCTTTCTATCTGCTTTTACTTACTCTATAATGCCTTTAAATGGTTAAAATTTAATATTTTTCACATTCTGTAATGATTTTATGTGAGTGGGCTAGTGCAAACAAGTGACTATCATTACTAGAAGTCAAATTTTATAAAATTTTAATATATATTATCATAAAATCTTCATAACAAACATTGACCCTGTAGACTTCACATAGACCTGGAAATAACCTATATTACAATGTTCTATACAAGTTTTATTCTTTTCCTTTGCAGTAGTTAGGAGAAGAGTATAATGAACCCTATATCCATAGCCCAGCTTCAGAAGTTATCAAGGGATTTTGTCATTTTCACACTAAGAAATATGCACTTAATTCTGCATTTATATTTCTAGCACCTTAGTTTTTCAGGTTTAGCTAGCAAACCCCAAGACAGCAAATGAAAACCAGACACATTAGAACGAGAAAGGGGAGACCTGGGGAGCAGACACTATGGTGGCAAAAGGCCTCCAGCCAAGCTTTGTCTCCACTTTTATTGGGTTAATACCAATACACCAGGTGCAATTGCAGAGCAAGATGGAAAGTGTAATCTTAATGGTCAGGACAATAATATATGGGACAGTGTGTGATTAGGTCAAGGAGGCAAGGAGTTCATGAAGTACATGACCACCACAGGTGCCTGTTCTTCTTCAAAACTTAACATTTACTCCTACATTAGAACCTTGAGTGGCAGAAAGAATCTGGCAGCTTTCAGCCTAGAAACTTCAAAGGAGGCCCAGCGTTCCAGGCATTCTTCCTTTGCTTTTAATTAGTCTCATCCAAGGAGGCATATACAAGTCTGATTTTGTCTATCCAGGCACTTTGAATTCCCACCTTAGTTCAGATTCTTTTCACATGCAGAAAAAAAAGCATAAATCAAAAATGTTCTTCCAGCTTGCACCAATTTCAGTACCTTACTTCCCAGTACCTCTGTTTCTTTCTTACTAGTACTATTGTTTCATTGATGTCTACATTTTTAAAATTATATCATTCCACTCCTTTTCCATTCATTTTTTTTGGTGTCTTTTTAAAAAGACTGTTCTGAAGTGAAGAGACATTTTTCCATTTCTCAATATGTTCACCCAATTGGTCTTGCCTGGAATCTTGATTTCTGTCTCAAATGGAAGTTTGTAATTATTGCATTTTTTTTCCATTGGTATCAATGTCTAAAGGGAAGTCCAACTCTGTTATGCTAATAACTTTTAGTTTTCAGGCCACTTCTATCTGTTCTCTTTCATTTATTGATGGTTTTAGCATTGGCTTATAGTCTTCTTCTTCTCATTCAAATAGTTTAATGTAATTATCCTACATACATTCAGAATCCTTATCTGCTATTTATCCAATAACCGATGCTCTTAGATTGTTGATCTCTTCAGTCACAAAGACCTCAGACATTGAGTAGTTCATTACCATTCTGTCTCTTTAACTCATATGAACACTGAATTATTACCCCATTGAAATCAGAAATTTATTTCAAAATCTGACCATAACTATATATTTTATAGTTCTCATAACTCAATTATTAACAGTATAATTCTTTTTAAGATTACTTGAAAACTTCAGCCTTAACTCCAGTAGTCTCCTTGGGTGTTTCTTCTTTATGCTACTCTACTTACTTTCTATGATACATCATTTAAACATTGTTTTCTCAATAACTTTAACTACCTAATAGCAACCCTGAGTTAATGCAGATATCTGCCTTTCTTTGTTAACTACTAGGATGCTAACCAGTAGAAAATAGTTAACAGTTTTTATTGATCTCCATACATACTCAGTTTCTTGTGACTATTAAACAAGCCTTCTTCACTGTCCTCATTATAGTGTTTTTTGTTTTTGTTTTTGTTTTTGTTTTTCAATTCTTCAACTTTTAACTTACCAGTACTCCTTTCAGGGTCAGCATTGGATCTTGCTTTAAAATGGAGACCTTGGGTTGCCTGGGTGGCTTAGTCATTGGGCATCTGCCTTCAACTCAAGTCTTGATTCCAGGGTCCTGGAATCGAGCCCTGTGTCGGGCTTCCTGCTCAGTGGGAAGCCTGCTTCTCCCCTTCTCCCTCTCCCACTTCCCCTTCTTGTGTTCCCTCTCCCGCTATGTCTCCTCCTGTTAAATAAATAAATAAAATCTCTAAAAAAATATAAAATGGAGACATTCACTAAGGAAATTTCCTTCTTTACACCATCTTCACAATACCTGCATCTATACCTTCTGCTCAGAGATCAAATGTGTTGTTACTCCCCATCTTATTTTCCTACTATGTATACCTTAATGACAGATCCTTGATTTTGAAGATGTGAAGGATGAACAGTGTGCCAGCTAACAGTTATCAGTGTCCCATATGGTTATGAGTGATAATGTGTCATAGTTTTTTGCCAAATGGGTGTAAAAGAAAGTTTTCGCACAGTTACTTGAGTGGCCATATCCACTCATATGTTCTATTGCTCTACTTCTTTCATGTGTCTGGTATACAGAGGTGATGCTGAAGTCCCAGACATCTCGTCATCTCAGGGCAATATGCTCAAGCCAAAGGAGGGTGGAGCCAAAAAATAGAAGTTTAGTTATTTAAATCTACCAGTTTTGTTTGTGTGTGCGTTTTTTTCTTTTTTCCCAGCCAATCCATTTTCTCTTCCTCTTCCCACTTCTTCCTTGTTGATGTTTCCATTGGTCATCTTAATTCCTCTATTATTTCTTCTATGTTCTTTTCTTTCTCTTTCCCATAATCCCTTCTGCTCGTCATCTAACGAGTACTCTGTACTTTCTTCTTTTTCTCTCCTCCTCCACCCATTCCCCTCTGCATAACCTAGTACATGTTTGGCAGATACCAAGCTCTAAAAATATATTTACTAAAGAAATGAATGAGTCTGTTTAGGATTCTAAATTAAACCTAAACCCCTAAATTGAATATAAGCCTCAATAACATGGTTTGTAATTCAAGCATGCATATGCAAGGTTTATGATTTCTTTTATAACACAAGTCTTTTTATCAATCAATTATTGCACACCTAAATAACTTTCGTGAAACCCTCAATTATATTTATGAACTTCTTTGTATTTTTCAACTCTAAATAGAATTTGAACATTATTATATTGATTTTAAGTAAGTCCAGAAGTAATGTCAAGCAGTTGGAATTATTGCAGTTTTAAACTTTGTTATTAATGTTATTAACTAGAGAAAGTAATTTAGATGTTTTACTTAGCATCTAGTATTTACTTTTATTTTTTAAGATTTTATTTTTTATTTGGCAGAGAGAGAGCACAAGCAGGGGTAGTGGCAGGCAGAGGGAGAGGGAGAAGCAGGTTCCCTGTTGAGGAGAGAGCTGATGTGGGGCTCTATCCCAGATGCTGGAATCATGACCTGAGCTGAAGGCAGGCACTTAATGACCGAGCCACCCAGGCACCCCTTCAAATAACTCTTTAGCACAGCTTGTTAAAGTGTTTCTTTGAGATTTTCATTTAAAAGATAGACATAATGATACCTAATTATAACTTGGACTTTGAATTCCAAAGCCACCTTAATGAAATAAAATTACATTAAAATGATAGTTTTTCTTCCTTTTTTTTAAAAAAGAAAAAGATTTATTTATTTGAGAGAGAGAGAAAGCAAGAGTGAGAGAGAAAGCAAGCAGGGGTAGGGAGGAACAGAAGGAGGAGACAGAGAATCCCAAGGAGACTCACACCTAGTGCAGAGTGTGATGTGGGGCCCAATCCCATGACCCATGAGATCATGACCCTAGCTGAAATCAAGAGTCAGATGTTTAACCCATTATACCACCCAGGAGTCCCTGAAACAATAGCTTTCCAAAGTAAGAATGTATCCCTTCATATATATATTGTCATGAAAAGATTATGCATACAATACAAAACACAAAGTCATTATTATCTTGATCCATAACTGTGATATGAGAACACAGATTAAGTTTCATTTTATAACACAGTTAGAGACACTGAGACTGAGCAGAATTTTCAAATGGCCCCAGGATTCTTGCTTCCTGGTACACATACCCTGTATAATCCTTAATAATTGTGATAGGATAGCCACTCCATGACTACTTTACATTATATGGCACAGTTGACTTTTTAAAAAGAGCATACTCTTGGTGGACCTGACCTGACCAAACAAATCTTTAAAAATGGTGTAGATATGCCTGGTGAAAGACATTGTGAGTTACAAGAGGAATTTGTCATGAATCTATTCCATTGCTGACTTTAAAGATGAAAGTTTTGTGGCAAGGAATGTGGGTGGCCTTTCAGAGCTAAGAGCATCTCCTCCCCACTGCCAAACAAGAAAAGGAAGACCAGTAACCACAAGAAAATGAATTTGGCCAAAACCAATAAACTTAGGCGATCCTGAGCTCAAAATAAGTGTGTAGCCTGGCCGATGTCTTGATGTTAGCCTTTTGAGACCCATGAAAAGGAAGAATCCAGTGATACTGTACCTGGACTTTTGACTGACAGAACTGTGAGCTCTCATAGATGTATGCTATCTAAGCATTTACATTTGTGGTAATTTGTTACACAGCAATGAAAGTTAAATATACACATGGACTATTCATATTATCTAGAATAATCACTGAAAGTATATGTGAATAGTAAAACCATATATATATTTAGGGATTAACTATATACCTAGAGCCATGCTGTGGAGTCTATGTGTTTAACACTTAAATCAGCCAAACAAATGATATAATTTTCACAAAACAATCATTATCATTAAATTAAAGATTCACACTCATCTATATATATATGTATGTATGTGTATGTATGGAGATATATACTTTATTTATGCACTTTTTTAATGTGTGTTGATATGTATGAAGGCCCTCGTTAGTTAATACTTGGAGAAAATGCGATGATCTCTAAAGGGATGATACATAATTAGAAACCAAACACAATCTTCAGGGGTACAAGAGAAACTTGCATTATTAAGAAATATCCAGAATTTCTAAGGTTTTTAACTAGGGGAAAAAAAAAAAAAAAGTCAGCTAATCTAAAAGAAAAAAAAAAAAAGGTAGCTAAGCCATTGTTCCCCATATATCCCTTCTCTAATTTTGTTTATATCAGTGATTGTCACTGCATTCTCCCTTCCAAATATGGAGAGGAAAAACAAAACAAAACAAAACAAAAAACCCTATTTTAATTCAACTAACCCAACTGGAAGAGTTTGGAAAAATTTAGAATATACTCTTAATTGGAAATGATCCACTAATGCAAATAGTTATATCTGTTTTGTATATTGATGCATTTACAGTTTCTAGAACAGACTTTTACAGGTAAGAAGACTGAATAAATACTTGCTTCACAATTGAATCACTGAATGGAGAGTAAAATAGAACTCTAATATAAAGAATGTAAAAAAATAAAAGATGTTATATCATATCTAATTGTTTCCTGGGATTGTAATGTCTGTCTATCCCATATGTTACCCAAGACATCTTCAGCTAATTTCCCAGTGTGCTAGCATAACCATGCAAATATACTTCATGTGCATATTTATCCTGTATCTTGGCTTTTCTCCTGATGTGAACATTCATTCTAACATCTAGTCTATATTATAGTCTTTATTATATATTTTTAGACAGCTTTGACACTTTTGATCAAGAAGAGAGAATGAATTTTTTGTGAGCATCACATCTAGACCTTTGAAGTCTACCCAGATACAGTTCCTGGTCTGAAGAATATGACTTCTTCAGATGAATTGCAAATGCAAATACCAGTATTTTATGTATATTTGTAAGCTTACTTCGTGCAGATTGAGTAATAAAAGACTATCCTAACATAGTATAAAATTATAGCATTCATGTAGTAAAAATTCATGTGCATATAGCAAAAATAAATCATTGAGAAAAATCAATGGAAGATATTCTTCTTTCCCAAATAGAAGCTCAGTAACTATTTATTCTGCCAGAAATATTGGGTCTCTCCCTATGATTCCTCAGTTGACCTGAAACCTCTAAAGTATTTCCTAATTAAAAAAGATATTCAAAAAATCAACAACCTCTGGAGTGCCTCGGTGGCTCGTGGGTTAAAGCCTTTGCCTTCTGCTCAGGTCATGATCCCAGGGTCTTGGGATCGAACCCCACATTGTGCTCTCTGCTCAGTGGGGAGCCTGTTCCTTGTT
The DNA here is from genome assembly GCF_964662115.1 of Mustela nivalis. Lineage (NCBI taxonomy): Eukaryota > Metazoa > Chordata > Mammalia > Carnivora > Mustelidae > Mustela > Mustela nivalis. Next base: position 29,781,394 of record NC_139031.1, on the reverse strand, counting down.
TCTCTCTCTCTGCCTGTGTCTCCACCTACTTGAGATCTTTGTCTGTCAGATAAACAAATAAATCTTTAAAAAAAAAAAAATCAACAACCTCCAACTCCACAGATTGCTTTACTAATAAGAATAAGGATGTTTTAGTACATACAAAGAATTACTCTGAAGATAAAATTAAACAATAATGGTAAGATCCTTTTCAAATACTGAAAATATCACAAAAACATAAGTGACTGATATTTAATTTGCTTTGTGTGACAAACCTGAACCCACAAATTCTGTCAGTAATAGCAAACAAGCCAGACTGAATTCTTTTTGTTTTTTTTAAAGATTTTATTTATTTATTTGACAGAGTGAGATCACAGTAGGAGAGAGGAAGGGAAGAGATCACAGAGAGAGAGGAAGGGAAGCAGGCCCCCTGCTGAGCAGAGAGCCCAATGTGGGACTCGATCCCAGGACCCTGAGATCATGACCCAAGCCGAAGGCAGCGGCCCAACCCACTGAGCCACCCAGGCACCCCAAGCCAGACTGAATTCTTGCAGTAGTAATTTCAACACTAAGCAATCATGCACATGAGTCATAAATCATTTCCAAAATCCACTGCATGCAGAAATACAGAAAGCATGACAAGAAATCCTAAACTTAAACTAACCATACTGTCAACATCTCTCCCCACATGCTGTTCCTATACATATGCATGCAAGTATGTGCCTCAGGAAATACAACAAGAGAATTAAGTACTCTAATGAACACAGTAAGCTATCATTTCTACTCAGTCTTAGCTGGGCTTAAGTTTCAGGGATAACTAGAACATTTCATATGGGCTTGGAAGATGAAACTTAGTAGAAATTCCATTAAGTGCATACAAATTAACATTTACTTTTCTAAGATAGAGAATTATATCTTAATATAATTAGATATTTCAACTAAGAATTGAGAAGCATTATGCTAATTTTTTATTGTAACAACTTTATTTAGAATATGAAACTTGTTCCTGCATGATAACATTGAGTAAAGTCTGTTCATTGTTTTTCATCATTGTGTCTTAATCTCTATAAATAATTACAGTTTGGTATCAAGCAACACAGTTTTCTGTAGCCCTGGGTAGTTCAAATGTAACTGACATGTATGTCTTTTCTTCCCCCACTGGTCTCCTGTAACCATCTGACACTATATTATGTCAGTTATGAAAATCTGTTATCAAATGAAAAGCACAGTATTGACATGGAGGATGAAGAAAAATCACAATGAGAATCTCACTCTAGCAATCAGAACAATGTTTAATTTTTGTTTACTCAGTTGGGATTTTTTAGAATAATCTCATGAGTCCGAATAGCCAGGACTATAGTCTGACAGAAATGATTTTTGCCTTTTCATTTAATATTCATCTCATGTGAAATGCAGAGAACCATCTGGATAATCAGAGAATTTGCTTTCAGCCAGCAGAAAGAACATGAAAAATGAAAATGGTGTTCTAAATCTAGAATCATATCTCTACCATGTGGAGATTTATGTCTCTACTATATATTATGGACACAAACATGTTCTCTAAGAGACTTTTTTAATATGTAATACTTTATTTATAGCTTGATTTTCACAAGTGTTAATATGTGCATTCAATAAATATTTTAATATTGGTGATGAAGTAACTAACTTTGATTCTTAGTGTATGCCAGTTTTAAGTGCTTATGCCTTCTTTCTAGCCATTAAAAATCAAATTACACCAATCATATTTCTACTGTCAAATGAAGACAATTTGAATTGCCATTTAAATTGGAGATCAGCCTGTCTGGTCACTTGAGACTTGCCATCAGTGACTTACGGCTAGTATATAGATCTTTATAACTTACCACAAAGAGGTATAATATTACAATGAATACCAGCATGAAACCATTTACATTGTGATACTTATCATGGATTAGAGTTAAAGACAAAGAAAAGATAAATAGGAAAAGCACAAAATAATTAGCGGGACAATAATTCATGACTTTGTAAAAGGGAAAAGAGAAAAACTAGGGAATATGAACATGGAGGAGAAAAGAGCAAACACTAGGTTTTACACATTTGGGAGAGGATGGTGGTGTATGATCAGAGGAGATTTAATAATAGAATATTGGATTTTGTGAAACCAGCAGTTGTTTTGAATACAAGTGGTCCTTATGAATCAACTGTTGAATCAAACCACTGTTTAAGTACATTTCAGTAGTCATGGGGCAAATGGGTGGCCCAGTTGATAAGTGTTCCCTTTGACTCAGGTCATGACCTCGGGTTCCTGGTATCAAGCCTGGTGTTGGGCTCCCTACTCACCAGGAAGTCTGCTCCTCCCTCTCCCTCCTACCCAACTTGTGCTTATACTCTCTCTCTTTTCTCAAATAAATAAATAAATAAATAAATAAAATATTTTAAAAATTGTTATAATAATGAATTTGTTTTTTTAAATGACAGCTCTAATATATTAATTTTTCTGTTTTAATTAATTTTATGAATTATGTTAGAAGTAAGATTACTCTATGGGTAGCCTTTCTGAACAATCTCAGTCAAACATTAGTCAACCTCAGTCATTGCTTCTAGAGAAAAAAAAAAAAACACATTTTTTTTTCTTTACTCTTTGCCAGACCTTATTAAAAGTGAGAATGGTAACATAACTTTGAACACATTTTGGGGAATTTAGATGGAAAGTCAGCTTCACAGAAACACAACCAGAGTTATTGAGCATATATCTATATATATATTTTTCATATTTGTGCATATAACATATATATTACTTTATATATACCTTTTTAATATATATAGTGTGTGTGTGTGTGTGTATATATATATATATATATATATATATATATATATATATATTTCATGAACTACCTGCCCTTTAACCTAGGAGAAACACTAGTAAATGGACATAGTTTAGATCAGAATTACATCTTTAGGTAGATCCCACAGGTGAATGAAAATATACATATGAATTTCTATCAGAAGAACTGTATTTTTCTATAGGGCCTTAACTTCACCCACATTTATATCTTTTGCCATAGTCGCTGGGCTATGAGTTTCTTAAAGGGTATGCACCAGCTATTTATCTTCAGTTTCTGAAGTCAAGTACAGTGATTGGCATAGGTAGGTATATTACAGTTTATTTTCTAATTAAACTGAATTTTAAGAGATAATAATAGTAAGTTACCCAGTTAGATGAAATAATAGGGAAGAATAATAAACAGAGACCTGTCCGTACAGAGACTTTGAACTCATGAACTTATTCATTTTTTCTGTGTGTTAACTTTAATCCTAAATATTTCCTAAACATTTCTTGATGAAAAATTAAATAAAACTGTACATTTTAATAGTTTATTATTTTATTGGTATGAAATTTATATACCATAAAATCCACTATTTTAATTACTTGACAGTAGATAACTTTGTGTTTTCTAGTATACTGACACTCTTTTACAATGATCACCACTATCTCTATCCAGAATATTTCCATCACCTGAAAAGAAACCCCAATGCCCCCATTTCTTCCTTCCCCAACCCCAAACAACTACTAATCTACATTGTGTTTCTATGGATTGCCTGTTCTTGACATTTCATGTAATTGTGATCATACAGCATGTGGCCTTTTGAGTCTGGCTTTTTTGGTTTAGCATAATTCTTTCAGATTCAACCATACATTCAACATGTATCAGTGCTGCATTCATTATTTTGTGGGTGGATATTTAATCAGTTGTATGGCTGTTCTACATTGCTTATCCACTTATCAAATGATAGATATTGCATTATTTCCACCTTTTGGCAAGTATGAATAATGCTTGTGTACAAGTTTTTTGTGTGAATATGAAGTTTCAATTACCTTATGCATATACTAGAAGTATAGGTGCTATGTCACAAAGTAATTCTAAGTTTACCTCTTTGAGAAACAGATGAGCTATTATGCAAAACTGCACCAATTTACATTTCCACCAATGATGTTTGAGGATTCCAATTTCAACAAATTTTGCCAACATTGTTTCCATTTTGTTTTTCACTATAACTGTCTTATTGGGTATGAAGTGAAATCTGATGGTGGTTTTGAATTACATTTCCTTAATGATAATATTGAGCATCTTTCCATGTGCTTTTTTTTTTTTTAAATCTAATCAAACCTTTGCCAGTGTTTGAACTGTTTGCAATTTTGTTGCTGAGTTAAATCTTAATATTTAATATAAATATTTTTGATGAATCTTGATACTAACTGATGATGTAAATATAATAGGATGAAAGATTACAAGAACAAATGTCACACTTACTATTCCTTATATTCTTGCTCACAGTCTACCATTGATCATAAGACTTTGTGTGAGTAAATATCCTAGAGGGCTCGTAAAACTTGAATTTAATCAGCCTACTAAGTCATGAGGGAATTTTTTTAACCCTAAGAACAGGACAGCAAGATTCTATATAGCTTACCACTGTAAGCAAGCAAAAATCTTTTAAAATAATGTGTAATTTATTAATAATCTCTCTTAGAATGGGAGCTTTTCCTCTCTAATGCTAGGTTTCATGTACCTAAAACCATGTTGCATCACCACATTTAGTTCTAGGTCAAGGAATAATTACAGAACACTTCAGAACAGTGCACTATACTACACATATACTAGGCTCCTTATGACCATTAGTTCCTTTCATCATCACTGTTTCATAGTATAGAGTGTTCACTTTTCCATTTTCATTTTCATTGATTTTCATTGTTAAATATTCAAACAGAATTTGGATCCTGGCCTTCACAGTAAGGCCTCTGGAATTCAGGTTCATGCCCTGTGTAGACAGCAATTTCACTCTTTGTTTTAATCCCTCACTTTCTTCATCACAAATTCCTTCATTTCTACTGAGCACCCCCACCAACATTCAAAGAGCACTTAATATTGTCTATCTTTAAAATAACATTCCCTTGCTCCCATGTTCTGCTTTGGCACCATTTTATTTCTCTACCACCCATCACAGTTAAAATCTGTGAAGAGCTAGCTAGAAGTGTTATCTCTACTTGTTAGCCTCCTGTCCTATACTTGCTCATTCTCAGGCTTTTATTACCTTCACTCAAAAGTTATTTCCCAAAGTCAGTCTCCCCTTTTCAAGTTCTATAGCCAATTACATGTCTACGTGTCTATGAAACATATGACATAGTTAAACACTCCCTTAAGTTAGAGATTCTTTTTTATTTATCTGTAAAAACTCACAGTACCATTTTTTTTAACCTTCCCCTGGGCCAGATCTTTTTTTTTCTTTCTTTTAAGATTTTATTTATTTATTTGACAGAGATCATAAGTAGGCAGAAAGGCAGGAAGAGAGGGGAGGGAAGCAGGCTCCCCGCTGAGCAGAGAACCCCATGTGGGGCTCAATTCCAGGACCCTGGGATCATGACCTGAGCTGAAAGCAGAGGCTTTAACCCACTGAGCCACCCAGGCGTCCCTCCTAGGCCAGATCTTGTAAGCATCTTCTATTAATTCCTCCCTTAAGCTAATGTCTTGTTTCTTCATAATATATATATATATAATTCAAGTATGATTAATATACATTATATTCATATTTAGGTGTACAAAACAGTGGTTGAACAATTCTATACATTACTCAGTGCTCTTCATGATAAGTGTACTCTTAATCTACTGTCACCTGTTTTACCCCTCATCATAGCACTTTTATCTGAAATTATGTTATCTATATTAATTGTTTTTTGTGACACCTTGTCAGCTTTCACTAATGATTTAGAATACATATGTATTTTTCTGTAAAATTTGTTTATATTCCTGAATGATGGCACTGTGGATTTCATCTCTTAGTTTTCCTTTCCATAATCATGAACAAAAACACTAGACTTATTAAGAGTCTCAAAACAACACTGAACCTAAATTTCTAAAAGTTAGATCGGAAACTATCAAGTGACAGAATTTGCCCTACTTGCAAGCTAATAAGTTAGCCTACTATTATTTTATTTACTCATACTAACAGAAGACACCATATCTCTGGGTCAGAGACACAGGACATTTCTTAGTCACAACACAAGCAGCCAGAGTATCTTAGAGCTTCTTCATTCTATCCCAATCCCTATGGGGCAACTTAACTAAATACAATATATTGCCTCACCATGTGATTCCAAATTTTAGAAGACTCTGAGCTTTTATAGACTGTTGACACATATGCCCATTCTCCATACTAGTGAGTAAAACAGATCGCTCACCTAAGCACATTTCCTCTGGAAGAGAGGAGAAATGTAAACCAAGAGTGGTTTACTACCTTCATATGTACACACAAGTCTTCAGGAAGGGGAAGTAAAGAATTCTTTATGTTTTCATATATTTTCAGAGGTGTCTAACTTTATAGAAACACTCTTTCAATCTTCTAAAACATGTTTACTATTTAAATATATGCTTTTGCTTCAAAGATTTGGACCAGGAAGAAAAGGGCAAATATTCAAGGTAAATTATCTCCCAACAGATTCACTTCCGGTTTCCACACTACTCAAGTGTTTGGTAAATTTTCCCATGCAAATATTATTCCATCAGATTCTCTGATTAATCTAACACTAGCTAGATTAGCTAGTACAAAATTCATTCAGATTGCTTATATAACACTTATAACTACTGTTAGCGGAATCCTGGCATTTGAATAAAGCCAAGTTCCAGTGATGACCTCAACCATGATCCCTAGGGTCTTGGATCTAGCCAGCTGAATAAATACTATAAAACATTAAGAATTTAGATGTCTTTTTACTTATTTTTCTGTGTTGACATTTCCACATTTTTCCTTGCATTATTCCAGATACAACATCATGTATTAGCACAGAGTCTGTCTTAGCCACAGGAAGGAAGATGATGGAAATTCTATCATCCATGGAAGCTCTGGTCAGTGAACTGAAGTTAACCTGAATGCCTTCTGGTTCCAAGATAATGTCATTAATCTCTTCAGGTAAAGTTTCAGACTTACTTTATTCTATCTTTTTAAATTGACTAGCTAACATGGTAGTTAAAATGCCCACATTGTATGCCTAAGTAGTGAGTTCATCATCTATCTGGGAAAGTCATCTGAGTTGTTGAAAGAAATGATTGTGGAGAGAGTTCTGCAGTTATCCAAGGGACCCATGAATTACCAATGGTGTTTTCCTTAGATACTCATAACCACCACTAAAGTTCAAGTCATGTTTTTAGGAGGAAGGCAATACCCAGCATCTAAACAAGAGGTATAATCCAGAGGGCATATATGTTGCCTCCTAAAAACAATTATTGCTCATAATGATTGACCTCTGTGGGGGACATACATCAATAAGGGATTTAGTTTGATAGTTCCTCCAATGTAGCATCTCATAGGGTCTCCCATGGGGCCTCCTTGCTGATTAGTAAACTGTAGGGTCCTAGTCCCTAGTTCAATCTGAGTAATGAGTCCAACCCTTGTTATGTGAGGAACTTCCTGAGTGCAGTCAGTCCAGTTGATCTTGTTGGTCTATACTACCAGCAAGGTTGCATTATTCATCTTTATGAAATCAATATGGGGAAACATTGGGAGGTGTTATTCTTAGGACTTTTAGGAGCTAGAGTCATCCACCATAGTCTCAGTGGCAGAGTAGACTTGAGAGAGATAGCTGACTCAGTCAGTTACATTCAAAGGCATTTATGACAATTTGAGAAAGCTATACTAAGGCACTTTATTCAGATGAAGCCTTCCAGCCCAGGTTTGAAACACCAGTGCTATTGCCTGCCCCCCAACCCCCTTACCCCCACACCTCTCCCAGGACATAAAGCATACCCTATCCAGGTTTCTTGGTTTGTGTTCTCTCTCCACTTGCATAAAGTCTAAGTGCCCTCTCCCAGGAGATATAACTTCATCTTTTATCAGTCATCCCTTACTGTCACCAAAACAATTTATCTGGAAGAATCAGGTGCAAGAGAGGAAAAAGCATTTTCATGAAAACTAACTGGAATTAAGTTGGAATTCCTGAGGACTCTTTTATCCAGGATTCCATCCAGAGAAAATGCCACCCATGGGCTATGGTTGAAGTTGGAAAAAAGAACTATGGTCAGGAATGGCTAGGGAAGATTTTAATGCTGGTCCATTTGACTCCTATAATCTCCTAACTTTTTGTTTTGATCATTTAGATAAGATAATCCCTTTCAGGGAACTTCTGCATTTAATAAGAGAACTCCCTTACATAGGTGTGTACACACCCTTACAAAGGTGTGTATCCTTAGAAAATGTAAGGGAAGTAGAGTAAGATCATTAGTCTATTGGTGAGAGACTTTTTCCATAAAAAACAAAGACCAAAACAAAAAACAAACAAATTAAAAAAAAAAAAAAAACAGATGGTCTCAAAAGTGAACATTAACAAGGATTTGTCTCAGGATCCTCAGTGATATGACCAGAGTTAGCAGATCAATAACCTAAGAAGTCAAAAGTAAACACTGATGAGGCACTACAGATACCCTCAACATAGGGATAAAGACTTGATGTAGTCAATATGTTAGAGTAAGCAGGGAACATTCAGTATGATATGGACTCCCTCACCAAGGGTTAAACAGGCCTAGTTTTGATAGGAGTCACAAGTTTGACAAGCGGTGGTATCCTTTGTGTCAGAAATATAGAGTCTTTTCCCTTGTGTCAGTCTATAACAGTGGGTGTGTATTGCCATGTCCAGTACAGTGATAGATTCATTCAGCGCTATAGTAGCAATGATTGATTCCATTCAGCCTCACCAGAGAGGAGCTGTTACCATGGGCATCTGAACAAATAACACAGATAGTTTGACCAGCAACCACATTCTGTTAACACAATTCTTGGTCTTAAACTATATTTCCTCTTTAATCTGCAAGTCTAAAATTTTGAGTTTTCCCCACTGATGTACCAACCATATCCAATTATATTTTTGCACAGCTGCTTGTGTTCAGGTTAAACAACCACAGCAGACATCACCAGTTTTCAGCTTAGCTGAACTATCTATAAACAAGGCTTAAGGATTTAGGGGAGACTCTGAATCTGAAACCCCAACAAAGTCAGTGGCTCTAATTTGGTTTAGGCAGCGCAATAGGAGATCATATTTTCCTCCATAAGAATAGGTGCCACCTTGTCATTTAAAGCCAGCATGCTGCTGGAGCCAAGCTGGCTGCATTCTTCAATATAATAAATTCATTTTAAAAGGGAGACATTTTTAGGCTTTTTTTTTTTTTAGTTAATTACTTTATTTATTTATTTAATGGGGGATATTTTAAGACTCATAACACTGTGTCATTCATACAGTACAGGTTGGCAAACCTCAAAAATTGGCTTATTAGGCTGAAAAATCCCTAGACGTCTATGAATCAGGCAGGCAGTTTCAATAAGATTTAGTTTGAAGCTGAGCTAGGTGATTTGGAAGTGTTGTATCTAGTGGCCATGCCAAAACCTCAAATCCAGAATCCTAAGGTGGTGAGTCTAGGGTGAGAATGCCTTACTTTGGTTGCTGCCTTTTTTTCCTAAAGGCTGTAGTAGAAAAGTAATAATTATTTTCAGAGTCTTGCTCTGTGTCCAGTTACCAAAAAGTTCAGTATAGTGAGAAGCTCTCAGGCTAAATTCTGATTCATTCACTGGGTAAGAGTGGCAGGGGGATTTTCCTTAGGGACATACTTCTGTATTTGCTGTTCTCTCCCAGTCAGGGTAGTGATTCCCTATGGCAATTATGAAATGGTCAGTGTATCATATAACATACTTCAAATCTTAAATACATTCATATGTAGAAACAATAAAAATATGAAATAGGTTCAAAGGGCTTCAAAGGTTCCAATAGGGTCAAATAGGCTCAAAGTCATTATTGCCTTTTTTTTTTTTTTATTTTTACTATAAATTTTTAGGAGCCACTTAACTCCACTGTGCACTTCCCAGCATCTAACAAGTCACTGGGTTAGACTCTTCCTTTTTTTGTGTGTCCTTTGACATGCTACTGTGGCTCCAAACTATATTCCTGGATCCCTCCTTAATGGGCAGGTCCTCATCTTCTTATGCATCTTTAAATGCTACTTTAGTGAGTATAGAGAGGGAGCTCAATATGCATAATTTGGATCTCAGTGTTTAAATGGGTTAGATATTAGATAAATTTATGTTAAGTAATAAATATGGAAACATGTAAGATCATAATGGTATCTGAAAAAATAAAATAGAGCCCACATACAATTTGAGACCCATTGAATTCTATGTACTAAACAATTAGCCTAGAACAAATAATGATTGCAAAGCAATTTATTCATTATTTATATAACAAATGCTGTCTAACGTATGGTGTTTGGAATTATGATTGATAGTGTTTATATGTTTTAATTCATAAATAAGCTGGTGTCATGGTTATTTCAACAGCAGTCTTCCGAATGAAATGATCTTTCTCTAAGCATTATCTTTACGTAAAACCTCCCGTGTATAAACTTGCAAACTTCATGGGCACCTGCATGGCTCAGTCAGTTAAGCATCTGCTTTGGGTTCAGGTCATAAATCCTGGGTCTTGGAATAGAGCCCTGCAATGGACTCCCTGCTCAGTGGGGAACTTGCTTCTCCCTCTCCCTCTGCTTCTTCCCCTGCTTGTATACTCTCTCTCTCTCTCTCTCTCTCTCTCTGTGTATGTGTGTGTGTGTGTGTGTCAAATAAATCAATTGCAAGCTTCAGTATATGCTGATATATTAGTTACACACAATCTAAGCAAAGGAGCAAATATTCTTAAATCTATGAAATAGGTATTATTTAAAATCCAATATTTGAATTAATTAAAAAGATATCCCATTGTGGGATGAATATATTATTACAGATTGCATAAGGCAGTATATGTTGCAATGCTGTAAATGATCTGTCTCAACCTTCTTTCTTAGGTCCTCATAACATTTACTTAAGAACCTATATTTTAGTAAAATGAAAAATTTTGTCACACATTTTTCAAAATGTGTGACAAACTCTACATCATCACATGTCCCTAGATGAAACTGCTGCCTCTGTAGACAAATAATGACATTTCTACCCTGTTGGTAAAGACTTTTATAGTTTAGAGGAGGCATTAATCTCCCTTTTTCATGACATTTGTCACCTTATAGGTAGTCTCACTCAAACACAAATGAGACTGCTCCTTAAGTACTTGGCATGTAAAATGAAAACTTCAGGGTGATTACTGGGCTTCAGAATGAGCTAGCCAATAACCTACAGACCAGATATCTACTGTCATTTCCCAAAGATCATCTCTCCAGATTGGCTATTTAAAATCACATTTAACCCAAATCTTTTGATTGACATTGTCATAAATATGAAAACATAGTGAAAGTGGATTATTGTGTCACATGCAGCTAACAGAACAAAAAGGAAAGCAAAGTGTCCACAAACTTTCATTTAATTGAAAGAACTAAGATGATAGAGTAGTAGGAAGAATGTAGGCCTCCCTCATCCTTCAAATACAACTAGATAAATATCAAATCGTTCTGAATACCCAATAAACTAGTCTGAGGATCGACAGAAAAAACTGCATAACTAGAGGTAGAGAAGAGGGCATGTTGTGGAGAGTAAGACATGCAGAAGTGTGGTTGTAAGGAAAAGTGGATCATGGGAGCTGTCGTGGGTAGGGAACCCTGAACATGGAGAGAGGAGAGAGAGAGAGAAAGTGTCACACAGGGGATTGCCATTGCCTAGAGCCATTGACTGGGGAGAAGAAGGACTGGTTACCCCGAATTTTTACAACCAGTGAAGCTCAAAGATTGGAGTTTTAGGGTACAACAGTGTGGCTGATGGTGGAGCCCTGACCTTGCTGCAGCACTCCTGTGGAGAAGGGCAGAAGCCTAGGAGCACATGGCACAATCTGAGGACCCTCTGGGATAAACTATGAGAGACAGAAAGATGGTTCCACCTTCTCGGAGTACATCTGGCAGACATGGCATTGCCTCTCCAGGGACAAAAACTGGTGGGCATCGTTTCCCTCCCCGGCCCCTGCCCAGCATAAGTCTCCTGCTGATGACGGTTAACCTGGACATTGACTCTTTGCTCTACTGTACTCTAAACCCCATGCTGCTGTGCTTTAGTGTGACTACCCTGCTGGGACGAACCTACATCAGTCCCAGTGCAGCAAGACCCTCCCCCAGAGGACCAGATGGGTCGTAAAGTTTGGAGTTGTAAAACTCCGCTGGCCTGTGTGGGATAGAACACAGGTGCACAGTGCTGCTGGGTGAGCAGATGGCTAGCCACAGACATGGAGAGGGTGGATATCTGAAGGATGTCTGCAATGCACAGAGATTATTCACTCTTTTGGGAGGGCTTCCCGGAGAGCAGCATGTGTGAACTCCCCTCTCCAGAGATGAGGAAGCTGGCTGGCACCATTTCTCTCCCCTGCTTCTTAGCATAAACTAACTTCAGTAAGCAGCACAGCTCCCACAGTGGAAGCCAGAGCTGCTTACACCAAGCCCCATCCACTCCACTCTGCAGGTGCTTCTTTAGTAGGGCATGTGTGCCTGAGAACCAGAGCTTCAAGCCCCTTCCCTGGAAGACCAGCACAAGTCCCCACACACACTAAGTCTGCTGACCATAGAGGGCTGTAAAGCTTCAGCTCTATTGGAAATAACATCCGGCCTATTTTAACAAGTGGACCAGGGCACACCTAGTTAAAATTTGCCACACTCTGGCCAAGGTCCAAACACTCCCCATTGCAGGTAAGGAGGAACTTTGTAGAGGACTGACCTGAGGGAAAGATCAGCCAAAACACAGCAGCAGAGTGCACACAGCATACTCCAGGGACACCTCTTAAAGTGCTGGACCCTTGAGATTATATAACCTCTTCTTAATAAAGCCATTACTCTCAGGAGCAAAAACATAACAGGCTTCCTAGCACACAGAAGAAGACAGAGACCTAGACAAGATTGCAAGACAGAGGAATTCAATCTAAAAGAAAGAACAAGAAAAGGTCATGGACAAGGATGTAATTGAAACATATATAAGTAATATGCCTGACCCAGAATTTAAAGCAGTAACCAAAAGGATACTAGCTGGGCTTGACAGAAGCATAGAAGATACCAGTGAGTCTCTTATCATGAGATAAAAAAACCTAAAAACCAGTCAGGCCAAATGAAAAATATAGTAACTGAGATTTGAAACCAACTGGATATAATGACTATGAGGATGAAGGAATCAGAGGAAACAAAAAAATAATACAGAAGATAAAATTATGGAGAATAATGAAGCTGAAAAGAAGAGGGACGGAAACATTTTAGGTCACAAAAAAAACACTGAGGGAATTCAGTGATTCCATAGTGTGTACTAACATTCATATCATAGGAGTCCCAGAAGAAGAAGAGATGGAAAAGAGGGCAGGTTTATTTGCAGAAATTATAGCTCAAAACTTCCCTAATCTGGGGAAGGAAACAGACATGCAAGCTCAGGAGGCACAGAGAATTCCCATCAAAATCAACAAAAGCAGGACAACACCAAGGCATACCAGAGTAAAATTTGTAAAATAAAGAGATAATGAAAGAATTCTAAAAGCAGGAAGGGAAAAGAAATACCTAACTTTATGAAGAAAAATAAGACTAACAGGAGATCTCTCCACAGAAACTTGACAGGCCAAAAGTGAGTGGCATGATATATTCAATGTGCTAAATGGGAAAAATATGCAGCCAATAATGCTTTATCCAGCGAGCTTATCATTCAGAATGGAAGGAGAGATAAAGACTTTCCCAAACAGAAAGTAAAGGAGTTTGTGACCACTAAACCAACCCTGTAAGAAATATTAAAGGGGGTTCTTTGAGTGGGAAAGTAAGACTAAAAGTCACAAAGACAAGAAAGGAAAAGATGTCTCCAGAAACAATGACTTAATAGGTAATACAATGGCACTAAATTCATATCTACCAGTAATCACTCTGAATATAAATGGACTAAATGTTCCAGTCAAAAGACCTAGGCATATACATATACATATACATGTACATATACATCATATACATATACATATACACACACACATATATACCCATTTATATACATACATTTATAATAAGATACATATTATATATAATCATATATTATATATATAGTAGATAAAATATTGGTATAAAATATATATAATCTCTCTCTATATATGTATGTATCTATATAATGGAATATTACTCAGCCATTAAAAAAGAATGATATTCGCTATTTACACAGACATGGATGAAGCAAGAGTGTATAATGCTAAGCAAAATAAGTCAGTCTGAGGAAGACAAATACCATATTATTTCACTTGTATGTGGAACTTAAGATATAAAGCTGATGAACATAGGGGGAAAAAGGCAAACCATAAAGCAGACTCTTAACTCTAGAGAACAAATTGAGGGTTGCTGGAGGGGAGGTAAGTAGGGAGATAGGTCAATGGATCATTGGTATTAAGAAAGGCACTTGTGATGAGCACTGGGTGTTATATGTAAGTGATAAATCATTAAATTATACTCCTGAAACTAATATCACACTATATGTTAACTAACCGGAATTAAATAAAAATCTGAAACTACAAAAATATATATACTTATTTACATTATAACAAGTATCTGTTTAAAATGAATATATGCTACTTAAAATTTCTGCTCAGTAAAGTAGCCTATTCTTCAACAGATCACTGATTTTAAAAGCCTAGGAAAGAAAATCATGTACTGAAATCACCCATCTAAATTATAAATGAAAATGAGGGGCACCTGGGTGGCTCAGTGGGTTAAAGCCTCTGCCTTCGGCTGAGGTCATGATCCCAGGGTCCTGGGATCGAGCCCCGCATTGGGCTCTCTGCTCAACAGGGAGCCTGCTTCCTCCTCTCTCTCTGCCTGCTTCTCTGCCTACTTGTGATCTCCCTCTGTCAAATAAATAAATAAAATCTTTAAAAAAAAAAGAGCTTCTTATGATTTGTCTCTCTCCCGATTCCATCTTGTTTCATTTAAAAAATAATAATAACAAATAAATAAATTATAAATGAAAATGATAATGTTACAAGATAATGGGCCTAATGTAATATAGTATAGCATGAAAGCATGGAAAAAGTACTAGATCTAGAAAAATTTGCTATGGATTGTAAAAACAAGACTATCAATATAATTCTATTCCATGTAATATATTTTAATTTAATTAGTAGAAAATACACTATAAAAAGCTGTGAAGTGTGTAAACCTGGTGATTCACAGACCTGTACCCCTGGGGATAAAAATAAATGTTTATAAAAAATAAAAAATTAAAAAAAAATAGAACGGCATATATTACCACAGAAATTAGTACACTTGCATTGAAAACCTAATTTCTAAACAGCCAAAAGTTTGACACTTTGAAGCCATTTTCCTTTATTATAGTAACTTGGGCTACATTTTGTAAAATAGAATGACATTTTTAAAAATGTATTTATAGAATACATATCTGACAAAATTTCATTTGGCAGGATTTTTAGGGAAAAAATCATTTATGGTTTTATGTGTTACATGATTCTAGGAATGAACTTTTATTTACAGGAATAAGAAAAATGCTTTCTTCTGAATTTTTAAAAATTCTTCAGATTTAATTTGTATGATCATTGTAAATGTATTAAATCTCCAATCCCTGTACATATAGTTTAAGATTTTGATGTCAAAAACATGTTGCTGGAGCTGTTTGAGATCTGACTCTTTAGTACCTCCTAGTGTAGGGATCTAAAACAAGTTCAGTAGGGCTTCAGAACATCATTTTGTTAGGTCCTATTGAACTGCCCTTTGTCCAGTGAGGTTTCAGAAGTATTTATTTTGAATGTAAAAATGCTCCTAATGAAATTTGTTTTACTCAGTTATCATTTTCATTCAATTTCTATTCAGTTTTTCAGTATTCTGAGGGTTAATATGCAATTGTCATGTGAATATGGCATTTCAATCTAATTTTTAATGGTAATGCATCATAATTTAGTATATTGCATTTTATGAAACACCCAAAAATAGAGAATGAGAGTGGTCATTGGAATTGACAGTGAATGTTAATGTTACAGGAATATTATTATTCAAAATTAATTTTAGCTAGATCCTTTAACTGATTTTGAAATAAGCTACTGTTAAACTTCTAGGAAATCATTATCTATCTATATAATTCATAACATATTAGGTACTTTAGGACTAAGTACTCACCCAAAAAGCTTTTGAATCTTTTTAACAGCCAAACTCAGTCAAATAACTGATTTTTTCAGATGCACAACGGGGAAAAACTTTTTAGGTGAATTTTGAGATTTTCAACAAGTAGTTTGTGCATAATACAAAAATAATGTCTCAAAGATTATGACATGATCTTGGCTAAACGCAATTTTAAACATGAAATAAAGTAAATAGGGAAAATCAATAACACCTCAATAATATGTTGGTATGTTTCTCACTCTTCTTCTTCTTTTCAGGGTCTGTACAGTTGATCAGTAGTAATTACAGATGACTTTTTGGATGTACTCAGTTCACTAGAACTTTTATCTTTGAAATACACCTATTTTTTTGTTATTGTTGTTCCTTATTCACTGTTCTCATCTAGAGATGTTTTTCAAGGAGATTTTAAAACTGTGGCATATTTTATGGCATAAGGCATTCATACTGAATGATTTCATGTCAGGAGTGGAAGGAAGCACAGGTACACAATGTAAAAATGAGTTCTTCCTCAGATCTTACTTGCAGAGCTGATCACCATATCATATTTGATTTCTGTCTCAAGAAAGAATAGTATTTCCATTTTCAACTCAGCTGCTTCTTTCTCAGTTTTTACATTGGAGCTCAACCAACCAATTTGTGACCCCATTTGTTGTTGAAAGCTGAGTTACATTGCCAGATAATTTATTTCAGTGTGTTTGACTCTTGTCTAACTTGCTGATTTCAGTTAAACATGAAAAAATGGATTTGAAAATCTGATACTGAATACTCTGATGTCAGTATTTAATAATTCACTTGCAATTCATTTGCTATTGACACAGATTTATTACCATGTACTTTTTTTTTTCTTGATAGAATTTGAAACATCAAAACCATTTTGTATCATGGAACCTGTACTGTAGTCTTTTAATTCAGATGTAGTAAGATTATGAACTCAAGTAAAAATAAAATTAAAATGCACAACTTGCACTTTCTTTTTTAAATTAATTAATTAATTTTTTTTTATTTTTTTAAAGAGTTTATTTATTTATTTGAGGCACAGCAAGAGATAGTGAGAGACAGAGCCCAAGCAGGAGGAGTGGCAGGCAGGCAGGCAGAGGGAGAGGGAGAAGCAGGCTCCCCGCTAAGCAAGGAGCCTGATGTGGGGCTCGATCCCAGGACCCTAGGATCATGACCTGAGCTGAAGGCAGACGCCTAACTGACTGAGCCACCCAGGCATCCCATTTTTTTTTATTATTTTTTATTAACATATACTGTATTATTTGTTTCAGGGATACAGGTCTATGATTCATCAATCTTACAATTCACAGCGCTCACCATAGCACATACCCTCCCCAGTCTCCACCACCCAGCTACCTCTATCTCCCACCTCCTTTCACTCCAGCAACCCTTAGTTTGTTTCTTAAGATTAAGAGTCTCTTATGGTTTGTAACCCTCTCTGGTTTCATCTTACTTCATTTTTACCTATCTTCCCCTACGAACCCTGTCTTGTTTCTTAAAATTCTTTGTATCAGTGATATCATATGATAATTGTCTTTCTCTGATTGATTATTTCACTTCACATAATACCTTAGTTCATCCACATTATTATAAATGGAAGATTTCATTCCTTGATGGCTGAATTAATATTCCATTGTATATATGTATATGTAGGTGTGTATGTGTATGTGTGTGTGTGTATACATACACATATAAACACCTTCTTTATCCATTCATCTGTTGATGGACATCTAGGCTCTTTCTATAGTTTGGCTATTGTGGACATTGCTGCTATAAACATTGGGGTGCACGTGCCCCTTTGGATCACTGTGTTTGTATCTTTAGGGTAAATACCCAGTAGTGTGATTGCAGTTCACTTGAGAAACCTCTATATTGTTTTCCAGAGTGGCAGCACCAGCTTTCATTCCCACCAACAGTATAGGAGGGTTCCCCCTGTCTGCATCCTCACCAATATTTGTCATTTTATGACTTTCAATTTTAGCCATGCTGACTAGTGTGAGGAGGTATCTCATTGAGGTTTTGATTTGTATTTCCCTTATGCTGATTGATGGGGAGCACTTTTTCATGTGTCTGTTGGCCATCTGGATGTCTTCTTTGCAGAAATGTCTGTTCATGTCTTCTGCCCATTTCTTGATTGGATTATTTGTTCTTTGGGTGTTGAATTTGATAAATTCTTTATAGAATTTGGATACTAGCCCTTTATCTGATATGTCATTTGTGAATATCTTATCCCATTATGTTGATTATCTTTGGTTTTGTTGACTGTTTACTTTGCTTTGCAAAATCTTTTGATCTTGATAGAATCCCAATAGTTCACTTTTTCCCTTGCTTCCCTTGCTTTTGGTGATATTTCTAGGAAGTTGCTGCTGCTGAGGTCAAAGAGGTTGCTGCCTGTGTTCTTCTCAAGGATTTTGATGGATTTGTGTCTCACATGGAGGTCTTCCATCCATTTTGAATCTATTTTTGCATGTGGTATAAGGAAATGGTCCAGTTTCATTCTTCTGCATGTGGCTGTCCAATTTTCCCAGCATCATTTGTTGAAGAGACTTTTTCCCATTGGGTATTCTTTCCTGCTTCGTCAAAGATTAGTTGACCATAGAGTTGAGGGTCTATTTCTGAGCTAGCTCTCCTGTTCCATTGATCTATGTATCTGTTTTTGTGCCAGTACCTTACTGTCTTGATGATTACCACTTTGTAATAGAGCTTGAAGTCTGGAACTGTGATGCCACCAACTTTGGTTTTCTTTTTCAATATTCCTCTGACTATTTGGGGTCTTTCTGGTTCTATATAAATTTTAGGATTATTATTCCATTTCATAGGTATAAAAAGTTGATGGTATTTTTATAGGGATTTTATTAAATGTATAGATTGCTTTAGGTGGCATAGACAGTTTCACAGTATTTGTTCTTTCAATCCATGAGCATGGAATATTTTTCCATTTCTGTGTGTCTTTCTTAATCTTTCATGAGGATTCTATAGTTTTCTGAGTATAGATTCTTTGCCTCTTTGGTTAGGTTTATTCCTAGGTATCTTATTGTTCTGGGTGGAATTTTAAATGGGATTGACTCCTTAATTTCTCTTTCTTCTATCTTGTTGATGTATAGAAATGCAACTGATTTCTGTGCATTGATTTTATATCCTGACACTTTACTGAATTCCTATATGAGTTCTAGCAGTTTTGGAGTGGAGTCTTTTAGGTTTTCCACATAAAATATCATATCATCTGCAGAGAGTGAGAATTTGACTTCTTCATTGCTGATTCGAATGCCTTTTATTTCTTTTTATTATCTGATTGCTGAGGCTAGGACTTCTAGTACTATGTTGAATAGCAGTGTTGATGGACATCCCTGTCATGTTCCTGACCTTAGGGGAAAAGCTCTCAGTTTTTTCCACACTGAGAATGATATTCCCTGTTGGTTTTTTGTAGATGGCTTTGATGATATTGAGGTATGTACCGTCTATCCTTATACTGTGCAGTTTTGATCCAGAAAGCATGCTATACTGTGTCAAATAGTTTTTCTGCATCTATTTAGAATATCATATGCTTCTTGCTTTTTCTTTTATTAATATATTATATCACATTGAGTGATCTGTGGATATTAAAACAATCCTGAAACCTAGGAATTAGTCCCACTTGGTCCTGATTAATAATTCTTTTAATGTACTGTTGGATCCTATTGGCTAGTATTTTGGTGACAATTTTTCCATCCATGTTCATCAGGGATATTGGTATGTAATTCTCCTTTTTGGTAGTCTTTGTCTGGTTTTGGGATCAAGGTAATGCTAACCTCATAAAATGAGTTTGGAAGATTTCCTTCCATTTCTGTTTCTTAGAACAGTTTCAGGAGAATAGTTATTAATTTTTCTTTAGATGGTTGGTAGAATTCCCCTGGGAAACCATCTGGCCCTGGCCTCTTGTTTGTTGGGAGATTTTTGATGATTGCTTCTATCTCCTTACTGGTTACAGGTTTTCTATTTCTATACAGGTTTTCTATTTCTTCCTGATTCAGTTTTGGTCATTTATATGTCTCTAGGAATGTATCCATTTCTTCGAGGTTGTGTAATTTACTGGTATATAGTTGCTCATTATATGGTCTTATAATTGTTTGTATTTCATTGGTGTTGGTTGCAAGCTCTCTTCTTTCATTCATGATTTTATTAATGTGGATCCTTTCTCTTTTCTTTTTGATAAGTCTGGCCAGAGGTTTATCAATCTTATTAATTCTTTCAAAGAATCAACTCCTACTTTCATTGATTTTGTCAATGGTTCTTTTGGTTTTTGTTTCATTGATTTTTGCTCTGATCTTTATTATTTCTCTTCTGCTGGGTTTAGGCTTTATTTGCTGTTCTTTCTCCAGCTCCTTTAGGTGTAGGGTTAGGTTGTGTATTTGAGAGCTTTCTTGTTTCTTGAGAAAGGTTTGTTTTGCTATATACTTTCCTCTTAGAATTACCTTTGCTGCATCCCACTTATTTTGAACAGCTATGTTTTTCTTTTCATTTGTTTCCATGATTGTTTTCAATTCTTCTTCAATTTCCTGGCTGATCTATTCATTCTTTAGTAGGATGCTCATTAACCTGCATGTATTTGAATTCTTTCCAACTCTCTTCTTGTGATTCAGTTCTAGTTTCAAGCATTGTGGTATGAAAATATGCAGTGAATGATCCCAATATTCTGGTACCAGTTGAGACTGGATTTGTGACCCAGGATGTGATCTGTTCTGGAGAATATTCCATGCACACTAGAGAAGAACGTATATTCTGTTGTTTTTGGAGGGAATATTATGAATATATCTGTGAAGTCCATCTAGTACACTGTGTCATTTTAAACCTTTTATTTCATTGTTGATCTTTTGCTTAGATGATCTGTCCATTTCAGTGAGGAGCGTGTTAAAGTCCCTTACTATTATTGCATTATTTATAATGTATTTATTTCATTTTGTTATTAATTGGCTTATATAATTGGCTCCTACGATGTTAGGGACATATTTAAAATTGTTACATCTTCCTGTTGGACAGATCATTTAGGTATGATATAGTGTCCTTCCTCATGTATGATTTTAGTCTTTGGTTTAAAATCTAATTTGTCTGATATAAAGATCGCCAACCTAGCTTTCTTTTTGATGTCCATTAATAGGTAAATGGTTTTCCACCCCCTCACTTTATTTATTTATTTATTTATTTTATTTTTTTATATTTTTTAATTTTTTATTTTTTACAAACATATATTTTTATCCCAAGGGGTACAGGTCTGTGAATCACCAGGTTTACACACTTCACAGCACTCACCAAAAAACATACCCTCCCCAATGTCCGTAATCCCACCCCCTTCTCCCAACAACCCTCAGTTTGTTTTGTGAGATTAAGAGTCATTTATGGTTTGTCTCCCTCCCAATCCCATCTTGTTTCATTTATTATTCTCCTACCCACTTAAACCCCCATGTTGCATCACCACTTCCTCATATCAGGGAGATCATATGATAGTTGTCTTTCTCTGCTTGACTTATTTCGCTAAGCATGATACGCTCTAGTTCCATCCATGTTGTCACAGATGGCAAGATTTCATTTCTTTTGATGGCTGCATAGTATTCCATTGTGTATATATAACACATCTTCTTGATCCATTCATCTGTTGATGGACATCTAGGTTCTTTCCATAGTTTGACTATTGTGGACATTGCTGCTATAAACATTCGGGTGCACTTGCCCCTTTGGATCACTATGTTTGTATCTTTAGGGTAAATGCCCAATAGTGCTATTGCAGGGTCATAGGGCAGTTCTATTTTCAACATTTTGAGGAACCTCCATGCTATTTTCCAGAGTGGCTGCACCAGCTTGCATTCCCACCAACAGTGTAGGAGGGTTCCCCTTTCTCTGCATCCTCGCCAGCATCTGTCATTTCATGACTTGTTGATTTTAGCCCTTCTGACTGGTGTGAGGTGATATCTCATTGTGGTTTTGATTTGTATTTCCCTGATGCCGAGTGATATGGAGCACTTTTTCATGTGTCTGTTGGCCATCTGGATGTCTTCTTTGCAAAAATGTCTGTTCATGTCCTCTGCCCATTTCTTGATTGGATTATTTGTTCTTTGGGTGTTGAGTTTGCTAAGTTCTTTATAGATTCTGGACACTAGTCCTTTATCTGATATGTCGTTTGCAAATATCTTCTCCCATTCTGTCAGTTGTCTTTTGATTTTGTTAACTGTTTCCTTTGCTGTGCAAAAGCTTTTGATCTTGATGAAATCCAAATAGTTCATTTTTGCCCTTGCTTCCCTTGCCTTTGGCATTGTTCCTAGGAAGATGTTGCTGTGGCTGAGGTCGAAGAGGTTGCTGCCTGTGTTCTCATCAAGGATTTTGATGGATTCCTTTCGCACATTGAGGTCCTTCATCCATGTTGAGACTATTTTTGTGTGTGGTGTAAGGAAATAGTCCAATTTCATTTTTCTGCATGTGGCTGTCCAATTTTCCCAGCACAATTTATTGAAGAGGCTGTCTTTTTTCCATTGGACATTCTTTCCTGCTTTGTCGAAGATCAGTTGACTGTAGAGTTGAGGGTCTATTTCTGGGCTCTCTATTCTGTTCCATTGATCTATGTGTCTGTTTTTGTGCCAGTACCATGCTGTCTTGATGATGACAGATTTGTAATAGAGCTTGAAGTCCGGAATTGTGATACCACCAACATTGGCTTTTATTTTTCAATATCCCTTTGGCTATTCGAGGTCTTTTCTGGTTCCATATAAATTTTAGCATTATTTGTTCCATTTCTTTGAAAAAGATGGATGGTACTTTGATAGGAATTGCATTAAATGTGTAGATTGCTTTAGGTAGCATAGGCATTTTCACAATATTTATTCTTCCAATCCTGGAGCATGGAACATTTTTCCATTTCTTTGTGTCTTCCTCAATTTCTTTCATGAATACTTTATAGTTTTCTGAGTATAGATTCTGTGCCTCTTCGGTTAGGTTTATTCCTAGGTATCTTATGGTTTTGGGTGCAATTGTAAATGGGATTGACTCCTTAATTTCTCTTTCTTCAGTCTTGCTGTTGGTGTAGAGAAATGCAACTGATTTCTGTGCATTGATTTTATATCCTGACACTTTACTGAATTCCTGTATAAGTTCTAGCAGTTTTGGAGTGGAGTCTTTTGGGTTTTCCACATATAGTATCATATCATCTGCGAAGAGTGATAATTTGACTTCTTCTTTGCCGATTTGGATGCCTTTAATTTTCTTTTGTTGTCTGATTGCTGAGGCTAGGACCTCTAGTACTATGTTGAATACCAGTGATGATAATGGACATCCCTGACGTGTTCCTGATCTTAGCGGAAAAGCTTTCAGTTTTTCTCCATTGAGAATGATATTTGCAGTGGGTTTTTCATAGATGGCTTTGATGATTTGAGGTATGTGCCCTCTATCCCTACACTTTGAAGAGTTTTGATCAGGAAGGGATGCTGTACTTTGTCAAATGCTTTTTCAGCATCTATTGAGAGTATCATATGGTTCTTGTTCTTTCTTTTATTGATGTGTTGTATCACATTGACTGATTTGCGGATGTTGAACCAACCTTGCAGTCCTGGAATAAATCCCACTTGGTCGTGGTGAATAATCCTTTTAATGTACTGTTGAATCCTATTGGCTAGTATTTTGTTGAGTATTTTCTGTGTTCATCAAGGATATTGGTCTATAGCTCTCTTTTTTGATGGTATCCTTGTCTGGTTTTGGGATCAAGGTGATGCTGGCCTCATAAAATGAGTTTGGAAGTTTTCCTTCCATTTCTCTTTTTTGGAACAGTTTCAGGAGAATAGGAATTAGTTCTTCTTTAAATGTTTTGTAGAATTCCCCTGGGAAGCCGTCTGGTCCTGGGCTTTTGTTTGTTTGGAGATTTTTAATGACTGTTTCAATCTCATTACTGGTTATGGGTTTGTTCAGGCTTTCTATTTCTTCCTGGTTCAGTTGTGGTAGTTTATATGTTTCTAGGAATGCATCTATTTCTTCCAGATTGTCAAATTTATTGGCATAGAGTTGCTCATAGTATGTTCTTATAATAGTTTGTATTTCTTTGGTGTTAGTTGTGATCTCTCCTCATTCATTCATGATTTTATTTATTTGGGTCCTTTCTCTTTTCTTTTTGATAAGTCGGGCCAGGGGGTTATCAATTTTATTAATTCTTTCAAAGAACCAGTTCCTAGTTTCGTTGATTTGCTCTATTGTTTTTTTGGTTTCTATTTCATTGATTTCTGCTCTGATCTTTATGATTTCTCTTCTCCTGCTGGGCTTAGGGTTTCTTTCTTGTTCTTTCTCCAGCTCCTTTAGGTGTAGGGTTAGGTTGTGTACCTGAGACCTTTCTTGTTTCTTGAGAAAGGCTTGTACCGCTATATATTTTCCTCTCAGGACTGCCTTTGTTGTGTCCCACAGATTTTGAACCATTGTATTTTCATTATCATTTGTTTCCATGATTTTTTCAATTCTTCTTTAATTTCCTGGTTGACCCATTCATTCTTTAGAAGGATGCTGTTTAGTCTCCATGTATTTGGGTTCTTTCCAAACTTCCTTTTGTGGTTGAGTTCTAGCTTTAGAGCATTGTGGTCTGAAAATATGCAGGGAATGATCCCAATCTTTTGATACCGGTTGAGTCCTGATTTAGGACCGAGGATGTGATCTATTCTGGAGAATGTTCCATGTGCACTAGAGAAGAATGTGTATTCTGTTGCTTTGGGATGAAATGTTCTGAATATATCTGTGATGTCCATCTGGTCCAGTGTGTCGTTTAAGGCCTTTATTTCCTTGCTGATCTTTTGCTTGGATGATCTGTCCATTTCAGTGAGAGGAATGTTAAAGTCCCCTACTATTATTGTATTATTGTTGATGTGTTTCTTTGATTTTGTTATTAATTGGTTTATATAGTTGGCTGCTCCCACGTTGGGGGCATAGATATTTAAAATTGTTAAATCTTCTTGTTGGACAGTCCCTTTGAGTATGATATAGTGTCCTTCCTCATCTCTTATTATAGTCTTTGGCTTAAAATCTAATTGATCTGATATAAGGATTGCCACTCCTGCTTTCTTCTGATGTCCATTAGCATGGTAAATCCTTTTCCACCCCTTCACTTTAAATCTGGAGGTGTCTTCGGACTTAAAATGAGTTTCTTGGAGGCAACATATAGATGGGTTTTGTTTTTTTTATCCATTCTGATACCCTGTGTCTTTTGACAGGGGCATTTAGCCCATTAACATTCAGGGTAACTATTGAGAGATATGAATTTAGTGCCATTGTATTGCCTGTAAGATGGCTGTTACTGTATATGGTCTCTTTTCCTTTCTGATCTACCACTTGTAGGCTCTCTCTTTGCTTAGAGGACCTCTTTGAATATTTCCTGTAGAGCTCGTTTGGTGTTTGCAAATTCTTTCAATTTTTGTTTGTCCTGGAAGCTTTTAATCTCTCCTTCTATTTTCAATGATAGCCTAACTGGATATAGTATTCTTGGCTGCATGTTTTTCTCATTTAGTGCTCTGAAAATATCATGCCAGCTCTTTCTGGCCTGCCAGGTCTCTGTGGATAAGTCAGCTGCCAATCTAATATTTTACCATTGTATGTTATAGACTTCTTTTCCCAGGCTGCTTTCAGGATTTTCTCTTTGTCACTGAGACTTGAAAATTTTACTATTAGGTGACGGGGTGTGGGTCTATTCTTATTGATTTTGAGGGGCATTCTCTGAGCCTCCTGAATTTTGATGCCCGTTCCCTTTGCCGTATTGGGGAAATTCTCCCCAATAATTCTCTCCAGTATACCTTCTGCTCCCCTCTCTCTTTCTTCTTCTGGAATCCCAATTATTCTAATGTTGTTTCGTCTTATGGTGTCACTTATCTCTCGAATTCTCCCCAGGTGGTCCAGTAGCTGTTTGTCCCTCTTTTGCTCAGCTTCTTTATTCTCTGTCATTTGGTCTTCTATATCATTAATTCTTTCTTCTGCCTCATTTATCCTAGCAGTGAGAGCCTCCATTTTTGATTGCACCTCATTAATAGCTTTTTTGATTTCTACTTGGTTAGATTTTAGTTCTTTTATTTCTCCAGAAAGGGCTTTTATATCTCTCGAGAGGGTTTCTCTCATATCTTCCATGCCATTTTTGAGCCCGGCTAGATCCTTGAGAATTGTCATTCTGAACTCTAGATCTGACATATTACCAATGTCTGTATTGATTAGGTCCCTAGCCTTCGGTACTGCCTCTTGTTCTTTTTTTGTGTGTTGAATTTTTCCGTCTTGTCATTTTGTCCAGATAAGAGTATATGAAGGAGCAAGGAAAATACTAAAAGGGTGGCAACAATCCCAGGAAAATATGCTTTAACCAAATTAGAAGAGATCCCAAATCGTGAGGTGGGAGAAAGGGGATAAATAGAGGCTTTAAAAGGAAGAAAGAATAAAAAAAGAAAAAAGAAAACAAAAGAATTTTTTAAAAAATAAATCAAATAAGAAAAATATAAAAAAGAAAATATATATATATTAGATAAACTAGTTAAAAAACGTTAAAAAAGAAAAAGGTAAAAGGTAAAAAAAAAATTTACCAGAAGGCGAGAAAAAAAAAACAAAAATTAAAAAGAAAAAATTTAAATTAACTGTAAGACTAAAAAAAATCACAGGGAAAAGCCATGAGTTCCGTGCTTTGCTTTCTCCTCCTCTGGAATTCTGCTTCTCTCCTTGGTATTGAAACCACACTCCTTGTTAGGTGAACTTGGTCTCGGCTGGATTTCTTGTTGATCTTCTGGGGGAGGGGCCTGTTGTAGTGATTCTCAAGTGTCTTTGCCCTAGGTGGAATTGCACTGCCCTTACCAGGGGCGGGGTGAGTAATCCGCTCCGGTTTGCTTTCAGGAGCTTTTGTTCCCTGAGCGCTTTCTGTAGAGTTCCGGAGGACGGGAATACAAATGGCGGCCTCCTGGTCTCCGGCCCGGAGGAGCCGAGAGCCCAGGGCCCCTCTCCTCAGTGCGCCCTCAGAGGACAGCGCCCAGTTACTCCCGTCTGCCTGACCTCCGGCCGCGCTCCAAGCTCACCGAGCCTGAGACCGGTTCAAGGTAACACCGAGCTGTGAGCTTACTGTCGGCTCTGTCTCTGTAGCCGGCTTTCCCGTTCCAATACCCGCAAGCTCTGCAACACTCAGACACCCCCTATCCTTCTGTGACCCTGCAGGACCTGAGGCCATGCTGACCCCGCGTGGGCTTCGCCCCGGTTTAGCCTCTGGAGCGATGTCCCTCAGCGGAACAGACTTTTAAAAGTCCTGATTTTGTGCGCGGTTGTTCCGCCGATTGCGGGGAGCCAGCCCCTCCCCCCGGGGTCTATCTTCCCGTTGCTTTGGATTCACTTCTCCGCCGGTCCTACCTTTTCAGAAAGTGGTTGTTTTTCTGTTTCCAGAATTGCTGTTCTTCTTCTCTTCGATCTGCTGATGGATTTGCAATCTTTAGATAAGCTATCTAGCTGATCTCCGGCTAGCTGAAGGAGTCTCAGCCTGCTACTTCTCCGCCATCTTGACTCCTCCTCCTTTGTTAGACCTTCTAATCCACCCCCTCACTTTAAATCTGAAGTTGTCTTTGGGTTTAAAATGGTGCAGACAGCATATCGATTTTTGTTTTTGTTTTTTTAATTTCAATCTGATAACCTGTGTCTTTTGATTGAGGCATTTAGCTGATTTACTTTCAGAGTAACTATTGAAAGATACGAATTTAGTGCCATTGTACTTCCTGTAAGGTGATTGGTACTGTATATTGTCTCTGTTCCTATCTGGTCTATGTTACTTTTGGGCTCTCTCTTTGCTTTCAATACCCTTTTCAATATTTCTTGTAGAGTGGTTTGGTGTTTGCAAATTTTTTAGTTTTTGTTTGTCCTGTAAGCTTTTTATCTCTCCTTCTATTTTCAATGGCAGCCTAGCTGGATATAGTATTTTAGGCTGCATATTTTTCTTATTTAGTGCTCTGAATTTATCACTGAAGTCTTTCTGGCCTTGTCAAGTCTCTGGATACGTCTGCTGCCGGTCTGTTTCTGCCATTACAGGTTACAGACCTCTTGTCCTGAGCTGCTTTCAGGATTTTCTCTTTGTCTCTGAGAATTTTATGTTTTATTGTTAGATGATGGGGTGTTGACCCATTTTTATTGATTTTGAAGTGTGTACTCTATGCCTCCTGTACTTGAATGTCTGTTTCCTTCTGTAGATTAAGGATGTTCTTTGCTGTAATTTGCTCCAATATGCCTTCTGCCCCTCTCTCTCTTCTTCTTCTTCTGGGATCCCAATTATTCTAATATTTTTTCATTTTATTGTATCACTTATCTCTCAAATTCTCCCCTTGTGATCCAGTAGTTGTTTATCTCTCCTGTCAGCTTCTTTATTCTCTATCGTTTGGTCTTCTATATCACTAATTTTCTCTTATGCCTCATTTATTCCAGCAGTTAGAGCTTCCATTTTTTATTACACCTCATTAATAACCTTTTTGATTTCAACTTGGTTAGATTTTAGTTCTTTTAATTCTCCATAAAGAGATTCTCTGGTACCATCTATGCTTTTTTTCAAGCCCATCTGGTATCTTTATAACCATCATTCTGAACTCTAGTTCTGACATCTTACCAGTGCTGTATTGATTAGGTCCCTGGTAGTTGGTGATGCCTCTTGTTTTTTGTTTTGTTTTGTTTTTTGTTGAGGTGAGTTACGTTTTTTCATTTTGTCCAGAGAAGAATAGATGACTGAGAGAACAGAATACTAAAAGGATAATAACAACTCCTGAAAAATATACACTAAAACATCAGAAGAAACCCAAAAGGTCGAGGAGGTGGGGAGGGGGGTGGTTATGAACCATGCTAAGAAGTTTGACATAGGGCTTATAATGAAGTGAACTATAGAACACTTTTATGTAAACAGTGTCATTATTAGGTCTTAAATTTTTAAAAGATGTACATAATGACAAGTAAAAATGGATATGTGGCTCTAAACTTTGGCCCTAAAGACAGGGATAGCTGCTAAAAGAGTAGACACATACAGAAGTTTTCAATGAAAGATGTATAATGCATGGACAGATGTTGGATAATAGCTTCATGTCAAAAACAAAAGAAAACACACAACAAGGGATTAATTAGAAGGTCACAGAAGTCATGAGAATCAGATTGTCTTTTAAACATTAGTTTAAACATTATTTCCACCACATGCTGACTATAAAATCTTGGAGAAATGATAATCTTCTCTGCATTAACAAAGAGTATCTTCATCCATCTGCAAACTTAAGCAAAATTTATACAAAAGAAATTTAATTTTTTTCTTTTTTACCTATAGGTCAGAAAAAAGATGACAGAGAAACTGGTAGTTTCTGATGTCCTTTTTAAATATAGTACCATGGAAATATATATAATTTAGAAAGAAAAATAACCTTCCTTACTAAGTTTCATGCAGTGACACTCACATTTCTCAAATGACTAATAATAAAATTGTAACAACTAAAACACATTGCTCATTTTCATTCTTGTTAGGACATTTTAGTCTTAAAATATAAGCCATTCCATTATTCTAAGGTTTATTAATTGTGTCAAATTTTAAATGCAAAGTTGAAGAGGATTTGCACTTATAATAGTGAAATAGTTTTTTGCCGTTTGACTAACATTCCCACTGAAAATAAATTAAAATAAAGTAGAAGGAAAGAAAAGAAAATAATAATGGAAAACATAAAAATAAATAATAATAATTGGGCATTAGGGAAAATAAAAGCACAAGTTTGTTCATTAGGTTGATTTATTCAATACAAACAACAGTTACAATTCCATATGTTAACAAGTTGAAAAATTACAAGAAAAAACTTGGTACAGAAGAAAACTTTTATAAAATTTAATGTAGAATAATAATAGTAATTCCACAAAATAATAATAGAACTGAGCTTCCTAAAACTGATGAAGAACATTTGCACAATTTCAAAGTTTTAGCAAGCATCACAGTAAATTTGAAATATTGCAAAATTTCCTCTTGTGATTGGGCATAACATAAATGACAATATGATCACCTCTGCTATTAATCAATATTTTGGCTATCCTAGTGCTTACAATAATAAATGAAAAATGGTAACTATTGAAAATGAAGAAATACAAATGTTTATTATTTTGCAGACCACAAAATCCTGAATTTATAATATCACAGTAATTTAGAAAATGAAATGTTACTACTAATATGTTAATACAGAGTTTGTTGAATAGAAATATAAAAAATAACTTTCTACATACACACACTAGATTATTAGAAAACTAGTGCACATGTTTTAGAGATGATGTGTCAGAAGCATCATCTACTTTTGCCAAAATATAGTGGATTTCACATCACTTAAATTTGAATGCCTAATAAACCCCTAAAGTTAGCTTCTTCCTAAGGAAACATTTTCTTTATTTGCTATTTTACTTGCTTCTTTAAACACGAGGAACTTTATTCAAATAGCATTTTTCTGTTGTGAACTGTGTGACGATACCTTATTAGGGGCTTAAAGAGAGTAGGGAAAATTTCTGCTGATCATGAATCTTACCAGGGACATTAAAAAGAAAGCACAAACAAAACTAATCTGCTTTACACGACAAATGATTCTTCTGTCCTATACTTAATATCCTCTGAGAGGCAGACCCTCATAATTAATAGGGGCCTATGAATAATACCATTGTTGATCTTTTTATATGTGGTAGTGAATGAGTGAAAGATTATAATAATATTCTCACTACTTCCTGAAACTTTTGTGTTGACATTAAATTATAGCAATGTTTTAAAAGTTCAATGAATAAAACATGTAAGATAAAAACAGTCTGAGAACAGAAATCTTTTTTGAAGTTTAAATTCTGTTTCTGCTTCATTTTTGTGATCTCACCTGTGTGAGTCTCACTTGTTTCATCTGTAAAATGGAGGAAAAGTAATAATAACCAGTGCACACGGTCACTGACTGAAATTTTTGTCTGTAAAAAGTGCCTTGTGCAGTAACTAGTATTTAATGTATTTCAAAAGAAAAAGACAGTCTTTGGCATACCAGTAGTAAAAGTAGAAGTGATAGTCATTTATTATGAAGAGATTTGATTTCCATATACCAATGCATGACATTGAGAATTAAGATGACTTTGACTGACTCAAAAATGGATTCAGTAAATTAAAGAGTAAAAAATAGAAAAAACAGTATGCTTATAGATTGGATTTGCTTGAGTATTTAATACTGCATTGTTTTATATTTCTATTTTAATTTATTTTTTAGAAGATTTTATTTATTTATTTGACAGAGAGATAGAGAGAGAGAGATCACAAGTAGGCAGAGAGGCAGGCAGGAGGGGTGGGGAGCAGACTCCCTGCTGAGCAGAGAGCCCGATGCAGGGCTCCATCCCAGGACCCTGAGATCATGTCCTGAGCCAAAAGCAGAGGTTTAACCCACTGAGCCACCCAGGCTCCCCTTAATTTTATTTTCTATTAGCTATTTTGGCATTTTAAAGTAGAAACCAAATGTTGGTGAAACCATAAAGTAAAAAAGCAACTAACTTTACTGTGGATTTAATTTGTTTTAAAAAATTACTTAGCTCTCCTGTTATTATGGCAAATAGAAACAGCCTGTATTCTGTGGTCTCACAAAGCACTGTTCTGTCAAAAACTGTAGTTTTCAGTCTGCTTCTTATAGATGAAGATTTTAAAAATGTGATTTTTAAGGTCAATTGTGTCTATAAAATTATGTCTATATTGATAGTCTTTAAGTAAACTCTGACAATTACTTAGAGATTAAAAATACATTTTAAAAGAATATAAAAAGAAAAGTGAGAAGAAGTTCAGGATAAATAACTATAAATGTGACTTTCATTAAAGAATTCTGTTATAGTGAGCTTCTATTTAAAATTGTACTAGAAGCCCTAGCCAGAACAATAAACAAGGAAAAAATTAATAAGGGCTTCCAAATCAGAAAGGAAAAAGTAAAATTAACTCTCTTTGCATATGACATAATCACATATGTAGAAAGCCCTCAAGACTACAACAACAACAACAAAAAAGGACAAAGAAAAGCTGTTAGAAGTATTCAATGAATTCATTAAAGTTGCAGAAAACAAAATAACCACAACAAACATTAGTTACATTTTTATACATTAAAAACTGATTATGCAAAAAGGAGATTAAAAAAACAATCCACAAATGAATCAAATGAATAAGTTAGGGGAATAAAAGTTACAGCATAGGAGATATAACAATGTTATTATAGTAGTGTTTTATGGCGACATATAGTACCTATACTTAGAGCTTAACATATGAACCCATCAAAGCACTACGTTGTACATGTGAAACTAACATAACATTGTGTATGCACTATTCTTCCATGAAAAAGAATAACATATATACAAAACATTAAAAAAAGTCCATTAACAATAATGTCAAAAATAATAAAATATTTGGTATTAAACTTAACCAAAGAAGTGGAAGAGTTGTATATTGAAATTAAAAAACAAAACATTCTGATGAAGGAAAATTTAAATGACACAGATAAGGGGAATGACATTCTGTGCTCCTGAATTAGAGAATTAACATTGTTAAAGTGCCCATACTGCCCAGAGTGATTCACAGATTGAATGCAATTCCTATTGAAATGTCTAGGTGTTCTTTACCAACATTGAAAAAGCAATCCTTAAGTTCATATAGAAATACCAAAGACCCTGAATAGCCAAAACAAACTTGAGCAAAAAGAACAAAGCTGGAGATATCACACTTCCTGATTTCAAAATATATTACAAAGCTAAAGTAATTAAAATGATATACTACTGTCATAAATACAAACATACAGAGAAATGGAACAGGTTGGAGAGCCAAGAAATCCACACATTTATGATTTGACAAGTGTGCTAAGAACACACAATGGGGAAAGGATCAATAAATGGTATTGGGAAAAACTAGATATCCACAGGCAAAAGAATGAGATTGAACCCTTATCTCATTTCATATACAAAAATCAACTCAAAATAGATAAAAGACTTAAACCTAGGACATGGTAACAAAAAACTAGAGTAAACCAAAGGAAAAGATTTTTCATGTTGATCTTGGCAGTAATTTTTGGATATGACATCAAAAGTACAGGCAACAAAAGCAAAAATAGATTGAGAATATATCAAACTAAAAGACATCAGCATAACAATGGACACAATAGAGTGAAAGGCAACTTGTAAAATGGGAGAAAATATTAGCAAACTGCATCTCTTATAGATGGTTAATAGCCAAAATACACAGGGAACTCGAATAACTTAATTAAAAAGATGAGTAGAGGACCTGAATTGGCATTTCTTTAAAAGAAGATAAACAAGTGACCAACAGGTATATGAAAAGCTTCTCAACCTCACTAACCATAATGGAAATGGAAATCAAAACCACAATGATATATCACTTCAGACCTGTTGGAATGGCTATTACCAAATAGACAAAAATAACAAGTGCTGACAAGGATTGTGGAATAAGGGGAAAACTTGTTTGCTATTGGTGGAATTGTAGTTTGGTATAGCAATTATGGAAAACAGTTTCAAGCTTCCTCAAAAATTTAAAATTAGAACTATAATATGATCTAACAATCTCCCTTCTGGATATATATTTCAAAGAGATGGAATCAGGATCCTGTAAAGATGTCTGTATTCTCTCATGCACTGCAACATTATTCATATTAGCCAAGATATGAAAACAACCTAAACCTCTGTTGTGGAATGAATAAAGAAAATGTGAAATACACACACACACACACACACACACACACACACATATACACACGAGAATGTTATTCAGCCTTAAAAAGGAAAGAAATCCTTTGAAACAACATGGATAAATCTGGAGAGCATTCTAAATGAAATAAGCTCACCAAAGAAAGGGAAATATTGCATGATTTCCCTTACATGTGGAATCTAAAGTAGTCAAATTTACAGAAGTAGAGGTGGTTGCCCAGAGCTCGGGTGGGGTGGAGTGGAGAGACATTGGTTAAAGGAACAACATTTTGGTATTACAGTTAAATGAATTCTGGAGATGTAATGTACAGCATGGTCACAGTAGTTAACAATACTGTATTGTATACTTGAACTTTGCTGAGAGGGTAGATCTTAAGTGTTTTCAACAGAAAGAAAAAGGGAAAAAAGGAAGGTAATAGGAAGAGGAGGAGAGAAAGGGGGAAAATGGGAGTAAGGAAGAAAATATTAACTATGTGAGTTTATGGATATGTTAATTCACTTGATTGTTGCAATATTTTCCAATTTATGCATATATTAAAATATGAGGTTGTCACTTTAAATATATAATTTTTTAATTTTTCAATTATACCTCAATAACTCTGGAGGAGAAAGGATGCAATAAAGAGTGTAGACTCTTTTTTTTTTTTTTTTTTTTTTTAGATTTTTTATTTATTTGTCAGAGAGAGAGCACGAGCGAAAGTGAGCACAGGCAGACAGAGTGGAAGGCAGAGTCAGAGGGAGAAGCAGGCTCCCTGCGGAGCAAGGAGCCCGATGTGGGACTCGATCCCAGGACGCTGGGATCATGACCTGAGCCGAAGGCAGCTGCTTAACCAACTGAGCCACCCAGGCATCCCAAGAGTGTAGACTCTTAAAAAAGAGCAATGATACTTAAAGTCTCTACTTTTTGGTAACCTGTTTCCTTTAAGTAGTATAAACATAAGTAGCCAATTAAGTTCTCAGATAAAACCATTATTACATAAGTTTTCCATACCAGTTTAAATTCATGGCTTTAGAACTATTCATCAAATGGTAACTTTCTCAATCTAACTTTTCACTTGGAAAATAGAAGGTTTTACCTATTCTTTTAAAGTTATAATGTGGTTTAACTTGAGCAGAGTATGTTCTTATAATATTCAACCTCAGATTTTCTAATACTCATTTGTATGCAAGCATTAAGAATTATACTCCTTCAATTCATTTTATTTAATGATGTAAGTTATACTCTCTGGCAGTGGCAATTTTTTTTTGTATTTTTACAAAACAATTTTTTTCTGTAAAATTTTACTTGATCCCTTTACCAAACATTGTTTTTTTTTCCTCTGAATGAGAACTGGCAAATAGAAAAAAAGGGGGGGGGGTAATAAATTAGTTGAACCCAGGACTTTCTTTTTAACATACAATATATTATTTGTTTAAGGGTAACAGGTCTGTGATTCATCAGTCTTACACAATTCACAGCATTTACCATTGCATATACCCTCCCCAATGTCCATCACCTAATTCCGTCCCTTCTACACCTCTCTACTCCAGCAACCCTCAGTTTGTTTCCTGAGACCAAAGTCTCTAAACTTTTGTTTTCTTATCTTGTTTCATCTTGTTTCATTTTTCCCTCCCTTCCCCTATGATCCTCTGTCTTGTTTCTCAAATTCCCCAAATCAGTGAGACCATATGATAATTTTCATTCTCTGATAGGCTTATTTCACTTAGCCTAAACCCTCTAGTAAAATCCCTGTCATTGCAAATGGCAAGATTTTGGGGTTTGTTTTTGTTTTGTTTTGTTTTGTTTTTTGATGGCTGCTAATATTCCTGTGTGTGTGTGTGTGTGTGTGTATCACATCTTCTTTATCCATTCATCTCTTGATGGACATCTAGGCTCTTTCCATAGTTTGGCTATTGTGAACATTGCTGCTATAAACATTGGGGTGCAGGTGCCCCTTCGGATCACTGCATTTGTATCTTTGGAGTACATACACAGTAGTGCAATTGCTGGAACCCAGGACTTTTAAGTAAGAAAATCACAAAGGTCGTTTTTATAGTTTCCTTTGCAGAAAGAACTTCTGTTTCTCTATTCTGAGTAAATAGGCTAATGGCTAATTTGCCCTGCATGTAATAATATGAATGAAATGTTACTGCACTTCTCTGTACTATCTGAAATGCCACAGTGAATTGAGGATGGAAAATAAATATAGTTTATAAGATTTTCACCTTCATTTGAGTTGGACATATAATTTGCTTTCAACAATGGAAATATCAGATATGACACTGGAGCAGGCTTGAATGGAGCTTACTCCTTAGAGCTAGACTTCTTTTGCTGTACTCAGAGCCCTGAGGCTATGCCATGACTAGCCTGAACAAGACTGCTGGGAGACAAAAGGTCAAATAGAGGAGAACTGGGGAATTCTAAAGGGCTAACTACCTAATAGTGAGGCCATCCTATATCACTTAGTCACATACCCATCTTTCTGCTGACAGCAAACACAAAGGAGGATTTTACATTAGTTGACCTTGCCTAGGCCAGATCCCACCTTTGGACTTATGGACTGGATAAAAAAAGGTTCTGTTGTTTAAAGTTAAGTGTTTTTTTAAATATTTATTTATTGGGGGGCAGGGAGGTCCAGAGGGAAAGACTCTCAAGCAGATTCTGGAGCTTGACCTGGGTTTGATCTTATGATCCTGAGATCATGACCACAGCCAAAATCAAAAATTGGACACTTCACCAACTGAGTCACCCAGGCGCCCTTAAAATTAAGTTTTATTGCACAGTAAAAAGTAAGTGATAAATTATCTAATATAAATTAGGTAAAAAATGATTCTATAAAGAAGACTTGAGCTAAATAATCTACAAATATGAAACACATAATTTGCAAAGTGGTTCTTCTGTTAAGGGGTTAAAAAAACTAGAAGGTTTCTATATCAGGAAAAAAAATCTATTTAAGTTATAAAGAAAGTTTAAATCATAGAGGCGTGCCTGATTGTATCATCAACTTCATTTTTATACAGGACCCCATATTATATGTAGCTTTTTGTTTCTAATCAGATAGAGCTAGTTCTATATCAATAAAACCAAAATAATGAGTTTGATGTTCTTGTGCCAAATAGCTTCATTATTGATGTAACCAGAGAGTTTAACTTAAACCAAGCTAGCTGTTTGGCAAATTCAAATTTTTGTCACTATTAAAATCATGAGGGATTGTACGAAGTATTATGGCAAACATAAAAAACAGTTCAGAATACTTGGGGCACCTGGGTGGCTCAGTGGGTTAAGCCGCTGCCTTCGGCTCAGGTCATGATCTCAGGGTCCTGGGATCGAGTCCCGCATCGGGCTCTCTGCTCAGCAGGGAGCCTGCTTCCTCCTCTCTCTCTGCCTGCCTCTCTGCCTACTTGTGATCTCTCTCTGTCAAATAAATAAATAAAATCTTTAAAAAAAAAAAAAAAAACAAAACAAAAAACAGTTCAGAATACTTGTCTTTACTAAATGTTCACATTTTGCCAGCCTTACTTAGGAATAATTGACATAAAACATCATGTAAATTTAAGATGTACAGTGTGTGGATTTGATATACATATATTGTGATATGAATACCACCATTGTGGTATCACCTAATATTTACTTCAGTCACATAATATAATTACCATTTTGTGTGGAGGGTGAGAATATTCACATTTTAAATATATCTCAGAGTGCTTATACTTTGTACAGTGAAGTATACATAGTATACCTAATCTTCCCTCTTCTACATGTTATTTATTTCATTGTTTTGAAAAAACCACCTTATTCCTAACTTTAAACTAATAATTATGATTCAAGAGCAAAAAAAATTATGAAAATTATTAAACTTAAATTAACCTATTAAACTAATTTTATTTAACATAATGCTTTCTCTACAATGTTGTATAATTGTTTCTTGGATGACCTTATACTTTTTGCCTCAACAAATTGGAGAAAGCTTGGAGAAAATCCTATATTTGTATAAAATTTTGTATAAGCCAAGGGGGAAATCTTTTCCATCTAATTTAGCATCAGTTAGGTAGAGCCAATTTTTTCGTTTTAACATCTTGCCCTAAAATAAAATAAGTTAGCTGAGGTAGAACATTTATTGACAATAATGTGCAATTAATGATTTTTTGTCCCATACTTTAATTAAATTTTACTTACGTCTCTTCTTTAGGCAAGGAAACCATGAAGAGATTCTTACCATTTTTTCAAATTCATATTTCACAGAACAGATTTAATGCAATTTCCATTCCTTGTGAAAACAAAAGAAACAATGTTTCTTTGTACTTTTGGAGCACTCACTATGTTCTTAACCAGATTCTATAACCTTAGGTGACTCTACTACATCAGCCATCCAGTGGGATATTTTACAGGAAACTTGAGTCTGGCTACCTTCTTTTTTGTGCATATAACTCACCCCAAATATCAAAACCTAGAAGAGCAAGCCATATTCATTCATATATTCATTTTCTTCCATGTCACTGAAAGCTGATCAAGCTAGCCCACCCCTCCTGAATTCTCCAGAAAAGAGTGAGACACCAGTCTTAACTAAACTTTCTAAATTCCAAGGACATATGCTTGTTTATATTAATAATTCTCTTGGGCCTCACTCAAGAAGCAGTCTCGAGTCAATATAAGGGCTTCTGAAGCTTATTGATCATTGACTCAGGAACAATATGCAGATGTTCCATCCTGGAAATTATCATTCCCAATATCTCAAAGAGTTCTTTTGATGCCATCTCAGTTGGATTGGAGGTAGAGTTGAGTGCAGGAATGGAAAAAGAAAGAAAATTGCTTAGCATTCTCAATTTATAGATCAATGGATAGGCCTCCTATTAGATCTTTTATTAGATCTTTAGCTTTCTCTGAACTACATCTGGGTGATGATTGCTTAACCAATTTACATACCACTTATTAAATCTTGCATAAATGTGAATAGGAAATTCTTGTTGGTTAAATTACAGAAATTCCCGTTTAACATTGTATAGTGAAATGGCTAGCTCACATTAAATGTTCAGTGAATGTTGATGCAATAATCATTTTACTACCAGTTGGAGTTAAAAAAAAAAGTAATGATGTGTATTGGAATGAAGATGTAACTTAAATTAGGATTTCTGATTTCTGCTTATGGATCTAGATTCTTGATCTTGATCAAGTCAACACATTTATATTTTTCTCATTTCATAGCTATATATACACACATATCATGTATTTTTTGTGTGGTATACTGTCTTCTTCCACTTATAATTATCTATAATTCTAACCACTATTCAGTCAATATAATTTTTTTTGTTTAATTAACTATAACTATATATTCAAACAGAAATGTAAAAACAGCTTTATTTTGACTTTCATCATCCCAAATGGGGATATAGTCACCACAGATGAATATAGATTTAAATCTCTTGAAGACAATAATATACTCCCAAGGGAATTTCAAGCATATTCATTATTTCTTTAGGTCTGGGTTTGTTAGACATAGAAAACCCACTTAGATACCTACCAAAGAACAATTTAGTTAACTTCGATTACTTACCAAGCCTTAAATGTTTTATTCTAGAGCTGAGTATTGATATTTGAGGTAACACAGTTAGAAGGAAATGCAATGTTTGGAGTTGAGACCAAGGGTGGAGCGGAGGAGGAAGGGGGGACACTAGAAGTGAGGTAAGCCACATTTCCATCTTTGTCTCATTTCAATTAAAAGGGATTCATATATCTTCTTACAATATTTAATAAAAAATAAATGTTGATAGTAGTTGGGCTTCTAAATCCTTTGAAGTCAGAGGTAGAATGGAAAGCAGAAATCCATTAACTTAAGCCTCTTACATTTCTGAAAAGTAACACAATTAGTGTTTCCCTAGAATAGCTGGTCAGAAGGAGAGGTCTAAAGGTCTAAAGAGAAATGTCTGTATCTTTTTCATGTGCTCAGTACCACTCCTTGAAAGAGTCATTTTGTCTTATTGAGCATTTAAATTTAGATCATTACCAATAAAAATACCAGATTTTCTTTAATTAATATGAAATATTTTCCAAAAGTGAGAGAGTAATTCAAATAAACCCAAAGAAATAATACGTCTATGTCCATCTCTTTATGAAATGTAAAGACCCACATACTACTAAAAACAACGACTGATCTATTTAAGTGATTGGTTCAAAAGGGAAAAGAGAAAGAGAGAAAGAGAGAGAGAAAAAACAAGAAACAGACTCTTAACTATAGAGAACAAATTGGTTGCCAGAGAGGAAGTAGGGGGTAGGGGAAGAGTGAAACAGGTGAATGGGATTAAGAGTACATTTACCATCATGAGCATTGAGTAATGTGTAGTACACCTGAAACTAATATAACACTATATGTTAACAATACTGGAATTAAAATTTTAAAAACAATACAATTTTAAAAACTTAAAAAATAAAAATTTCCCATTAAAAATAATAAATAAATAAACTGTAGTATAACCATACAGTGATATTCCAACAAACACAAAATAACAAACTACGCTATAACAAAAGCTTAAGTAAATCCCAGAGGTATTACACTCCGTATGAAAAGCCAGCCTCAAAAGGTTACATATGTTATGATTCAATTTATGTAACTTTCTCCAAAAAACAAAACTAAATTGATGGAGAACAAATCAATGGGTGTCAGGGTTGGGGGGGCAGGTAGGAGTATAAAAGGATAGCATGAAGAGCTTTGGGGGATGTTGGACTTTATACTGTATCAAGATTGTGTTGGTGGTTACATGAGTCTAAACATATTTTAATATTCACAGGTCTGTATATCAAAAAAAAACGGGGGGCAATTTTACCATATGAGAATTTAAAAATAAACAGCATTTCTGAGAAAAAAATGATCTGTTCAAAGACAAATGTACTCAAATAAAAATCAGAGTTCTTATACTGTTTAACAAAAATTCCCTCAAAACAAAAATCAGAATACCATGAAATACAGTTCTTATTAAAATTTAATATAAAATTCTTATTTTTATTCAGGGTGTCATAATGTCATTATAAGAATTGAATTTGAGACAGAGTTTGAACATTAAAAAAAAGTCTTAGCTTTCAAAAGTCCTAGGAGAAGGAGGCCCTGTGGGTGACCTCATTATTCAGTTTTAAATTTAGCAAAGGAGAAACTGACAAAGTAACAAGGACTATGGGCAGAAGTTGCAGCAGTGGAAGGCAGAACCTTTTAGAAAGAATAGACTCTATCATCACAGGGAAGAACTCAAAATTAGAGGGCCATAAGTTGACACTTCGAGTATTCTAGAGGCTTTGTATATTTTGCTCTGAAATAACACTGTCTACAATTTTTCCCCTTTCCTTAGAAAGTGTGTTTTTTTTTAAATGTGTCCAATTTAGACTTACTGGTTACAATGAAATGAGGGTGATTTGTTAAAAGAATTAAAAGACACATTTTTAAATTTATGATTTATGTTATATCTATATACTTTTAAAATTTTGTTATTGTATTAAAATTGCATTTTTAAAATATTTTATTTATTTATTTGACACAGAAAGAGAGAGAGAGCACAAGCAGGGGGAGAGGCAGAGGGAGAGGGAAAAGCAGGCTCCCTGCTCTGGGATTTGATCTCAGGACTCTAGGATCATGACCTAAGCCAAAGGCAGTGACTCAACCAACTGAGCCACCCAGGTGCCCCTAAAATTTTATTTTTTTAAGATGTTATTTATTTATTTGAGAGAGAGAGAGAGAAGAGAGCACAAGCAGGGGGAGGGACAGAGGGAGAAGCAGAATCCCTACTGAGCAGGGAGCCTGATGTGGGACCAGATCTCAGGATCCTGGAAACATGACCTGAGCTAAAGGCAGACCTTTAACCAAATGAGCCACACAGGTGCCCCTAAAATTTTAAAATAGTATAAAATATACAAAACATTCAGATGACAAAAAAATAAATAAAATGGTTTTGACCGTTTTGTAACAATCCAAATATACTATTTTCATTTTATTTCCCCCCACAAATGTTACTCTTGGAAGAGCATAATGGATACTATTCTATTTTGACAATGTAAAATCTAACACTCCGAATTTAAATGATGTCATAAAAAAAGTCCTGGGCAAAGGCCGCAACTAGGCTTTTATTACAGATCTTATCCAGTCTAACATCATTACCATCTCATATGGACTTATTCAATATGAATTACAGTTAAATATTTATAGTTGTATGTCTACAAACAATGGTTTCATGGGCTGCACTAAAATTTAGACTTTATTTTCAGAGTTTGCATTAAAATTGAAGCTGATCTCCAGTTATATCTAAGATTTTAGGTAGCTAATGGATGCACATTAAAACTTTGTAACATGCAATCTGATACGTGTATTTAAAACAGACTCAGTTTTCTTGGAATTAGGTGTTTGTGCAACACATCACATTTTCTTCTCTCTCTCTCTCTCTCTCTTTTTTTGTACCTATAGACGTACATGCAGGGAAAGTGGTTATTTGTCAGTATTGTGCTTGAGGACAACACTGTGCTAGTACCATATACCTAATAATATTCCTGGATGAAATTAAAGTGTTGAACACATAGATAAAATTATTTACTGGTGCGTTCTAAAGCATCTTCTCTGCATACAATCAAGAAGATTAAAAGAGAAGTGATTCAAAATAAAAAGATTATAGCCACCCATATGAGTGGCAACCAACATCTGGAACTGTGTTTATATGGAAGTGTTCATGAAGTAGTTCAATAGAAATATTCTGAAGTTTAGTAGCTGAAAGGAATGTTGTGTCCTGTGAAAATCAATGTAACAAAGAAACTTTAGTTTGTTAGATGGGGAAGGCTCTTTCAGGTTTCAGATAATCTCAGAGCTACTTTTTTCCCAATAATAATATCATTGGCCCAAAACCAGAAATAAAATATTGAAATATGAGATAGAGATTTTTTAAAAAGGGACAGAGTGAGTATGTTGTATTACAGCAATAATTCTTGTTAAGTCAAGGTAGTTCTTGGCACTTTGCAAAAAAAAAATCTTTAAATTTATCATTTCTTAGAGATATACAAATTGAAATAACAGTATATAGATTAAAAAATAAAACTATAGAGCATTCTGTAGACGTGGAAACTAAGAATTCCTTGAAAGTGATGTTATAAGTCTAAATACAAAGAACTGATCATTACAATGTTGTTTCTTATATCTTCAGAAAGAATCAATGAAAACCAGGAACAATAAGATTATTTGGCTAAGACACTTATAAATTCCAAATTTGATGGATGACAGTAAATTATGACCACCACCATGAAAGACACTGGGATTACAAAAATTAAAAAGGGTATAAGTGACTTCCAGAATGGCTAAATGAAAGTTCAGCAAATACTGTTTAAAAAGAACAATGACAAAACTAGACAGAATTGTTCAAACAACCCTTTAAAAGACTCTGGAAATTGTGGCACCTGGGTAGCTCAGTTGTTTAAGTGTCCAACTCTTGATCTCAGCTCAGGTTTTAATTTCAGTGTCATGAGTTCAAGCCACACATTGGGCTCCATTCTGGGTGGGAACCTACTTAAAATAATAACAACAATAATAATAATAAAGACTCTGGAAATTGAAGTCATAGGACAAATGACTTATTTAAGAAAATGTACTGATTTACAGTAAGAAAAATGGAAGTGGCTCTCCACTGAGCACAGTGTTTTATCTGGCCTACACTCAATACTTCTTCCCCTAATTCCTCAGTACAGAGGTTCCACAAGAGTGGTGCAGTCAGAGAGGACTGATAGAATAGGGTGATTACTGGGATCAAAGCATGGAAAATTTTATTCCCAGAGGTGTTATCAAGAACAATAACAATTATAATGTCAAATGATCAGGGTAGATCATTAATAACTATATTAATATTTCTATACCATTTGGGGCAAAAATTAGAATAATAAATCATGAATTTAGATGGGAGATCAGGATAGAGATCCAAATATTTTCTGAAGATTCTCTGTATCCATGTTTTTATGAAAAATTAGTGCATGCACAAAGCTAAATTCATGCCCAAGAGAGACCAGTAAGCACCTCATCTATAGATAAATGGGTAGCTTTGTGAATGAAGGAAGTGTACTTCCTACAAAACATTTCTAAACTCTCTTTTAATTTGTAATGGATTCCCTAACCTGTGCACAGCTCCAGTGGCCAGTGGTGAAACACTTACTGGCTCATGATGTTTAAACATGATTTCTGCCAAATCTCTGGCTGACAACTGGGCAATAAGAATCAAATGGCAACTCTAGGAAGACTGACTAGAATATAATATGACTGAAAGGACAACCAGGTGAACAGAGGCAAACTGAAGGTAATAGACTACATACAATTGGGCAAGGCATGTTACTAAAGAAACAAACTGTAACTGTCCTTCAGAACAACACACTGCTTAGAATATCACCTATGAGAAATTATACTCGTTACCAAGCATGCTTAGATATTGCCTTAAGAAAAACATGTACTTGCAACAAGCCTCTGGAGGAGAGAGTGAGGTAGGTCCTTGAAGCACAGCTGGGAACACTGGGCTCGCTCAGGACGGAACTCTGCCTGCTTCATTTCGTCCGTTATCCCCCCTTCCTTGGAGAGCATCAGCAGTTAGTCACAGTCCTTTCATTTGGGCTTGCTCAACATAGGTCATGTATCACGTAACCAGACATATTTTGCCTTTCTTGTTACGTATCTACAAGACTCATGGTCAGTGTGTAATCTACTCCGGCTTCTT
This sequence comes from Mustela nivalis, assembly GCF_964662115.1. Lineage (NCBI taxonomy): Eukaryota > Metazoa > Chordata > Mammalia > Carnivora > Mustelidae > Mustela > Mustela nivalis. The sequence goes on along the minus strand of NC_139031.1, from coordinate 29,736,887 downwards.
TGTTGATTGTTATCCACTTTCTAATAAATATAAGACTGAGGAGTTGTTGGGGGCGAGCGACAGTCTTTTCTACTGTCATCCCCTGCTCCCATTCTCTTGCAGCGGACTTGTTTGTGCCTCATTTTCTCCTGTGTGCTGTCAGGAGGTGACCCAAACAACTACACAAATACACCCTGGAATGGGAAGTCAGAGTCAATATTTGTGATAATATGTCATCTGAAGTGTTAGGTTTTCAACAATAGCACCATAAAAAAATTAGATGTGCAGAAGGAGAAGAAAAGGGTTGTTTTAACCCATGCACAAGAAAAAAAGAGAAATATAAAATTGAAAATATAAAATTGTCCGATTTTATGATCCCTCATGATCATGACTGTAACGAGGAGCACCTTTAGCTCAGGTCATGATCCCAGAGTCCTGGGACCAAGCCTCACCCACATCAGGATTCCTGCTCAGTGGAGAGCCTGCTTCTCCCTCTCCCTCTGTTACTACCCCTTCTAGTGCTCTCTCCCCTTCTTTCTGCCAAATAAATAAATAAAATTTTTTAAAAAATGACCATGATGACTCTTTCCTCTTTCTCTGATTATGTGTATGCTGGTGTATTCGTGGGTATCATACAGGCCTATGAGTTCCTATTCACTGTTCTCCATTCTTTTTCTTTTCTTTTCTTTTCTTCATACAAGATAGTCTCTCTCCTCAATCCAACATGTGGGTGAAGTTTGGTCCCAGGACCCTGGGATCATGACCTGAGCTAAAAGGGGCTCCTCATCATGGTCATGTTGTAAAGCACAAAATAGGAGGAAACCTTAAAAGAAAAAGAAAAGAAAAGAAAATCCTTACAGACAATGGGAACATTTATAGCTTCCCCAAAAATAGCAATGGGAGACAGAAGACAGTGAGATAGTGTATTCAAAGTGCTGAAAAAAGAGAAAAAATGCCAACCAATAGTGTCTTACCTAGTGTAACTAACCTTCAAAAGTGAGGTAAAAACATCCCTAGGTAAACAGAGTGAGAAAATTTTTTCATAATGAACTTTTCTAGAAAAAATCATACAGGAAATTATTCCAGATAAAAATGACATTGTATGGCAAATCAGATCCTGTCAAAGAAATAAAGATCACTTAAGTAATTATATAGATAATTGTAAGAGGCACTATGACTCTTTTGTGTTAATAAATTTAAAAGAAAATTACATGAAACAATAATTATAAAAGTATATTTTAGGGCTTATAAGACACCATCAGAGAGCAGTAAGTAACTCATAACCACAAGAAGAAATGAAGAGCACTAGAAATAATAATTATGTACAGTTCATAAATGATGATAAATATATTTCCTCCTTTCTGGAAGCTACTCATATCTGAAGTCATTTTAAAGACATGAAAAATGTAGTAACCACCCTTCTAGGAATATCCTTTTTAAACATATCACTTCCATAGGTATTATAGACATTATAGTCACATACATACATATTTTATATTTATATAACATATTTTATATATCACTAAACTAACACCAAAGGGAGTAACTCAAAAGTAGAGTAAAAGAATAAATGAAACAAGAAAAATATCTATTTAGTATAAAAGAAGCTGAGGAGCTGGTAAAAAAGAGGTATAAGACATAAGAACATATTTATATGTGTATTTACTATGTGACATATATATTTATAATAGATATTAATATGCAGTTTATGTATATTTTCATCAATAAAATTGCAGACATAAATCCAGCCATATTAGTAACAAATGTGAGTGGAATAACACTCCAGATTAAAGGCATAGTTGTCTGACTGAATAAAAAGCAAGATAAAATTCCATGTTGTTTATTTTTGTTAAAGATTTTATTTATTTATTTGACAGAGAGATAGAGAAAGAATGCACAAGCAGGGGGAGTGGCAGAGGGAGAGGGTTCCCCACTGAGCAAGAAGTCCAATGCGAATTTAATCCCAGGACCCTGGGATCACGACCTAGCCAAAGGCAGATGCTTAACTGACTCAGCCACCTAAGTACCCCCATAACTACATGCTATTTAAAAGAAGCACACAGTTCATATTATATCTGAAAATAGAAATAAATTGACAGTGAAAATATAGGAAAAATGTATCATACAGATGGTAACCATAAAAGACCTTGAGTGATAGTACTAATATCTGAAAAAATATGTATACTTCAGACAAAAAAAAAAAATACTGAAGATAAAAGACCTTTTAGAATATTAAAGGGTCAGTTTGTATCAAGAGGATGTAAAAGTTATAAATACATATGCACCTAACAAAAGAGACCTGAAATATTTGAAGCAAAACCTGATAGACTGGATTGGATATATAAGCAATTTAGCAATTAACACTAAGACACAAAATAACTGTCTTCTAAAGAAGAGTAAAAACAAGTTGGGAAAAAAAAAGCAGTAAGTATATAGAAGACTTGGAAACACTATGAATCAGACATAATATCTATAGAGCACACTATACAACAAAAGGAGAAAGCTTATTCTTCTGAAGCTGATAAAGAATACTCTCTAATATAGACCATATGGTAAGTCATAAAACAAGCCTCAATAAATGTAAAATCATTGAAACCATACAAAATATGTTCTCTGACCAAGTCAGAATCAAATTAGACAGCAACAAAATAAAGAAATTAGGGAATCCACAAGTAAAAATGGAATTAAACAACACACTTAAAAATAATGTCAGGGTTAAGGAGGAAATCACAGGGAATTTAGAAAGTGTTATGAGCTAAATGAGAACAAAACCACAACATACTGCAATAAATGGGATGCAGCAAAAGGATGCTTATAGGAAAAATATAGAGCTCAGTATTAGTATGCTAGGGCTGCCATTTTCACAAAATACCACAAAATGGGTAGTTGATATACCAGAGGCTTATTTTCTCACAGTTCTGGAGGCTAGAGATCCAGGACTGCCAAGTTTTGGCAGATTTGGTTTCTCCTTTGCCTTGTCTTGTTGGCTTGCAATATGGCTGTTTATTTGCTGTTTTCACAGGGCCTTTCATCTCTGCATGCATATTTCTGGTCTCTTCCTTTTCTAAAAGGGACACCAGTCCTGTTGGATTAAAGGTCCATCCTTATAGTCTCATCTATCCTTAATGATCTCCTTGAAGATATCTCCAGGGGCACCTGGGTGGTTCAGTCAGTTAAGCATCTGGCTTTGGCTCAGGTCATGATCCCAAAGTCCTGAGATTGAGTTCACCCCCCATCTGGCTCCCTATTCAGTGGGGAGTCTGCTCCTCCCTTTTCCTCTGCCCCTCCATCTGCTTGTGCTGCGTTTCTCTGTCTCTGTCTCTCTCTCAAATAAATAAATAAAATCTTGAAAAAAAAAAATCTTGGAAGGAAGGAAGGAAGGAAGAAAGAAAGAAAGAAAGGAAGGAAGGAAGGAACGAACGAACATCTTAGTCCTTAGTCCTTTATCCTAAGTCAGGATAAAAACCATCTAGGGGAAAAACAAAACAAAACAACAACAACAACAAAAAGCACCCGACAATCAGTTAGAACTAGCATCCTACCCACAAAACTGAATCTTTTCCAGAAAAGAACATGATATGATGGTCCACTCTCTCACTGACTCTATTTGATGTTACACCGAAGGTTCTAGCCAATGCAAAAAGAAAGAAACAACAACAACCAAACAAACGAAAACAGCCATATAGGAAAAGGGGAAAAAAAAGTTAAACTGGTGGGGTGCCTGGGTGGCTCAGTGGGTTAAAGCCTCTACCTTCGGCTCAGGTCATGATCCTGGAGTCCTGGGCTCTCTGCTCAGCAGGGAGCCTGCTTCCCCCTCTCTCTCTGCCTGCCTCTCTGCCTACTTGTGATCTCTCTGTCAAATAAATAAATAAAATCTTAAAAAAAAAAAAGTTAAACTGGCTTAATTCACAAATGACATGATTCATGATTTCATATGAGTAATTTCATGGGATAGAAGAAAAAATTCCATTTACAATAGCACCAAAAAGAATAAAAGTCTTTGGAATGAAAGCAGAAGAACTGCAGGAACTGTACCCTGAACACTATAAAATAGTGATAATGGAAATTGAGGTTCTAAGTATGTAATTTTAAAATTAAAAGTTAAAAATTAATATTATGTATAACCTACTAATTCCTACTCCAGGAATCTACCTAAGTTAATGAAAACACATTTCTATAAAAAGTGTATTTATCTCCAGAGTCAGAATAGATCAGAGATTTAAGTATTAGACCCAGAATAGACAATGCTGTCAAACTATAGCTCTACTCTACAGTTTTCAGGCTTTCGGTTTTGTCAGATTCCTAAACTTCATCCATGTATGATCACTGGAGCCCAGAAAAATTTTCAGAACAACCATATATCTTGAATATATGTCATTTCCTTAATGAAAATTATTCTAAAAAATTCTGTTATTTAATTAATTATTTTATGTGAACATATTTTAATACTTTAATAATTTGTCATCAGCCATCTCTAAAATCTAGACTCCTGATTAGTATGTTTCAAATACGAACATCTGTTGAATTAATTAAGCAGGGAGATCATTAGACCGAGATGGCTCTAAAGCCATGGTGACCTACCTAAGTATACTAAAATCTAAGCCTATAAATGTCTCAAGGTTACAAAATGGAGACCTAAGAGCAACCAATCTCAATTAGCCAACTAGGATTTAAACTATAGTCAATAAGATAACTTCCTCTCTTTACATCCACCCTTCCTTATAGAAGTCATTCCCCTCGCTCCTGTGGGCAAAGTACTAATCACTTCTGGTTTGGCTTTGCCAATTCATGTCAGTTTTTCCTCAGATAAACTTCCAATTGTTAATATGCTTTAGTTTATTTTTAACACTCCTTTTATAAGTAAACAATATTATACATACAGATGTCATACTCTTTACATGAAGCATTCAGAGTAAATTTTATAGGAAAATTTAAGAGCATGCACTATGAAAGGATCTCACATTTATAAACATGTGTTTAAAGATATTTGTTAATTCCAACTTAAAACATCCTCCACATCTTGATTCTTTTTACCAGGACAAATTGGATTATCAGTCTTGTGCCTGACTTTGATGGAAGTTTAGCCTTGAATACTCTTCAAAATGTATTTTAAAATGTATCAGATATGAAAGACTAGGGCAGAAAACACTTCAAATTCAGAACCACAATCAATAATTCTTATTCTCATTCTCTCTTTTTCTTCCTCACATTCTCTCTATCTGCCCCTCTCTGTTTCTCTCTCTCTCTCTCTGTCCGTCATGCATACACACACACACTCATACACACACACACAGTGAGCTTCTGCTTAATTCTCACAATTTTAAATGTTGTTTGATTGTAGCTTTAGAGTTATATCCCTTCTCATAGCCAGCAGTGTTTCTAATGGGGCATTTTTTTAATGCCCAAGAAATTGCTACCACATTAAGTTGTATTCCTAAGCTGAAATGAGATTTCCTTTAGTCCAAAAAATATTGTTATAGCTGACATTAATTCACAGGTAAGTACATTTTCATGACTAAATATAGTAATGGTATGTAACATATTAAAACACAAGGCCATCACTTAATAAAATTTATATATAAATTAATAAATTCATTCAATAAAATATATTTATAAATCAATAAAATTTATATATAATAAATTAATAAAATGTATATATAATAAAATTAATTTACATTATAATATGTTTTATATAATATATATCAATAATATATATATATATACATAGTCTAAAAACTTAACAACAAAATGCTATGACAGAACTTCTAGTAATTTTGCTGGTCTATTTTGTAACTCATAATTAGAAACCATATTAGGTGTATAGATCCTTGATTACATAATATGTATGTGCTATAAAAAGATTTAAAGTGACAATGTTTGAAACAAGTCTGATTGTGTTTAATTATTCATTATTTACCTAAGTCTACATTAGTATTCCATAAGACTCCCAGGTGATATTGAATGGTAACAGAGGAGGTATTTCAAAACCAACTTTGTTCTTTGGAGATCATAGTTTTGTACATAGCCCATTTCCTGAGGGATAAGGTGATAGTAGCAGATAAGCAGAAATAGAAATGACATTGATATAACACCGCAAATGATGAGGTACTTCCAGGAGAGACTGAAAGAAAACTAAGCTTAATTAAATTCTACTCAAAAAGCTATGAAGAGAGAAAATAGAACAGTTATGGGCATTGATTTGCAAAACATTGTGAAATTCCAATAGGTTTTCAATGATACAAAACTTAAAACTTTACATTAAAAGAGATATAAATTTTGGTTGAAAAAATTGCTGTTAAATTCATAGGTAAATAGATAAATTAGAAAGCCATAAGGAACTGAGTCAGACATCAGTTTTTAAAAACATATAATATAAAGAAATATTTCTACCCAATCAGATTTTTTTAAATTTATTTTATTTTTTACAGATTTTATTTAATTATATGAGAGAGAAAAAGATTGAGATTATGAGAGAGAGCACAAACAGTAGGGAGACAAAGAGAGAGAGGGAGAAGCAGACTCCCTGCTGAGCAAGGACCCTGATGCAAGTCTTCATCCTAGGACCCTGGGGTCATGACCTGAGCCCAAGGCAGATGCTTAACTGACTAAACCACCCAGGAGCCCCTATCCAATCAGATTTTTAAAACCCACTATTTTATTATACAAAAGGATTTCATAAAAAGCTGCTGGAATACAACCTCTATTTGTAATAATAAGAACTTTACATGATGTTTTTACTTAGGTTGGGATGGTGTCTGTGTGTATGAGTGTGTGTGTCCCTATAAATTCTCCACTTGACAAGAAGTATAATCTATCCAGTCAGCCAAATCCAGACTCTGTAATTATTTCCTTGTTCCTCCTCACCCCAAACGAGGTTGACTGCATGACTCCAGCTAATCAGATATTATCTATTTTTCTTTTGTTTTTTGTTCTTTATCCTACAAAGCTTCTTGCCTTCCATCCCATTTTATAGTTCTCCAAAAGTATACTGTCCACTTCATGAATTGTTTCTTTAACCATTTTTTAACAGTATTTGGTGATGAGTACGGTATCTGAAGGTGACTGCTGAAGGCCCGCTAAACAGGAGATGCACACGCACTGAACTTCTTGAGTTTACTGTTCCTGACCTCATTACCAACGGCCCTGGGTAAGTTAGTCTCGGATTTGAGCTCCCTTGTGTGCAGCTCTCCGATCCAAACCAGCTTTATTTAAAAACTGTTGTTCCTGGCAATGTTCTAAGGTGGTCGTATAGGAGTCTGTAATGATGCCAAATGTTAGGGGACATGCAAAATCTCAAGGTAAGTCCACATCATAAGTACCTGGGAAAGTTGAGAAAATAATGAAGAAGTGTGGAATGTTTTGATCATCAAATTCAAAATCAAAGTAGGCACAGATTGGACTATTAAAAGCTATTAGGGGATCAACTGCTTTAAAGAAATATTCTAGTGAATAGTGTAATAGATGTGTCCTTAACGGGAATCTCAGAAGCCAAAGCTGCAAAATTGCTGGACATGAGTTGAACACTTAAAAGCTGTCAGAATGTTTGCCACCTTCTCTAAGACTATCCTAGGATAAACTGGGCACAGAATAGTTTAGATTGACACTGTGTCACTTGCAATCTCAAGAAAATGTCTAGGTGCTACTTTGAAGACTATAAACAAAAATTTCCCAAGTTAGTGGCCTAAGAACTATAGTATCTCCAAGGAAAGAAACCTAAAGCAGAACCTGGCCCTCCCCTGTTGTACCCTCTTAGGGAGATCATCTTCAAAACACTGGCCCAGAAACTGGTGTATTTTTTTTTTTTTAATTTTAATTTTTTTTAATAAACATATATTTTTATCCCCAGGGGTACAGGTCTTTGAATCACCAGGTTTACACACTTTACAGCACTCACCAAAGCACATACCCTCCCCAATGTCCATAATCCCACCCCCTTCTCCCAACCCCCCTCCCCCCAGCAACCCTCAGTTTGTTTTATGAGATTAAGAGTCACTTATGGTTTGTCTCCCTCCCAATCCCATCTTGTTTCATTATGTGCAACCAACTAAGGTGCTAGGAAAGAGATTGTCTCCCAAGGTTTTGTGCAAATCCTTTGACACTGACTCAGATAACCCCATATCTACTCTCAAAGGAGGACCTTCATATGGACCCCTTCCTGAGTTGATGGAACCCCAAGGGATTCTCCAATAAACTGCCACCAGTTATTTCTTTACTCAGCCAAAAGAAAACTAAACTTAAAATTAATGGAAACCCTTGCCAAATTCTGGTAGACACATTGGGACTACACTCTCTACTTTAAACCCCACTCAATTGGAAGCCTGCAATTTGTCATATTTTGTGTTTTGAGAATTTTGTTTGGCTTTCTGCCTGCATAAGCCTTGCAGGTTGTCCATTGTGGCATAAGCAGGCAGCTCAGCTGTGAGGCTGGAGGTCCAAAAATATGGCTGGTCAGGAATGTGTGTTGCACTTCATTTGTGTCTATGACTCAGTGGACTACTGCCAGTTCTCAGAATTGTCTGTGTCTTTCCTTGTACCTCTCTTGGGCTGTCTTTAGGAGTGGCTCTGGATCTTGCTAAGATAGTGTCTTTGTATCTTTTGTGATCTCTGTTACATAATTTGTCAGCAAGAAGGATAACTTGAATATAGTTATTTAATGTCTCATTAAATTTTCTAACCTCAGCATAACTGTTAACAAGTAAATAGACATTAGTAAAATAAAAGTTTATAGTGAGTTTTTCAACAAAAATTATGCTTAATTATATGTCTACTTAAAACCAATTTCCAGTATCTTTTTGGTAACTTGAAAACTTAAAATTATAAGATTAAGGTAAATTAAATGATGGATAGTCATTGAATATCCAGATTATTTCCAAATAAGATAAAATACTGAAATATCAGTTACTGAACATAGATTTATCCACATTTGGCTTCCTTTTACAGAAGGTTAATGATATGTGGATCTATTACTAAATATCCTTAGTGCCACATTGAAAAAATACTATAAGGAAGAATATACTTCCGGAAATTATGAAACTTATTTATAACTTTACAAATCCACAGAATGCTAGCATAACAGATAATCCACAATTGCTTACTTCTCAGTCTTCACTAGGTAAATGGATTCTAAATATTAAGAATTCTAATCAACATATGTGATTAAAGTTACTTTGAAATAATAATGGTGAAAAGAAACAATTGTGTATGAAAATAAAATGATTGTTTTTTACAAAATGACAAAAAGGACAAAATTTGAATGGATATAAAACTATTGTAATTAGTTTGTGAAAAAAAGAATCTTGGGAAGGAAATTTTATGTGTTGCCAACCTGGTTAAGACTGGAATGAACTTGGGGCGCCTGGGTGGCTCAGTGGTGAAAGCCTCTGCCTTCGGCTCAGGTCGTGATGTCGGGGTCCTGGGATCGAGCCCCGCATCTGGCTCTCTGCTCAGCAGGGACCCTGCTTCCCCCTCTCTGCTTCCCCCTCTCTGCTTGCCTCTCTGCCTACTTGTGATCTCTCTCTGTCAAATAAATAAATAAAATCTTTAAAAAAAAAAAAAAAAAAGACTGGAATGAACTTAATTGGGTTTTTAAAAAATAACTTTTAACATCAAAAGCACATAGGTGCAAAATTAGAATTTGTTTTTTTCTCTGTAAAAAGGACAGTTTTTGTAGATTATGGGTCTGCTCTAAATAAGAAATTATAATCAAACATTCTTCTTAATCTTTTTACTAATCTGCCTAGACAGCAAAGCTTTTGACTTACCAAAATAATTTATTATGTTTCACACTGTCTTTCTCTTAAGTAATTTATTTGTTTAAAAACAAACACATACATATACACATACATACGTACAGTCTTCTAAGTATAAAAAGAGCTAAGTTTGTTCACAACTATGTAGCTTTCTGTATTTGCCTTCAAATTTTTGTTAGTTTGGTAATATGGAATTTTTTTACAAACTACCCCAATTTTAAATGAAATCTTTTGGACCTTGAACTAACTTCAAGATTTTTTTCAAGGAGTCCTGGAACATCCCAAAGGATTTTTCTCTTACTTTGTGATGGAAAGATGTTAGGTTTATCTGGTATGTTAAGTTGCATGAGAAGCATTGTCAAATCAGAAATGATGATAAACCTTCTTAAATTATATGCCTATTGATATATGTTATTAACATAGGTATTTCAGAAACTGTTTAAAGTTTCTAGAAGTTTGTCAGCACTCACATTGTCTAATTATTATCCTGAATTATTGTCTGCCACAGAAATAATTATATTTCATTATTAAATCAACTATCATCTAGGGTATTTTTAAGTCTTTTGTCACTTATAGACAGTTATTGTTTAACTCTGGTGGTTTTTAAAATTAGGATTCATGGAAAGAACCCTGCCATGAATTCAACCACTGATACCACTGCCAAATTACAAGGTGCTGAACATTGAGTATGGATTTCACAGCTGTCATCTGGTCCTGTATAAATGCAGGAAACCTCAAGATCAAATTGAGTAGGAAGAGAAATAGCCAGTGTTCAGAAAAACTGCTTTTCTCCAAGATGTCAGATCAAGAACGTTTTTATCTACTGCTCTTTCCCTCTTTGGCCATCATTTTCACGATTCTAACATCATGAAGGTCCTTACCATTTTTTGTTGTTGCTGTTGTTCACATTCAGTAATAATTCCATAATTCTTTCTCTGTCCTGAAAAAATAATGTCATTGTTTGTGTATCTTGGGGCATTGTAAAGAGGGTAATCCAGCCTCCAACTGACTATTGGGTTTGCTATGGTGCTTATGATCTGGTAGCTCTTTTGGTTCATCACAAACTTCGACCTGATTTCCACTGCCTCAGCTTCTCTGGAACAGATTTGTCAAATAAACACTTAGGGAGAAGTGGAGATACAATTACATGAAGTACATAAAAAGGCTGGGTTAAAGAACTACTCTCCTCTCTAGGATTTTTTTTTTTCTTGATTTATTTGATTTTGGTTGGTTTGGACCTGATTTAAGAGTACTCTCCAAATCACAGGTATTATTTAATTGCTAATAATTATTATTGTCTCCTTGATATACTGTGGTTTCTCAAAAGTTTAAATGCATATGAACAGCCATTGATTAGAATGACAAACACAAACAAAACCCCACAACAATAACAAGAACAACAACAAAACCAGAAACCTGTAAACAGCTCTAAGAGTGGGAGCCTGACATCATATCTTGTGAACACCACACTAGGACCTGAAAGAGGCAATGGCAAACTATGAGTCATGCTAAGACTAATATTTTTAATCATTGTCTTGAATGGTCAAGAAGATGATCAAAAGGGAGTGCTGTATTAATAACTTCCTAGGTCCAAGATGGAACTGCTCTAGGTGCCGCATTAGCAAAAATAAATAAATAAATAAATAAATAAAGTAACTTTTATGCCCCTATAAATGTTCTACTTGACCAGAAACAACATATATCAAGTCTGCCAATCCCCAAATATTAAGCCAACTCTCAGCTCTATGCTTTGTTCTTTGTTTGTTCTTCCCCAAAACAAATTTAACTGTATGGCCCTATCTAATCAGAGATTTTCTACTTTCTTCTTCCTGTTCTTTAGTCTTTTTACTATTAAAGCTTCCTGCTTTCTACCCAATTTTACAATTCTCTGAAAGGAGACTGTCCATATCATGAAGTGATAAAGTCTGTTCGTATCATGTAAATTGTTTTCTTTAATCATTTTTAACAGCCAGTATATAGAGTAGTGTTAGCTTTCCTATTTTTAGTGGCAATTCAAATTTTCAAATATTTCTTATTGTTAGACAATGGAAATCCATATGCAATGCAAGATGCAATATTGTGATTTATGAGAAAATTATGTTTGGTAATTCAGATGACCAAATAGAATTTCCATGGTTCCTGGCTTATAGTTCCCAAAACCCTTAGGATTTCCTGAGATAGGAGCAGTGGGAGACACTTTTCTCTTGATATTTGGTATCTTTCTATTAGTTCCTGAAATCTCTTCAGTGCCATAATAGTGAAATATAGGTATCTTGAATAACAACATACCTATCTTTGAATAGGTAGGTATTCAACATAACAAGTTCCTTTCCACCACAACTCGGTTTATTTGAATGAGGTGACTTTTGGAAAGCACCTAAAGATTCAGGGGCTGATTGCCAGGGGAACCAATTGTGAACAGAAGGTTGGAACTTTAGGTCAGATTCCCTGATTTCCTGGATGAGAGAGGGGTTAGAGGTAGAATCAATTACCAATGGCCAATGATTTAATCAATTGTGCCTATGTAATAAAGCCTCCATAAAATCCAAAAGGACAGGGTATAGATTCCTTCCAGTTGATAAACACATGGAGATTCAGAAAGAATGGTACACTTGAAGTGGGTATGGAAGCTTTCATTATTTACCTTGGCCTATGCAAGCTCTTCATCTGACCATTTGAGTCATATCCCTTTATAATAAATTGGTAATCCAGTAAATAAAAGGCTTCTCTGATTTCTATGAACTACTTTAGCAAATTAATTGAACCCAAGGAGGGAGTTGTTAGAACTTCTGATTTATAGCCAGTTGGTCAGAAATACATGTAACAGTCTAGTCTTGTGCTTAGAGTCTGAAGTGGAGAGCAGTTTTGTGGGACTGGACCCTGAAAGTATGGGATCTGATATTATCTCTGCATAGATAGTGTCAGTTCTTAGTTGAATTGAAGGACACTTAGCTGGTATCAAAATTGCTTGTTGTTGGGGAAATCCATGCTATACAAGTTGGAAGTTGGTGCCAGATCCTGTTGCAAATATACTGTTTTTGCATCCTTATTGATCACCTTCCATGAACTAGAGAATTTTGTTAAAATCATTTCTGTTTAAATGAAGAGAGAGTAAAGAGTTATAAAGTATAAATATATTAGTGATATTTCTTAAGTGATATTTCTTTTAAATTTGCACATGGTAACAAGAGATAATAAATATGCAGATATTATTTCTTATTATATACAGAATTTTGTAAAATAAGTTCATTTTAAAAAATTATGAGAATCAATATGTTATCAATTCTGTATTGAACTTTCACTTCTTTAATCTCCCTGTCATAGAAAATGCAATCATATTTATATGTTACTCAAATCTGCATTTTCATTTCAGTTGAATTTTTAACTCTCATAATGATTCATCTTTATTCTACTTAGCTGCTTTATTTAATCTTTTAAAGTTATATTTGAAAACATTTCAGTAACTTTTGAAGTTAGCATAATGAAGAACAAAAGCGAATGAAAATAGCATTTTCTCTTTGGTTTTTATAATAGCTGATTCATTTCATTCTTTTCACTTTTGATCTTTGTAAGTTTCAATCCAGGATATATATGGGAGAAACACTATTATGTTTTATTTCTCTTTTAAAACCAACTTAAGCCTTGTCTGTGGTTGAATAAACACTACAAACTAGGTTCTCAGATGAAATAGCCCAGAGCTCTATTCCTGAATGCATGTTTGGTCATTGAAATTAGAAGAAAAAAAAAAATGCCCCTGGGAGTACTAATTGAGTATATTTATTTTAGATTTTTTAAAACTTTTTATGATTTTTCTAGGCTCAGAATCTTCATAGTCAAAAAATATACACGTGACTCTATTATAGTAGGTCTCTTCAAGGAAATCTAAAATGTGAGCTGATATATTTTCTTAAACAGGTTTGTATTAGAGACCAGTTGATTAATAGCTGGTTCAAGTAGATTTAATACAGAAGGTAAACTATAACTGTATCCCCCCAAAAGGAAACTGTTTTATGGCATTGGGTGGTGATACTGACCTATGAAAGTCTGAATAATACAAATGAACACTGATTACTCTTACTTGGGAAAGAAAACCTTGAGTGATATACAGTCTTCACCTACAAATGTGAAATTAATTAAAATTACAACATTATCCAAACATTCCTCAATATGGTATTACTGTGGAAGACAAAATGGCATATATTGAAGATCATACCAAAAGTAGTGAAACAGTATAAAGATTCAAAATTTCTAGAGTGAAATAAATAACAGTGACTTATTTATGTTAAGGAATAAATGGTGGGGGAAAAGTCTATGAACTGTAGAATAACATAATCTTTAAAAAAATATAGTATTCTTCTACACCATTTATTTCACTTGCTACCTTTCTCCTTTTGGTTCATAGCAATGCAAACTGCCGAGGTGCTCAGTCCAATAAATAGTGGAATTATTCTTGATGTCATTTTTGTCCTTTCACACAACAAAAAAATCTTGCCAACAAACAACCTATAAAACGACCATGTATCACTCTCACTCCTACTTCCAACAGTCTGAACCAGCATTTTTACTTAGGTAAAATCCTAATTCTTCTTTCCATGCCTTTCCACAATCTGTCTTCTAGATATCAGTAGACTAGTCCATTTACAATATCAGTTTGCTCATTTCCATCCTCTGTTCAAATCTTACAATGGTTCTCTTTTCTCAGGAAAAAAAAAATTAAAATGGCTCAAAATTATCTACATATTCTGGCTTCTCAGGCACTCTGTGCTGTCATCTCCTACTGCTCTCAGTTTTAAATGCACCTTTAAGTCACACTGGCTTCCATGGAGAACATGCCAGGCAATTGTCAGCCTTGTTCTCCTTGTCCTCTCTGCCTGGAGTGCTCTTGACGAAATAAATGCTAAACTTTCTCCCAGAGTTTTCAAATCTTATTTATCATTTGACATTCTTTGTGGGGACTTACTCTGAACACTCTAGTTATAATTAAACCTGATTCCTCCTCCTCTATTCTAATTAGGAACTCCAAATTATAGATGTATTATATACATCTATAATTTATAGATGTATAGATACATGTATAATTTATACATGTATAGATACATATACATGTACTTATGTACTATAGATGCATAGTACTCCACCACATGTACAGACAATTTGTTTATCCAGTCATCAGTTGATGGGTATTTGAGCTGCTTGCATCTTTTGGATACTGTGAATGATGTCACTATAAACTTGTGTACACTTGCCTATGCTTTGAGTATGTACTTTCAATTCTTTCAAATGTATATCTGAGAATAGAGTCAATGGGTCATACGTAATTCCACATTTAACTTTGAGAGAACTTCAAGCTGCTTTCTTAGTGGCTGAATCATTTTACAGTCTATTTTGCATTTTCGTAAGTAATGTATTGTGCTCCCAGTTTTTGTTTTTGTTTGTTTGGTTTTTTTTTACGTCTTTGCTAACATTTGCTATGTTTTGGATTTTTTGTTTGTTTTGTTTGGTGTTTTGCTCTTATTTATGATCATCCTAGTAAGTGCTATCTGTCATTTTGATTTGCATTTCCTTAATGACTAAAATGTTGAATACCTTTTTAACTTTTGTTGGCCACTTGTATATCTTATTTAGGAGAATATAGAGTATTTAATTTCTTTTCTCATATTTAGATTGAGTTGTCTTTTATCTCATATTTAGATTGTAAAATGATAAAATGAATCCTAGACAATGTTCTTCAAATATTTTCTATTTTATAGGATGTCTTTTCATTTTTTTCATATCTTTTTATATACAAAAGCTTTTACTTTTGATAAAATCATGTATCTACTTTTTGTTTTTGTTGCTTGTACTTTTTATTTCAAATCTAAAAATCCATTACTCAACCCAAGGTACTAATGATTGACCCCTAGTTGTTTTTTTTTTCTTTCTTTCTTTTTTGACCCCTGAGTTTTTTCTATATGATTTTTATGGTTTTATATCCTACACTTAAACCGTTAATTCTTTTGAGTTAGTTTTTGTATATGATGTGAGGTAGAGGTCCAAATTCATTCTCTTGCAAGTAATTTCCCAGTTGTCCCAGCACCATTTGTTAAGGAGACTGCTTTTACCCCATTGAGTGCTCTTGGCATCCTTGTGGAAAATTAATTGACCATAGATGTAATGATTTATTTCTGGACTCTAAATTCCATTTTTCCATATAGTTATACTTCTGCCAGTGCCTCATGTTTTTTTTCACTGTAGCCTTATATTAAGTTTTGAAATCAAGAAGTGTAAATCCTCAAACTTTTTCTTCTTTTTAAAGATTGTTTTAGTTATTTGAGATCTATTTGAATTCCCTATGAATTTGATGATTAGCTTTTCCACTTCTGAAAAAAATGTTTATTGGAATTTGATTGGGATTAATTGAGTCTTTTTTTATTTTAGGAAGTATTACCTTTTTAAC
The DNA here is from genome assembly GCF_964662115.1 of Mustela nivalis. Taxonomy (NCBI): domain Eukaryota; kingdom Metazoa; phylum Chordata; class Mammalia; order Carnivora; family Mustelidae; genus Mustela; species Mustela nivalis. The sequence goes on along the minus strand of NC_139031.1, from coordinate 29,720,723 downwards.
AATGTTGAGCTTTTTAATAGGTGAATATGGGTTAACTTTTCATTTATTTAGGTCATTAATTTCATCTAGCAATGACTTTTAGTTTTTAGTATACAACTCTCTCACCTTCTTGGTTGAATTTATTCCTAGGTAGTTTGTTCTTTTAGATGCTATTATAATGAAATTTCTTTCTTAATTTTAAAAAATATTTTATTTATTTATTTGACAGACAAAGATCACAGGTAGGCTGAGAGGCAGGCAGAGAGAGGAAGGGAAGCAGGCTCCCTGCTGAGGACTCTGGGATCATGACCTGAGCTGAAGGCAGAGGCTTTAACCCACTGAGCCACCCAGGTGCCCCTTAATTTTTTTTTTTAATTATTCACTGCATGCTTATAGAAACACAATTGCTTTTTTGTGTGTTAATCTCATATCCACCTATTTTGCTGTATTTTTTATTATTTCTTGTGGTTTTCTTTCGTATTCATTGGGATTTTGTATGTATAAGAATATGTCAGCTATGAATAGAGATTTTACTTCCTTTTTAACAGTTTGGATGCTTTTTACTTTTATTTTTTTCTTTCCTAATTGTTCTAGCTGGAAATTCCTATATAACATTGAATAGCAGTGATTCAAGAAGCATCCTTGTGTAGTTTCTTCATATATAACTCCCTTATTACATTAAGGAAGGGAGGTCATGTACAAAATTATCTAAATATAGTCAAAGAAATTGGAAAATACAAATATGTAATTGGTGCAGGGAAAGGGTACATAAGATAGAAAATACCAAGAATAAGGGCAACATGTAGATATAGACATTACAAGTGTTCTAAAATATGACTGTAAATCTGGTTCTGCACTTTTCTGGTAACCAAAGGAAAGTGGAGAAAATCTCAGTTCCATTGCCTGAGGGGGGAAAAATAAAACAGAAAATATATTTACAAAAAAGCAAAGACTTCCCTGATATTTCACTATATAAATCTTTTTATTCTATGAATTGTTATAAAGGGAACTGTAAATAATGTTATTGGTCATATTCTCAAACGATATGCTTAAAAATAATTCAATAGCAAAGTTGTAATAGATTTTTGTAGGAAAGTTTAATGTAGGACAAAGACACAAAGCATTAAAAAATCAATAGGAGGAATGGATATAGAAGTAGTTTCAAAGAACAGAGCACATCTTTGTGACCCTGATGAGAAAGAGAAAGTGATGGGCAGGCATGGGATTGAACTATGGCTAAATCAGATCATCTGCTTTCAACTGAGAACAGCCTGGTTTTGTCCACACTATCAGTAGAGACTAGTGGGGAGGGAGATGAAGGCAGTGTGTAAGAGGTAGCAAATCTAGACTTCCACTTGTAAAACATGCTCTACTTTGGCTATCAAAACTTGAAGAGTGTAAAATCTTGGCAAGCTGTGTCAATTTTAAGAAATTAAATGTTGTGGATTTTGAGATGACAAACCATTATTAATTTTTTTTAAAAGATTTTATTTATTTGACAGACAGAGATCACAAGTAGGCAGAGAGGCAGGCAGATAGAGAGTGAGAGAAGGAAGCAGGATCCCTGCTGAGCAGAGAGCCCGATGTGGGACTCGATCCCAGGACCCTGAGATCATGACCTGAGCCAAAGGCAGCGGCTTAACCCACTGAGCCACCCAGGCGCCCACCATTATTAATTTTTGTATGTGGTTTTTGTTGTTTAATGTTTCACTTTGTTTTCACAATGATATTTTTCCATTGTACCAGAAATTCCAAACATGCAGGCTGTTACCGCTTCAAAGTCTCAGTAAAGAAATATGATGTTTTTAGGATTCTGTATCTTTGCCTTTAATGCAAAATTATATGAAAACGTGAAAACATCTATTAAACACTTCAATCTTCTCTGAAGCATGGCCTGGAATATCAGTAGTAAATATTAGCTTCAACAGTGTTCAGAAGATAAACAGTTTTTACTTTTAAAAGTAATTAGAAGAATAATTCTGATGCTCATTTACTTTTTCCTGTTTGGCTTTAGCTGCTGACTTAGAACAATATTTGTGTGGTAACTTCTAGACAAATCAAGGAAGAGTCACATATTCTTGCCTGAAGTCAAGGACAAGCAATAATTAAAGAAGAACAAATAGAAGTTATGTGACAAGATTAATAAAATGTGGTACTTTCAAATTTATTTAGCTACATTTTTATAGGATTCTAGAAGGTGGAAGAAGGACAGTGTATACAATTTTTTTTAATGCCAATCTATGTGTCTTTAATTTAAGTATATGGAAAGCTATAGAAAGAGGTGGAGATGACCAGGAAAGGAGATGATAGTTTTAGCAGACATCTTTTGTTGATGACAGAGATTTAAAGCAATGGTTAATTTCATGTGTTTTTTTTTTTTTTCAGTTTTTTATTTGTGTTCTCCTTTAAAGTAGCTAAAGATTCTTACAGGTGTTATTTACTTTGTGGTTTATTTTATTACTTATTTCACAAAAGCAAAACTATGAACCAACCATTTTTTCATGAGTGTTGGGTATATTTCAGTTCACTACAACTCACTGAGTATTCTCAGCCTAAAGCTTCTTGAGAGCATGCAGATAATTCTTGGGAGAAAATCAGGAAGATATCTATATGTTCTTGCAATGAACTATTGTCCTATAAGAAAGTTTTTGCTTGCCCATTCGGTTTTACATATATTGTAATAGAACCTTTGATATAGTATTCTCTCTAACCTCTGTCTATGCCATCAAAATATACAACAAGGTTACAACTGAAATTTTAAGATATTTTTATTTCTGCTCCCACCACAGGAGCAGAATTAACCCAAAACTCAAGGGAAATGTATACTGCCATAGCCACAGTCATTTTGGAATTGGTGATTAATTTATCAGTGTCAGCAATATAAACAGAACTGGATAGAATACACCTGACTAAGGCACACCCTAGACCTAACCAATTAAAAATTATTGGGTCAAAGTTATAACATGTGCATGTTGAAAAGAAGTTCTTCAGACAATTTGAAATGATTAAGAAATCCCTAAGACTAGTAATATTCCAAGGAAAGCAAATAGTACTGGAAAGTAGGATAAAACTTAGAGGTGGGGAGAGCTTAATAAAACAAAGCAAACATATAAAAAAGAATATAAGTTATCAAATGTATAAAAATAGAAGAATGTAAAAAAAAAAAAGAAGAAGAAGAAACTTCACATGAAAATTAAAGTAATATGCAATCCTTCAGTGACTGGATTACCAGACCAGAAGTAAACCTGGTGAGAAAAACATCAATCATGATTTAAATCTAAAGGTGGGCAAAGAATTTATCTTAGTGAAACTTCCTGAGGTAGTGAGTCATGTCTGTATTTGGTTTTTAACCTCACAGTCTTCTACGTATTTACTGTTCAGTGCATATATCCAAGATGAACAAATGCTCTCTAACTAGTAAAGCACAAGCAAATTCATGCAGAAGTGGAGAAAGAACTGATTGTCCTGGCACCACTGTTCCAGGTATACATGGGGCCCATCTGCTGTACCAGATGCCTGGTGGTTGATTGGACAACAAACGTGTGGGAGGCAAAAGGCATCTCTTTCCAAGGAGCACACCAGGAAAGAGGCCAATGCAACTGTGCCAGTACTACTCCTCACCTCTGTCAATAGTTTCAGTCATATTGAGGTCCCTAATTTCACCACAAAGCTTCTGCAAATGTGTGGGGTGATAATTGGACTGCATTTTTCAGTTTAAGATAAATAACTCTTGAACATTTTTGATAAAATTAATTTGCATAATGTCCTTTAAGCAAACACTCTGTGTTTACTATGCCTTTCTGTAAACATACTAAGACATCAGTAGTTTCTATAAATACATCAATATGTAATATATTTAAATTAACCCTCAATTTTCAAGTACTTGATATGAGTAATGCATACATTTTCAAGTTTAAGCAATTTCATTTAATTATATTTATTCAAAACCTGGAGATTATCAAATAAAAATCTAATGAATTAATTTTCTATTTCAAATTGTTAGTCTCTCACCTGTACTAACAAGGTTCTGGAGGGGAAAAATACAATTGAATTAAATTTAGCCTTATTTTCTCTAGGTTATCATAAACCAATGACATTTTTACAAAATATTTTACTTTAATAAAAAAAAGTGTGTTAACTATACCTCAGAGTCTTATATGTACAGATTTTCCTCCCTTTTACTTTACTTTCTTTGTCCTTTACCATTTCTATTTCATCTCCTTTCTCCTCTTCTCCTTCTGGTCTCATTTTTCCTCCTCTTCTTCCCCCTCCTTCCCTTCTCCTCCCTCTCCTTTTACTCTCTCTCTCAGGCATGTATATATATACACAGATACATACATACGTACACAATCACATTCATAAGCACACAAAATCATTATGCCACTAGTTGATACAGTAAAGAGAACATATGTTGCGTATACTGGATTTGATAAGAGTGAAACAAGTGAAAGGAAACATCCTCACAATACAGTTGATAGCGAGGATTGGCAGTACCAGTAATACTAAGGACATAGTATCCACGAGGTATCATAGTAGCTTACTTAATTTATCTCAGGTCTGATAAAAACAAACAAACAAAAAAACAACCCTCCTGGTGTCCATGTGTACTGGGGAATGGGGTTGACAGGCATTTTGTTTTATAGATAAAAACAAAAACATTGAAACCCAAGGAAGTTCATTCAAAGCTGGTACACTGAAAGCTCAAAGTGACCCAGGTTGACATTGAATTCAGAATCTTTCAGACTTGAAAACCCACTCTCATTCCCTTGATTTAACTCCTTTTCTCTCTATAAAGTAGTGTATATTTTTGTAAGACGAGAGGAAGAGTAGCTGGCTTTGTCTAGATCTGGCATTTTTTAATTGTGCCTCTCCATTTTGGACACTGCCTAACCTTACTAATGCCCAGCAGCTTATTAAAATAGACTTTAAAAAGTTGACACGATACATTTTATAAGAAAATTACTATAAAAGTTTACTGTATGCTGTTATTATAGATCAAATTTATAAATAGGAGCCAATTTAAGATTAACACTGATTCTTCGTAAAAGAAAGTAAGTCAGTTCTTGAAACTAATAGTAATAGCGAATATTTATTCAAATGTAAACACTTCTGACCCATAGGATATCCTTATACTGTAGTTTTCTTAGTATAACAAATTTGATCAGCTAGATATTAAATCACCTTGTTATTAAAACAGTGTGAACAAAGGATAAATATCTTAGTGATAAAGCATGATTTCTGAAAGAGATAGAGGGAAGATGAAAAAAAAATCTCTGGAATTGGATAGATGTAGATTTGTATATCCAGTCTGACATAAACCAACTCCTTGATCTCTGACTAAACAAAACTTGTCTGAAGAAGTTTGCTTATCTGTAAATCTGGAGAGAATTGCAATAATCTTATGGGATTTCAATATGAATCAAATATGATGATGCTTGAATTTATTTAGCATTCTGCCAGCCACAGATATCACTTATTGGCGTACAGTATTTATAGTATTTATAGTAAATTATTACACTTATGTTTTATCTTAGTTTTTCTGTTCTGAAGAAGGTCTTTGTTAGTTACATAGTTTTAGCTCTACGGAGAGTCAAGATAGTAAAATTACACATTTTTAAGAATTTTGATTACTCAAGCTCCATCTTGGGATTAAAAGGCTGAACATCTTTTATATCTAGTAACTAGTTCAACGGCAAGTCTCTCTTCACTGCCGTCTGCTCCACTTGGTGCTGTGCCTTCCAGCTCAGGCTCACACATCCACATGGCTCAGTGCCTGGCTTCTACCTTTCTTCCAAAGATCAGGAAGTGGACTTTTTTATCGTCAGTTGGTTGCTTTTAATGAGGTGTAATGTTGGGAAGAATTTGAAGATTTTAATTTGAATAGGTATTTTAATTCATTGGGCAAACATGTTCATTAAGACTTTCTTTACAATAAAGGAATACAGTTTTCTCTTTATTATGTAAGTTCAGCCATCTGGCTTTTGTGCCTTTTCTGGGGGTAGCAAAGGAAAGGGGATTAATTCCAGATGTCTCCCAAGTCACATTAGTGTCTCTTCCTCATGTTGTGAATGTCCGCACTATTGGTAAGGTGGGGAAAAAGTAATGCCATCCACCTTCTAAAGGGAGGGTTAGTTACTACTAAGTGCTAGGCACCACTATCCCTAAAATCTTGCTGTTCAATAAGGGGGTTTGGGTTTTCTTTTTTTATTTTACTCTGGTGAGAACCTAGTATTCTATCTGCTCTTTAGTAATAAGCCAGAGGCAGGGTAAAATGTGGTTTTAAGAGACATTTGATATTTTTAGTATTTTGTTAAGTATTTTGGAGGTTATCTTACACAATATTGAAATTCTAAGAAGTTTAAGTAGTAGTTTGAAACAAAAGGAGACCTATCAATCAACAATCTTGGCTTTTCAGTAAGGTAGTGGCTTAGAAAGGGCCATTATGGAAGATGCTATTTGAAGGGCGTTTTCCAGGAGATACTGACCTATCATTTCCTCACAATAAGAAGGAAAAATACTTAAATTATATTTTAAATGAAACAATATGAGAATAATTTTCTAAGAACAGTTAATAAATTGTCTAGAGATATTTAAAATAGAAAAAAGATAATATTTTACTCTGAGTGGTTTAGAGATAACTAACAAAAGGTATTTGAGAAATGTAACTGAACTTAGTGACACTTTTCAATGTTAATTTTTTTAAATGTTTTCTTTTTACTATTAAAATTAACACATTATATAAGATAAAAACCTTAAAAATAAATCTAGAAAAAATAACAATAGTAGCAAATATATTTCTTTCCTTGAATTCTTTTCGCTTTGTTCCTTTTATCTTGGGGAAATTGTGTTTAGGGTACTGGTAGAAACATCATAGGTCAATTGCATTGGCACTGAAGCACATAGATCTCAGTTCAACTCTGTCTCCTTGTCCTAATAATGCGTGATCTTGGTTACAGTACCTCAGACAGTCAAGGGTCAGTCTCTTCACCAGTAAATTAGATATGGTATAAACAAAGTTGTTTTGATAATAATAATAATAATAAACTACAAAGTACATTGACCCATCTGGAACTAAATAACTTTTATTCTGGGTGAAAGTCTGTTTATATCTATTTTTTTCTTTTTCTTCAAGTTTATTGAGATATAATTAACATAAGATATTGTATAAGTTTAAGGTATACAATATGTTGGTTTGATACACATCTGTATTATGAAATGATATCCACACAAGTTACTTTACGCATCTGTCTCCTCAAGTAATTACCATTTTGTTGTTGTTATGGTGAAAACATTAAAATTATAGCCTCATAGCATCTTTCAAATATACAATACAGTATTGTTAACTATAGCCACCATGCTGTGCATTAGATCTTGGAACTTATTCATCTTATAACTGAAAGTCTGTACACTTTTATAAATACCTTCTCATTCTGTCTGTCCCTAGCCCCTGGCAACCACCATTAAACTCTCTGTTTCAGTGAGTTTATTTAATGTTTTTAGATAAGTGCAATTATACAGTATTTATTTTGTTCTGTCTAATTCACTTAGCAGAATGTCCTCAAGGTCCATTCATGTTGTTTCATGTGGCTGGATTTTCTACCTTTTTTTAATGGATGACATATATGGTATACACACATACACACACACACACACACACATATGGTTAATGGATGAATATATGTCATATTATATATATTATCATATTATATATGGATGTATCACATACATATATGTATATATGTATGTATATATGTATGAGTATGTGTATGTATATATCACATTATGATGTATCTCTATATGTATATATGTATGTATCACATTAATATGTATTGTATATCTCTCTATATATAATGTAGATATATTCCATGTATATTATGTGCCAAATAGTAAGAAGCTGAGGGTTCACCTTAGAATTCTGCCAAGCATAGAGTCATTTATTTATTTATTTATTTATTTATTTATTTATAATATTTTATTTGTTTATTTGACGGAGAGTTAGAGAGAGCACAAGTAAGCAGAGCGTCAGGGAGAGGGGGAGAGAGAGAAGCAGGCTCTCTGCTGAGCAGGGAGCCCAATGTGGGGCTCAATCCCAGGACCCTGGAATCATGACCCGAGCTGAAGGCAGCCGCTTAATAAACTGAGCCACCCGGGTGCCCCATAGAGACTTTTAAATTAATTTCTTTGAAAATAGGACATTTCAATTCAGAAAAGAAGCTATTATTTCTAAAATTTATTTCTTGGTAGAGATAAATATGATGATAAATTTGTGGCATTTGAGATTAATTTTAATCCTTAAACTGATAGACAATATTTATATATTTTAGCTCTAAACCTATCCCTAGTCATCAAATCACATGTAAATACATACAACATTATCTTGTATCACTAGAAACAACTATATTTGAAGTTGGAAAGAATCATTCATCATTTTTTATCTGTAGATATTTATCTGTAGATACTTTGATGGATCACATTATATCACATATTTTGACATAGTAATATCACTATTCTATTTCAAAGGTAGTAAATGCTCTTGAGTGTATCCTATATCATAAGACATTATATACTCAGTACTATAACACATCTCAGGGGCATTAACATGTGCTTGCTTCAGCAAATATATATATATATGTACATATATATGTACATATATATATATACACAAACACATACATACCACACACACACATACATACATACACTAACATTGGAATGATCAATGACACTAATGTGTTAGCAGTAATAAAAGCGAGAATCCAACATTATGACAGAAAGAGATTAAGATTTTGAACTAATATAGGATTATTAATTCTGTTTTGCATGCTAAGAGAAAATCAAAGTCACACGTACCTGTTAGTATATGGCATCTAATGCAACAGAGGACAAATTTTAGCTTAATAGTGTATTTCCCTTCCCTAACTTCTGAAGTTTAGAATTGGATAGAGTTCAATATTGAAATTTAAAATGTCATAAGAACCCAAGAAGTGACTTTGGGAGCTGAATTTACCCATTCCAATACTGGTTCTCTGATAGCGTCACTGTCATATGGGAAACAAGGCAATTTACCTCGAGAAGTTAAACAAAGTTTAAACGTACTCTCCCGAGTATCTCTTGTTTATTTGCTTATATACCATTTTTAGCACTTACCCTGTTCCAGGAACTGGGCCAAGGACTTTAAATGAATTAACTCATCTAATCCTTACTATAAGTCTGTAAAGTTATCCACACTCATTTCCTCTTCCTCCTTCACCTCTTAACTAAAAGGTAAGGATAAAGAATGGAAACTTCCAAAACAAAAGGTAGGGATAGAGAATGGAAAGCCTAAACTCAACAATACGTGTTTTTCCTTTGCGACATAAGCTGCTTTTCTAGGTCTTTGCCTGTGTGTGCTTTTTATGTTTATAATCCCATTTTGGCTCCTGTCCCCCACGTTTTTCTTCATGACAGTGATCTACTTATGTACCCCTTAAAATCCTTTGACAATTGATATTCCCTTTCACATTTTAGGTGACTTCTGTGTGGGAGGCATGTTCCCCAACTGCAGAAGACCCTGGGGTGGGCCACAGGCCAAGGAGCAGACACTGATAGTGTTTAGTCAGTATCTAATTCCCACTTCCCACTCAATTTTGATTAAATGGATTATTTTCTCTGATTATAAAAATCTAATTTTTACAGTAAAATTTTATCATTTAACTATAACCATACTTTTTATCAGTATAGAAAGAATAAAACTTTTAAAACTTTTAAAAATCATTATTAAACCTAGCAAAGATATGAAATGTTATTGCAAATGCATCTCTGTCTCTCTTTTCTGTTGGTAAATTTATTTGGTAGTGAAGCCAAAATGGCACATACAAAAGGAAATTCATGGCTAACCTTAGGGTTTTAGCCTAATTCTACACCTAAGGTCACATGCTCAGATTTCACAAATGCATCTCTTAGTCAAATAAATGTTGCATTTTTTTCAATAAATTATAAATCTTGCCAGAACAAACCATGACTCAGCATTATTCCCAATCTACTTTTCAGTGTCATAGATGTAAACCATAATAAGTCTTCTATCTCTAAAGAAATAGATCCGCATTGAGGGAAATATATTGTAATGGACTATCAGCTGATTACTTGATTGCATTCTTTCAAATTTATTGAAAGCAAATTATTCAAAATTATTCAATTTACAAAATATTGTATTATTCCTAGAGTCATTCACTATCTTAATTTCTTAGAATTATGCAAAATGTTTTTGAAAGATTTATCAATGGAATACTAATCCTACTTGTTATTCTCTCGTTGAGAAAACTCTTTTAACTCAGTATAGTCTTCAAATACCTTTTGACTAATGCATGACAAATACTGAAAAAATGAAAATATTTCACCCACTGTATTTAGAAAATTCAAGAAACCCAGGGAAATATTCAAATTATTTTTATTAACTTAAATCAACATTACTAAACTATATTTCTCAGCCTTTCAAACGTGTTTTTTTAAGCTAATGACGCATTCTAGAAATGAGTATGGCAAATAACAGAAGAGAATTATTTACTTTTCCAATTGTGAGAATGCATATGTGCATGTGTGTGTACATGTGTATGTGTGTGTGTCTACATATTAAGTATGTTTTATTGATGTTCTCTTTGCTCTAACAGGCTTTTCTATCAAGATGTTTGTTTTTGCATCCCCAAATGGAAGGTGTAAAGTCATTAAAAGAAAATTGTTTTTGTTTTTGTTTACACATTCTATGCTGCCACATATCTGAATTCAGAACAAGACTGTTTCTATCTTCAGGCTTTGCCCTTAACGAACATTCATAAAAACCGAGGGAAGAAAACAGATATATGTTAATTATTCATTAAAAGAAGAATCTTTTATTTAATTCCCTGTAGGTTTTTACACTTTAGAGAAATATATGTGGTACTATTTGGGGCAGGTAAGTTTAATAAAAAGATGACTCTGTTTTTGATGTTTGACTGCTAATGGATTTCAAGCCCCACCACTCACTCAGTTTTCCCTCCACACTACAGCTGGACAAGCTGATATCTAAGTCTGTGTGCTCCCTCTTTTGGTGCTAGTGGGAAGTTCATAGCACACACATCCCATGCATTTGAGCCTCTTACCACAATAAAAGCTAAGTCAGTCTCTTTCCTTAGTCTCTCCAGTTGTTTCCCCCATCTGCTTGGGAGCCTACCCGTCTCTCTGCAAAAAGCCTTATAATGTGAATAATTAACCTTTTCCTGTCTCTTTGTGGACTTAACATTTTCGACGTCTTTTGAGCTCTCTCTGCCTCAAACATTTTTGTTATCAGTATTGGTAAACTTTTACAAAAGATGTAGCAGTAGACTGCAATGGGACAGGTGTAGATTAATTTGACATATCAGGAGAAATGGTATTTTGGCATCAAGATACTTGGGTATTTCTTTGTTATTCGGGAAGAGTAGTTCACAATGTTGTACAGCCATTAAAAGCAAATGTAAAGGCAATTAAGTCATGATGTTGCTGTTTTACAAGCAGAAAAGAGTTTCACCAGTGTGATATTCTCTATTCAAATGGAATGTAATTCAGATTTCTCCCACTATCTAAAAGTAGAACATTTATAGGAAAACTCTCATAAGCCAAAATGGGGTGAAATGAAGAAGCAATTAGCATTAATTCATATGGGAAAAAACTAGCATTCTCAGACCCAAAAATAACCTCTTAGACTTTTCTGATCTTAGGAAACATCCAACTAATGGATGCACAAAATATAGTGAAATAAAGCACAAATGCTTATAGACACAGTTCAAAGCTATGGCAGTTTGATGCTGAGATGCTGAGTGTAGCTCCTGGGGAAAGACCTTGGTGGTCCACTTTCTCTGCTTAGGAGTCCCTGCTATTTCTGTGACAGCTTGCTGCAAAACAAACACTGAACACTATTTTTGCTTTTAGCTCTTTTGTGTAAAAGCAAAAATCCTCTTTGGATTTATTTCAGTGAGCAAAACAGGTACTAATGTAGGTCTTTC